>NW_019723908.1:2046313-2070441 GCF_002891405.2 Cryptotermes secundus
TGTTTCAGCCCCATACAGAGCTATGCTCCAAATGTAGCATTTCACTAGTTTCTTCCTCAAATTTAAGTCCAATTTGCTGGTAAAAAGATTCTTCTTCTTGCTAAATGCAGCTTTTGCCATGGCAATCCTGGATTTAATTTCACTAGTACACCTTCCATCATCTGTTAACAAGCTACCCAAATATTTAAAACATTTCACATTCTCCAGTTGTTTTTGATCTATCTTTATTGTGACTGGGGTTGGCTGTCTATGACCTGAGCATTGTCCTGACTTTTTATTGGCCGCAGCTTGCCTCCCCTCCCTCTGTGCATGTCTGTGTCTCCTAACATGTTCAGGCACTTTATGTAGTAAGAAGAAAAGATATTTATGTGCCGATAAGTCTGATACATTTACTGGGTCAATGTAACATAGATCAATCTCAATAGTCATTCTACGCATTATTCGGAGCAGTAGCGTCTGATATTAAAGGGATGCGCATGTCCATCCTTTGATCCAACTAGACCCCAGTAGCACAGAAACCATCTACAGGTGTGAGTTTCACGAAACTCCATCAATTGGTTTTTACACATGTATTAACGACTGGATACTATTAATATGTCACTGAACACCTTCATCTTGATGCTTTCTGCATAATCGCTACACAAAGGGCACTAAATGGAGGCATAATGAAAATGTTATGTACCGAATGTCGATGCTATCTGGTAGGGCAGTTAACATTAAAGCTGTCAGACGAAATTTGATCAATATCGATCCAATCAAACCCTTACTTTACGTGGACCTTAATCAGAACTTCTACAAATATGCTCAAAAAAGCATATTATCGCAAAAATTAGTACATCATAGAATATGCAGAGCGCTTTAACTTGTATTTCTCCTTCTGCTGTGGGGGAAATCATCCAAAAATGCGGTGAAGTGAAGTGAAGTGAAGTGAAGTGAAGTGAAGTGAAGTGAAGTGAAGTGAAGTGAAGTGGAATGAAGGGAAGGTCATGTTGAAATGTGAGCGCATCAGTTGACTGTTACTGTTTAGTGTATAGTCCGCTCATTTTTATTAATATTAATTTATATAATTGTAGTTGTAATTGTATCTGTTGTAGCTGTAATTGTATTTGCATTGTACTCATTGTGTGTAGTGTGTCCTTTATTGTTTGTGTAGTTTTGTGTGCTGTGCTATTTTGTGTGATGTGTTATTTGTGTGTTGTCTTACTGTAGTACCACTACCACCGGGTAAAAACTAATTTGCAGTTAAAAATAAATAATAATAATAATAATAATAAATTTAAAGCATTTTCAATGTGATTCTGAAACAACGTAAACTGAAACTGGTGATATTTTAATGAAAACATATTTCAGCAAAAAATCCACCTGAAATAAAATAATAACTTGTACAAATACTAACTTATACGTATTTTCAGCAAACCATTACAAAAACAGAAGTGTTCAAAGGAAAGTGAGCTCCAGGTTCTTCCAAGAAATTCTTCATTCGACTCTGAGAAGGGCAATTTCAGAACCGTGCCTGCGTATGACAAGTTAACACACAACAATGATCTTCGGCAAGTCCTCTACTAACCTCTTTCTCAAGTGGTAAGCTATCCTTGCATAAACGGCGTACAGTTACATGTGAGGGGCTGTAAATGAATAAATAAATATTGTAGCATGCAGAGCCGTTGCTATACAATGACCGCGAGATAGCCGAATAAACAACTGTGTTATGCAACTCGTTTCTAGGCAACGGATCGATAAAAACACGTTCCCGCGACAACGAATATGCACGAAACAAAACAGTTACTGTTTGAAACGGTGTTTTCTACTAGGTCGGTGCAAATGGGTTATAAGGAAGACAATTGGGGCGACCCAGTTATTTGAGAGTTGGGTTCTGCAAGCGAGGCTGAGAAGATGAAGCTATAGTTCAGTTGACAGTTCGGTTATGGGATATTCGCAGTAACAGTAACGATGTGAACACAGAAGGTGAAGACTCTCCACTGTTGAGAGCTGTTACCAAGCAACGAATTGTGAAAACACTGTAAAGTTTGGAAATCAGCGATAGCGCTGTAAGTGCTTGTAGTTCCGAGTCGTGCGTATAAGTGGTCAATAAATCCATTCACCAATCCACAACACCCCTACAGTCACCCATACACGTGACAGTATTTAAATTCCGTATTAAGATGACAGTACTGAGTCAAGCTCGGCTCTTCTTCATCTCCTGCTAGTGTTACGGTAACTAGATGACCGCTGACACGTTCTGACCGAAAGTTATAGAGTAGTGGTTCCCACTTCAGCTTTGAATCTGGAAACTTCAAGAGTTTCATTCTTGCCATGAAGATAAACTACCCCAAGAATTGTTATTAGTATTTCCAGGAAAATTCTGGGATTGCATGCTTGCCTTAAAGCAGACCGCAACGGCTTCCAACCACGTCCTTTCCAAATCATCACTCAGAGCCATCATCAGATTCGACGCTACAGCGTCCAGAAACTAGGGCTTATGAACTCCTTTATTCGATTCTTTAATGGACACTGAGACAAAAATTCCCTTAATAAGATTTTAACGTACGCATATTTTTCGTAAGACAGACAAAAACGTATACAGCGAAGCTGAAAGGCGCATTTTTACTACATTTTTGTTGCGAACACGACAAACCGCTAACCAAAATTAGATTCAAGGTCAAAACGGTGTATCAATTGCGACTGTTTAAAAATAAGCATAACCTCTGCTCTGTTTATTACCAAAGAGGTCGGATACTTTCATAACATGTCTGTTTCACACGAGATTTACGTCACAAAGCTTCTGAGTTCTGAAAACGAACTTCAGACGTTTCGTTTTAATCTTTCCAATGCCAAGAACGGGACGTCTCCCTCAGAATATAATTTGTCTTAAGTTATTATTGTTATTGTTTTCTTTTATTGTTAGTGGGGTGGGACTTAGGGACTTAGTCCCTTGAACTGCGGCCACTTCTGGCCTATTGTACCAGCCCCAGATGATAGGTGAGGGTGATTGTGGAGCAATTGGTGGAATGAAGATTGGCAGGGGAACCGAAGTACTCGGAGAAAACCTGCCCCAGCGCCACTCTGTCCACCACAAATCCCACTTGACCAGACCTGGGATCGACCCCGGGCTGCCGCGATGGGAAGCCAGCGACTAACCGCTTGAGCTATGGCGCGGCCTTTTGTCTTAAGTTAAAACGTTTTTGCTATTTAGCAAACGCTAGTCTGGTACATTCGGCAACACTTATCTTTGTAGAGAATTTAATGTTGTTCATTGTTGCCAATACAAAAAAGTTGTTATACTAGCATCCAAAATTTGTACGATAACCATGCCTATAACTTTAAATTTAAGTGTTTCGTATAAATTTATACGTTATGTTCATACGTCGTACCACATCAGTGTTTACATATTACTAACCGTTATGATCGGCCGCGCCATAGCTCAAGCGGTCAGTCGCTGGCTTCCCACCGCGGCGGGCAGGGTTCGATCCCCGGTCTGGTCAAGTGGGATTTGTGGTGGACAAAGTTGCGGTGGGGCAGGTTTTCTCCGAGTACTTCGGTTTCCCCTGCCAATCTTCAGTCCACGAAATTCTCCATCATCATAATCACCCGGGGCGGGGTACAATACGCCAATCAGGGGTCGCCGTGACGAGTGGACCCAGTTGGACTCCACCCTCCACTAAGCGAATTAAAAAAACCGTTATGATCAAACCAACGAGTTAATAAGACTTTCTATGTAATAACGTTTGTTTCTGTAGAGCCATTTAAAAAAAATAACTGATTTTCAAGAAATATCAATGCTAAGATGCAGAATCTCAGAATTCTATAGTAAGTGGCCACAGTGTTGCTCCCACCTCAGATTTTCGCGGGGCGGTTATGCTGGTATCACTGATAATTTAAGCTAAGAAGTATGCAGAGGGGGTGTTTACCAGTGGCACTATACTTACATTAATGCCGTTTTGCAGGGACATATGCACGCAAGCATAATCCGTAATTTTCTTATGAAATGCAGAAGCCAGGTTACAACACGGTTATCTTATCTCCTTATGCATCACGCATCAATTACCTACTTAATGTTACATAACTCCATAATATGTTCAGAGCAGTTAATACTTATTCAGCTGATCTTCAACATTTCTGCATTAGAACCACTAGTAAGGAGGTTGGTCTAAAAGTAAACACAGAGAAAACTAAGTATATGTTGCTGTCTCGGCACCAAAATGCAGGGAAAAATGATGACATAAAGACAGCTAACAGATTCTTTGAAAATGTGGCACAGTTCAGATATTTGGGAATAACTATAACAAACCAAAACCTGATTCAGGAGGAAATTAAGAGGAGATTGAATTCGGGTAATGCTTGCTACCATTCAGTCCAGAACCTTTTGTCTTCTCGTCTGCTGTCTAAAAACATAAAAATCAGAATATATAAAACTATAATTTTGCCTGTGGTTCTGTATAAGCGTGAAACTTTGGTTCAGTCATTAATGCAGGAACATAGACCGAGGGTGTTTGAGAACAGGGTGTTGAGAATATTTGGACCGAAGAGAGATGAAGTGACAGGAGGTTGGAGAAAACTGCATAATGAGGAGCTTCATAACTTGTACTCTTCTCCAAGTATAATTAGAATGAGCAAGTCAAGGAGGTTGATGTGGGCAGGTCATGTAGCATGAATGGTGGAGACGAGGAATGCGTATAGGATATTGGTGGGAAAGCCAGAAGGAAAGAGACCACTGGGAAGACCAAGGCGTACGTGGGTGGACAATATTAAAATGGGTAGAGAGATAGGATTGGATGGTATGGATTGGACTGATCTGGCTCAGGATATGTACCAGTGGAGAGCTCTTGTGAACACGGTAATGAACCGTCGGGTTCCATAAAATGGTAGGAAATTCTTGAGTAGCTGCGCAATTGGCGGCTTCTCAAGAAGGGCTCAGCTCCATGAGTAAGTGAGAATTCCTTTAACGTTTGTTACAGTCACCATAAAATCTCGTAACTCAGACCATTTCTGAGTTCAATCCAGTTTACATCTGCGTAACTTCTTAAAATTCATGTCAATACTATTCCATTATTAATCTCCAAAGTGTTTTCTTCCCGTGAGATATTACATAAAAATGTACATATATGCATTTCCTCTTTTCTCCACGCATGCTACATGTCCCCCCATATCAATGTTCTTGGTTTGGTTTCTCCTGTAATTCTGGACGAAAAGCATGAATTCTTGGCCTACTCTTTAGGCATTTTTTCTTAATGTAACATTTCTGTAAGCATTGCCCTTGGTGTCATGGAAATATAACATAATGTTTGTCTATAGGTGTATGACAGCAGTTGATTAAACACCCTTATTGTATGTACTCGTACACGGAGGCAAAACAATGTCTCGCACCAAAATAAGTACCTTACTGATACAGGCCTATATGTTTGCGTACATTTCATTTAATGTACATTTGAAGCGTAATAGGGTCGCAACCAGGAACGGTGATTGGGTACATGATGGAAGACTGAGGTTCGATTCCGGGTAGTGGAACATTTCACTCCGCCACAAAGTCCAGCTCGGGTCTGGGCCCCCGTCTAACCTCCCATCCAATGAGTATCAGGAGGGAGAATGTGATTCGGTAGCGGCAAAACGGCAAAAACATGAAGATTACCACTTACCTATAAATTATGTTAAAATTTATAATGCATGGAACGTAACTTCACGATCCCTCTATGCTTTCAACGCGCGCTACTTTGAAAAAGGACAACTTTAGTTTTTACATTTCTAATTTTTTTTCCCTTTGGCGCCAAAGCCCCAATTTTGGCCTTGGCTTGCCTTCATGAAACTCTCCGTTTCACTTAGGTTTACTAGATATTATACATTCGGTAGGTCGGGTGTTCAGCTCGTCGTAAGGTCTCTACCTGGACACAAACATAGAGGAACGCACACACACAAACACTAAACATCCGTGCCCTGAGTGGGACTCGAACCTACGATCCCGGCTTCTGAGCGAGCGAAGACATTGCATGCCTTAGACCGCTCGGCTACATTTCTAATATGGCTCCTAAAAAGCTATCAAATCTCACTGCAAAGGTTAATGTATTGTACAGAGTGGTGGTAATGCGTTAAATTGATAAGAGCAGTTAAAAATTACATGGTTTTACCTGTGCTCTCCTCGAATACTGAACTTCAGCTATAACAAGAAAAGATGCAAAGATAAAACATGCATAAAGGATGGGACTTTTATTACCGGTAATGCGGAGAAATGAAGACATAAAGAAAAAATACTGGGCAAGGGAACATTATTTTGGCCACTTAAATTCTATTACGTTCGTTTCCAGTAGTTTTGACGGGAGAGATAAACAAAAAGAAGTAAATAACAAATTATACTAACTTACTTACTTACTTACTCATGGAGCTGAGCCCTTCTTGAGAAGCCGCCAATTCTGCAGCTACTCAAGAATTTCCCAGCATTTTATGGAACCCGAAGGTTCATTACCGTGTTCACAAGAGCCCTCCACTTGTCCTTATCCTGAGCCAGATCAATCCAGTCAATATCATTCCATCCTGTCTAAGGTCCATTTTAATATTGTTCACCCACCTACGCCTTGGTCTTCCCAGTACAAATAAAATGGAAAAGTTCGGAAGAAGCATAAACGTCGTCATACAAGACGATAGCAAGAATAAAGACTTGAATAAAAGAACCATGCGCTAATTTTTAAGTGGGTATGTATAACTAACAGGGCATACTGTATACTCTAAGACATTTGCCACATTTCACAATCTGCGATATAACTGACTTATCACCAATTAATTACATCGAGACCAATGTCTGCAAATTAACACACGAGTTTAAATCTTGTTTCAGTGACGTCAGTTTCTGTTCGTACTAACGACATGGTGGCATGTCTTACTTTTGGGCAGATTTACAACTGCGCAGTTGCCCTGCACCTCACAATTATCATCACTCCTTAAAAAGGGATAGCCACCGGACAGGCCAGTATAGAGGTAATGTTTCAGACTCCTATTCGGGAGGTGCTGTGTGCGAACCTACGCTAGGACACCGGCTAGCCTGATGTTTTCGTTCTCTTACTCAGTCCCCAGGGAAATGCTGAGATTGTTCCTCCATTGGGTCATAACCGCTTCCTTCCAAATCCTTCCCAATTCATCATTCACTCCATCCTACCATCCGACGCTATATAGTCTCGATACCGAAAAGAAAAATCCGTGATTCTAGTCCGCAAGCGAACTATACCGACCGAGCGACGGCCGCTTGTCGGCGAAGTTTAGTGCTAACTGTTGCGGATAGAGGGTGTCGCGTGGTCAGCGCAACGAATCCCCACGGCCGTTAATTTCGGTTTTCTAGACCGGAGCCGCTGTTTCCTTGAAATAGCTCCTCAATTAACATCATGAGGTTGAGTGGACCCCGTTCCAGACCCACTACTTCTCAGAAATTGTCCTTAAGTAATCCACGAAAAGAAAGCGTAACCATAATCTGAAATTAAACGAACCAGTCAGCGAGGGATTACGAAAATATCATACGAAGTATTCAAATCATTATCTCCATTGGATGATTTGTTTCAGGATTGTGAAGGCCTGAACCTTGTAGATTTTCATATCGCTAGTACTATCAGAAGGGGTAGGCACTGTTTCTCTTCGCCATCACGTCCAGACCGGCTGTTGCCCCTACAACCTTCTGTCCAATGGGTATCTTGGACTTATTATTACCGAGTGTAATGCAGCCAGAGCGTAAAGCTGAGCATTCATCTCAATCTAGATATAAATATACAGGAAGCAATATATGGATTCCAACATAAATTTTCATGGCTCAGGGACAATGGATGGACTAGTGTTGCTGATACGTGTTCACAACATTGCAACAAGTTAAATTAATCAATTACAATCAACAGATTAGGAACTCACAAGATGGAAAACTGCCATATTCATACGGAACTTCCAGATATTTATAACTGTAACTGAATTACTAGAACACTGATGGGGACACACATGCAGCTTCCTAACAGGATTCCAGAGGAATGTGAGTAATCTATTCCTTCTCCCACCGCGGCGGCCCGGGTTCGATCCCGGGTCTGGTCAAGTGAGATTTGTGGTGGACAAAGTGGCGCTGGGGCAGGTTTTCTCCGAGTACTTCGGTTTCCTCTGCCAATCTTCATCCCACCAATTGCTCCACAATCACCCTCACCTACCATCTGGGGCTGGTACAATAGGCCAGAAGTGGCCGCAGTACAAGGGACTTAGTCCCACCCCACTAGCCTTAATCTATTCCTTCGGCACTGCAATGCAGTTGATTCTACTGCACGTTCACAACTGGTGCCAGTCGGTAAGAGTATTTTATAAAAATATCCCAAATATTAACTGAAACTTATTAACACCAAAATTTGACAAACTGTAATTTGTTTGTACTAATACTGCCCTAGATCATTTTGCTACTTTATGCTGCTCTACATGATAGCGCAGATTATGCCAACTGTAATGTGATTCTTCTCTTAGAATACATAAATATACAGTACACATGCAAGAAGTTTACATTCACTAAATATGTTTCACTTTTATGGCTGTCAGCAAAGGAATAATGTTCTGGCATATGTGAAAACATCTGTACAAACTGATAAGAACAGAATGTACTGTGTAACAGACACACTCATGATAAGAGTAAACCAGAAAGCCTATAAGAGCCATGTTTAGTCACTACACAATGGCAATGAAAAACCTAGACATTCGTGCAGTCTGCATTGCACGGTAACAATATACTTACGTCAGAGAACTTGCAAAAATTATAGACCTTAGTAACATCTATGTTCTATGTACCTACTTTCGGTCATATCACAGAACATCACGTTGAAATCAACGATAAACTGAAAATATTATTGCAGGAATCCTATTTGTTATAGGTTACCTGATTCCAGAGAAAGCCATTCCTAATTAGAATAGATATACAGGATGTTTACGACTTTAGGGCTTAACTGCAGGAGGCGATTTCCTACGTCTTTCTGATCAAAAAAGTTCATATAAACATGTGTCCGATTTTGGACGGTTACGGAGTTATGACCGTCTTTTCATTCGCGTACACGCCCTCGTGTGAACCGCGTCTGTCATCTGGCGGGTCGCTATTTTTAACCAGCTACAGACAGAGCGTTCTCGTTATCTCGACACTTGAGAGCTAAGTAAGGAGTGGTGGGATGGTATGTCCGGCGCGGTTCACAACCGAGCGGCAGCCTGTGTTGCGGCCGGCGGTGGCATTCTCGAAAATCAGCTTTAGCACCAATAAATTCAAATTAAAGGTAATTTCACGAAGTTAACTTTACAGTCATACTTTAAAAGTATCATGTATTATGCTGGTTTATTATTTTGTTCCATTTCTTGTCAGTAATCGTTACCTTCTATTCTGAGTTTAAAACAGTCATAACTCTGTAACCGTCCAAAATCGGACACATGTTTATATGAACTTTTTTGATCACAAAGACCTAGGAAATCACCTCCTGCAGTTATGCCCTAAGTCGTGAAACACCCTGTATATATAAAACTTTACCATGCCATTATTCAGAAACAGTACAGTTTGGTTATTTGTTACAAAAAAAAAGGGGGGGACATGATCCATGCATATTAAAACTACAATATTGTTGCTATTCACCAACTTATAGGCACTACAGGAAAGAGTGCATCTGTTATTAATTCTACACAGTGCAGTAATACAACAGTTTCATGCTCAGGGAAAAAATATATCAATCATGTCAATGAGGAAGTTCTTAACAGTATTGACAGACAAATTAAAATATGTGTAAACCTCATTCTAACAATGTCTTCAAAGTTACATTTCCCAGAGTTTATTTCCTATTAATGCCTACTACCGAGATGACTAATGGCATCAGGAGGTTTGAGGTACCTCTGATATGCCTTATGCTATTCGCAGGGATGACATGGTTAAAGCTCGAAACATGATTTTACTGAACCTCTCTAAACAGACACTTTCTGCTGCTTGCTCATGACCTACTACATAACCTACATTCATGTGCTGTGTTAATTCTCAACAATTCATTCATATAATGACCAAAACTGCATAATTTCAGAGCTTTCACACAATTGTGTTTCATGTAAAACAAAAATTACAATAATCAATAGAGATCAATATAAAATTAATATAACTTTTAATGCAGACTATACACATCAAATGTAATTAAAATATATTCTGCGTCCTGACAGACAAAATACATAGAGAGAGGGACAGAGATAACTTTTCTATTATGTCTTTCTTTTAGGCACTTCACACAAAGAACACAATACACACAACTGTATCAGTGAAATTTGTAAAATATTAGAGAGTAAATTAAAAGAGTCACACATAACTTAAACTCTAAGTACATGTCAATATCTTGAAAGATACTGTATATTAAGCCAAGTTTAGAGATGACACGGACTGTTGGTATGATTAGTGTGTTTCCTACAGCCATAGTGTAAACATGCCGCAACAGTTACAAGTGATATGCTGTGATTAGATTTTTGGCCACAATGGTTCAAGAACTTAAACATGACTTTCTCCGTCATCTACTGAAAGGTCTGAAACGAGCCCCATGTTATTATCCCATTTTTGGGCTGCTAAAAAGCAATACAAGGATTCTGATTTTCTCAAGGGTGTTCACTTGGCTTCACAAACAAGGGAGAATGTTCTTCTCAGACAGCATCTAGAAGCTGCTGGACTAATGTAAAAAGTGTCTGGAGAGGCAGGGCAATTACACTGAAAAATAGTGCCATCAATTTCTCTTTTTGGAGACATAATAAGAATGCAAAATAAAACGGCCTTCACTTTTCGAATTTCCATCATACAATAACTTTTCAATAACGCCCTACTTTTTTTATGGATTATTTGCCAGTCATGTAAATATTTAACGAGCACATATTATTTGACATGATATTTAATTTTATCTTTATTAATTTACTAATATGTCAACAGTCAAGATGATACATGACAAATACTTAAGAGGTAAAGTAACTGTGCTCAACTAACTACACCAGGAAGACCTACGGGGGAGCAGATGTACAAATCCATGTATTCTCTACCTCTACACTAGTTGGAGGTGAGTGGTCAGCTTCACACCCCAGCTACTTTAACCCCCAGGGAGAGAACCCCTAGTACCCACTGAATATGAGGCTGGGTGGGCACCAGAACCTGTCTGAAAGACATGTAGAGAGAAAACTCTTGCCCCTACTGGGACTTGAACTCCAACCCCTCGTTGGCCATCCAACCCATAGCCAGTCACTACATCGACCATGCTATCCTGGCTCCCACATGACGAGATGCTTGGATTATTTAATTATGAATAATAAACTAAACAGATAATATACTATCAAATGGCAGGATGACCACAAATAATGAACTGAGCAGGATCTAAAAGGACGAGCATATGATCTGTTTTAAGGATGCGCCCCAGTATATGCCTACAAGGACTGACAAAAATTATGAAACACTGTAGTCACAACAGCATATGCCAAAGCCAGAGACTTGAACACAGGATCTCCAACACACAAACAAGAATAACCAGTGCACCACAACTGATATACCATCATGTGACACTTGCTCCCAACCTCCAACAATTACTTGTCCTTCAACATTCTTTATGACATGTCAGTAACATATTACTCAATAACCCATTCAATACTCATAATGTTATTTATCAAACTGCATTCCTCATGTAAATAACCTTTTGAACTTCAGATAACATATGAACTCAGACGAGCCACACAGTCTGCTTATGGTGATCTGCTATTGTGCAATTCATAATTCACCAATAATTAACAACAGCCAACTGAATTTAAGATATATTATTCACTGGATTACAATACACAATACTGAAAGAATGTTACACACCATATTTGGCAAAAACTTGCTCTATTTTATCAGTGGGGCCAGGGTTGGATGTACAGCAAAATACATAGATCTCATTTATCCTACTATAAAGTAGCCTGAAAAATGAATGTACATGTGTGAGGCACGGGACTTCTAAGTGCCAGTGAGAGTTTTTTAGTTTCCTTGTACCCATTCCAAGATTGACTGCAAAACTGTGAATGTATCTGGAAATGTTTCTATCCTGGGACACTGTTTATGTTCATACACAAAATGACTTTTTCAGGGTACTTCATTTCCAGAGGAATAAAATGTTTCTACCCTATAGATGCTCCCCATCTAACACTATCAGATGTCCATCTCTGAGGACTACTATGACATTCCACAGTATAACTTTGGTCAATAGTGAAAAGAGCCTTCCACATATTTAGACCACATCCTTAAACACATAACCAACTACTAACATCAAATTAATTAATTTATTTATATCCCTCTTTTCTCTCCTCTTACTACATTTTTTAATTTTGTTGCAATTTTAAGATTGTTGAACTGTGCCTGACATATGGCTTAAAGAGTTAAGCTGTAATGTGACATAAAAACATGCCACATATGCTTCCTTTTGACTTTCTTTTCTGACTCATAAGTGCACCAAACACTTAGTAACTGGTGTGACTCACTTTCCAAGGCCATTTATGAGAGAGAAAAAAAAAGATTACTCACAATATGTTTACAAACACTTCTTTAGCCTGATGTCATTATACAATTCAGTCAGCTTCACTTCTGGAGGAGCTGCCAAATCTGCAGCTACTTAAGAATTTCCCAGCATTTTATGGAACCCGAAGGTTCATTACCGTGTTCACAAGAGCCCTCCACTGGTCCCTATCTGGGATATAATGCCATGCAGTCTTCTGAAATTCAACCTAGGTTTCAGAGGAACATATCACCTTCATTTTCAGGACCGAATAAACTGAGAAAGATATAAGCGTGAAAGCAGGTGACAAGCTGAGTGATTGCCACCTGATTTCACGCTGCTATCTTGCTCAGCTTAATCGACCTTGAAGATGGAGGCTATATGTTCCTTTGAAACTTGAACTGACTTTCAATGGACTATATGATGTTACATCACTGAAAATGGCACCCTTTAAGAGACAATGTTGAAGAACTGGTTAATCAGCCAGCCAAACAAATCAATAATTCCAAGAAGTTTCAACTTTTTAAAATTATTTTTCTTTGTGTTTCTTTACATATTTTACATCCCCACTATTCATCAGTCCTTTGGAGCTTGCCACATGCTGTTTCTTAGCTTACATTCCTCATTTGTGTGATGGGACAGCTAAGTCAATATAGTGACTATGTAGTTGGTCAACTAGGGTTTGATTTCTGGCTTGGAATGGAACGGTTTCTTCATAGCCACGTCAAGAATGGCTCTGGGGCCCACCCACCCTTGTATTCAATGGGAACTCCTGGTTCTCAGGGTAAAGCAGCTGACTGTGAAAACTGACCACTCACATCCACATAAGGCCAAGGTTAAAAATGCTTAAGGAAGCATAGGGATCCCCAATTTCCTTATTCATATGTAAATATGTGATTATGCCTCCATTATAATCATATGTCTGTGTGCCCTAATAATTCTTGAAACAACTGAAAGGTTTTCACAGAACCTTACACATGAAACTTCATACACTATATTTCATTCTAAAGGGTTCTGACGATGGTGGATGACACACAGAATTATTCGGATTTTGGACTTTTTCCATCATCCAGAATTCTAGGTAACAGAGGACACTCTAAGTAATAGAGGACACAACATTTCAGCAACTGGTCAAGTGACTGAGATTAGCTCTTTCTAAGGGGCCCAACTGAGTAAGTGTCTTCCTTTCTCACATAGTTGTAGGTTTTGTCCTCAAGATTCGTCCATTCTAAACTCTACAGTTATTTTTTCCCTTCCATGTTCTAACGGTAAATTTATAGGGGTAAAAAGATACAATTATTTCAGGAAACATGGAAATATCTATCTTTTGAATTATTTGTCAAGAGACATGTTTATATTGAAAACGAAGACTTCAGTAGTAAATATATATTTTTCGGAGTACAAATGTCAAGATATTCATTTACAGAAAATATAATACTAAGAACATTATGTTCTAAAACATTATAAGAATAGCCATCAAGAGTACCACCATTATAAATTTTGTATTACTAGTGCCAGCAGCAACAACAAATTGTAAACTGAGCATACTGAAAACCGTCATCTGTAATAATTCATTAATTCTAAATGACACTGGTTAACATTTACAACAGACACATTCTAGGTTGCAATAATTATGGGGACTCCATGCATCAAAATACAGGTACTCATGCTGGCCACTAATAGTTTTTGGGATGTTAAATAGTTAATAAAAAGAACAAAGCTACTGCATGTACATTTCCAAAATAACAAGTCCAGAAACAAATGTTACTTCAATCACACAAAATTATTGGAAAGATAAAATCATCAAATACTGATAATATACCATATTTTTAGCCTACTTTCCATATTTTGAAAAAATAAAATGAGGCTCACAGGATCACCTAGCTCTCTCTCTGTCTGTGTGTGTGTGTGTGTGTGTGAGAGAGAGAGAGAGGGGGGGGCCTAACACTGCTAATCAACAGCTCAGTAAACAAGTTCCCACAGAAATGAATATACATACAACAATAAATGAATTGCTGGACACAGTGCTTCTATGCAGTCAATGTCATACCAAATACTCAATAAGCAGGGAAAAGAAAGTTAGCAATTGGTTTTTCCCTGAACTTCTTGTTGTATAAAATATTCCTAATGCTGAAAAAAACTGCTGTTTACTGTAAAGTCAATAAACTTTTCTTATTAACCAACCAACCTACTAAAATTTATAGTTATTCAACCACTTAAACATATCTTGTTCTTATGGAACCCAAAAATGCATCATGTTCATAGAAATCCATCACTGGACACTCTCCTTATCTAGTTCAATCCAGTTCATTTTTCAAAACCTACATGAGAGACAACCATTTTAATATTGTAACGTGTTTCCGTTACCGATCCCACTTCTGACACCAGTTGTCGCGTATCGGGCGTATATCGCGACAAATAAGTTCACGCCGTATTTGATATAGCGAATTTTATTTCACATTCGCACTTACAATCACCCAAATTACAGATTTACGGTTACTGCTATCTGCAGTATCACAATTAGTACACTGAAAAATGCCAGAATACAACTGACTAGTTGCTGGCTAACTCGGCGGTAGCTCCAGGACTCGCTGACTGTCTCAGTACAACTGACTCAGTACAACTCAGTACAACTCAGTACAACTCGGCGACTGTTACAGTACAACTGAACTGTGAATAGCCTTCGCTTCTCCCTATGTAGCCTCGATCGGACAATACGGGAAAACGGCCACGTAATAGGCACCCTTGTTGCTAGCCACGCTGTCCGGTTACGTCACCGCTGTTGATTCGCCTTGCATAGTTACCCGGNATCTACATCTACATCTTCTAAGTAGTCACTTAAATAAAGACTTCATGTGCACCTTATATATTTCACCATTGTAACAATACTACATGATCTATAAAAACACAAAATTCCTCATTTTACACACTCTTTCTCTGGTCCATATAATTTCTTGAACTCCCTGACTGGTTCATGTAATTACATATTTGCTTATATCATACTACATGAGATGAGACAGTTGCGTGAGTAAAGTGGCTGACTACAGGCTGGACAACTGAGATCTGATTCCAGGCAGCAGAGGCAGGACTTATTTCTTTGCTACGACAACCAAACAAGCTTGGAGCCTCACCTATCAACGGAGTACTCAGGGGTTCTTTCAATTGAATTGATTGACCACAGCATGAAGCTGACCATTCACTTCCATCTAATACTGAGCTTTATCTCTGCATCACCTGAATATATCTTCATGGCATACAGTTCAGGCACACCTACTTTGTCTTCATTAATTATCGTTGACATATTACTGTCAGTCCTTAATTCAGGTACTCAAAAACTGTACTTCCTTGCATATTCTACAGAAGTGAGACATGGCAGTATAACCACCACATTCAAGATGTAGAAAATGCTATTATCCAACAAAAACCTGGGTAGTGGTACCACAATTACCATGTTTGGTGTGGAGGAATATATTACTCCATTAACAAAATTGAAATCATTTGAAGTTCAGTTCCAATTTTTTTTTATTTCAGGAATGGCAAATAAATGGCATCAATAATTCAATACTTAACCAAACTGTGTTCTATGTAAGATACAATATTATTGCTACTTCATGATTACCCTATGAACACCAAAACAGATGATCAGACACAATGCATTTTTATTTCAGTATAGCTTGTTATCTACTATTTTCATTACAAAAATGCATTAAAACAGATTTAAGAAGCTCACTCACAAATGAAATGAGTTCCGGTGCTACAAAACAATCACATACAAGCCAAATACTGAAGAACTGCCTAAAAATATGCAACAGCATAAGAATATGCTGAAGTATATAATCACTGGCCGTTCACGGTAGCCGAGCGCTCTAAGGCATGTACTGTCTTCGCTCGCTTGGAAACCGGGATCGTGGGTTCGAATCCTACTCAGGGCATGGATGTTTAGTTTCTGTGTGTGCGTTTTTCTGTGTTTGTGTACAGGTAGGGGTCTTGCGATGAGCTGATCACCCACCCAAGGAGTCCTACCGAATGTGTAAGATCTATAAAAACTGAAGTGAACGGAGAAGTTCATGGAGGTAGGTCTAGGCCCACTGGGGTTGTAGTGCCAAGGAATAAATAAAAATATAACTCATTAAGTCCACTGGAGAAATGAGGACAGCTGGAAGTCCTTACTGTAGGTAAATTTTTATGAAAACAGATGGTGGTGGTGATCATACATCCACTCCCCCATGCATCTTCAGGCATATAGTTCTTAATTAGTTAAGCACAGGGACAACTTTACCTTTATCTCATCTTTTTAAGCACCACCAATCAAAGAAATAAAATGAAATCCCATACATTTTTAGTGGGGGCAGCATTAATTTCTCACTCCTGTCTGAATGTTCATAATAATTTCTAAAAGCTTGTAGAAAACGTATGCAGTGTTCATACTGAATTAATTTAATGTGTGCTACTTGGGATAACAATCTGGAGCTGTTGTATTTCAGAAATGTACATTTATACTTGCGTCAATGCATGCAGAGCAATCACAGCAAAAGTATATATATGCAAGACACAGAAAAAAAAATATTCACTTTTACTGGCTGCAGAGGCGTGAGATCTCCCATAATTCCACTCTTTAGCACGTTGCCTTATGTCTGATGTGCTATATTAAGAGAAAACGGCATTAAACTATGTAAAAATTTAAATGTACAAAGTGCAATGTTTTTGCATAATTTAAAACTGAGCAGAAGCTCTGTATGACTTAACCTTGAAGGTCGAAACTTATAGAAAGAAAATGACCATTACAAAAATTATCTATTCCATTCTGTGAATTTTCCAAATTTGATCTTTATATTACAATGCGGGTATTCCAATAACACAAATATCTAAAGTGCGTTATCATAACCTCCAAAGCCAATAGCGATCAAGAGAAAAATAAAAAAGATAACACATCACTACACCCAAACTCAATCAAAAATTTTTCTCACCTTATTCAGTCTGGTGGATGTAATAGGTGCGGGTTGTTTCTTCTGAATATATCATCAGACTGCATGAACTGTCTAACTAAATTTTACGAAGTAGGTTTTATTTATTTTTACGTAACACTCCATCACCTGTTACCTGTCACTCAACCACAGCCTTCTCGCTAGCGCATCATTTGCACAAAATTTTCACTGTAGCCAACTTTTGGTAACATTCTTTCATCTGCATACAACGAACGACACGAAATAAATTTATACAAATAAACCTTATTGTAATAGTTGCTCACTATTTCTTAGTAAATTTTTCTGAATTGTTTTACAAGTGCCATTTAGTAATTCTGTGTGCTATACACCACCATCAGAACCCATTAGGATTTCCTCAACTTTTGGTTCCCCATTGACCATTATCCAAGAATCTTACTATTCCTTTCACCATTCCAATAATTTACACGACCTACCAAGCCTACCAAGGGCCTCCACCATACCAATATTCTATAACATGTATTCTCTGTACGCTTCAGTACGTCTTGGCGGTCTTGGACCTCAGGGCCCTGAGCTCGGAATTTCCCCACATACGCTATTGCAACCAATATTTTACTTCCGCCATTAGTCATCACTGGTAACCAGTCATGCCAACACGGATCACACATTATACATGACCAGGGGGAGAGCAAGGTTTCATCCCTAATGCCTATGTCCACTGCAAATCCCACCAAAAAACAGGAGACTACCACAGTGACATGAACTACACCAATTATGAAAAATAGTTAAGGAACGATTTATTCCTAATCTTCCCCCAAATTCTGTCCTTGTCATTGATAATGCTCCCTACCATAATGTACAACTAAACAGAGCCCCTAACTCAAATTCAAAAAGAGATTTTATGATATCCTGGCTAAAATATCACCTTCCACATATTACCTTCAATAACACCGATTTTTCATCATTGCGGAATTCACGCATATATAATATGATCCTACAACTCAAACCGAAATACCTTTCCTATAAAATAGATGGAATCTTTGCAGAACACAATCACAATATTTTATGACTCCCTCCATATCACCCAGAACTCAACCCAATTGAGTTAATATGGGCCACCGTAAAAAATTGGGTTGCTCAAAACAATACCACATTAAGATGATGTTATTAAACTGGCAGACCAAAAATTGGCTTCCATAACTGCAGAAGAATGGCAATGTTGGTGCCAACATGTAAGGAACATTGAGCAACAATTAACGGCAAGGGAAGGCCTTTTGGATGCAGGACGAGAGTTCGTCTTCCATGTTGTCGGTGACAGTGACGAGAGTTCTGATGATAGCTCCGATTCATCTGGTGGTGACGAGGAAGGGCAGGCATGTGGAGACGATATCTCTGCAGACATTTCCGGTGTTGCCCCTTTAGTATAGACCCATGTAATATGTAAATAAACTCTTCATGTATATAACAGTGAAAACTGTATAATAGTGTATAGCGCATAATAGTCTGCCATTCGACACTTAAAACTTAACATCGGATGTGTGAACATCAATGAGACTAAACCACCATCACTATGCAACACAATGAGGTAAGAAGTTATTTCCTTTTGAGAACGCATGTACTGCATTCCCCGCCACACTTGTCGGCATGCTGGAGCTCTCCCTGCCACTACCAATACTTCTCCTACCCTGCGCCAGTGGACTGTCACCTCTAAGTACTAGGACTCTAATGAGTCAATATAAAATTACAAACAGTTTCTGTCACACAGCAGAACAACATGGCTTTCCTGCCATGGAACAATTACTGCAGATGTTTCCTGCCATAAACTCATTTTTTCTCTCCCAATCCAATCTGCCAACAATTTTTAACTTATCTGAAAACGAGTTTGCAGAAGTGGCACTTACATGCCATAATGCCAATGGTCCATACAAATATTCAGGAAACTGAAAGTGAAAGAAATTCAGTACTGGAAGTTTTGACTGTTACAGTCATTTTGTCAGCTGCAGTGACACAGGAGGGTTCTTTTCCCCCAAAACACGAGAGATCCTAAGTAAAGTGAAGGACTGGATAGAGAAGCTACCCTTTTTGTGAAATAAGCTAATTCTTTGTATAAGGAGTCTTGAGTACTTGCTGAAATAGTTTATTTTAATGAATGTGACTGAATTTAAATGATGCTGTTCTACTTAGTGACGTTAAACCATAGATATTTGAGAGACTGAGTGTGTTAGTGGATGATGTAAAATGTTTTTGAAGACTTTTATGCAAGATGCTCATAATGATTTCAAAATTGTGTCAGTGATGGGTGGGTTAAATAAATTCAGAAGAGATGTAATGCAGCCCGCCATTCAAGTTGCTTAAAATATCTTTTTTTTTTCTTCCCTGGTCATTATGCCAATATTGAAAACCGCTTTACCACAAAAGCTATAAAGGACGTTCTTTTGTTGCACTATAATTTACACTATTATTTATGCCTTCACTTCTATAAATATCTCCCAGAACAACCAACTCTGCTTAGGGATATTAAATCATCCATCATGTATGCAGCTTCCACTTCATTATATGCGTGTGGCGATTTGGCACTGTAAGCACACTGGTACTTAGTAACTGGGAAGACAAGATTAATTTGCTTACTCTGTCATTTCTTCCTTGAGTCCAGATAATATCACCACATTACTTAAATAAGGCAACAACTGAAATATTATTAGTGTTCATATATTGCCATATTTAAATTCCTTGCACATCCCTCTGTGCACTGATAGCAATTCAGAAGACAATAAAAAAGGTAAACCCACCACCTAGAAACTAAATAAAAAAATTGTTAGTCTATTAAATCTTTATGTTGATAACCCCAAAACAATTTGTTGAGTTATTAGACTATGGAAATAGTACAGTTATATGTAATAGGCATTCTCCATTAAAAAAGTTCATTATGACTATACTTCAATATAATGTAAGAAAAAGATGTTTATTCAGTATTATGTTAGTCAATGTTGCAAAATAGCTATGTCCACAATAAATAGAGGAGGGGTTTACATAGATGACAGTTTTACAGTTACATCATGTCCTTTTATATATATATATATACAAAATCTGGTGACCCTAATACACACCACACACAAATATGTTTTCAGAGTTTTCCTCTCAGTGATAATGAATCATGTGGCATGATCATTCCTCCTGTGCACACAAAATACTGCCTTCCTGATTTATGTGGAGTGTAGTTTGGTTATTAAAATGGGTATGTGCTCTTTCTGAGCCACTCTATATTTATATAGTACATAATAAAGATCTGTTAATTTCAATAAATGAAGCTCATCATCCTGTATTGTTCAACTGACGACTTATACTGTTGTTCGTTGTCATTGCACGTAACTCCAACCTGAAACAAATCATATACATTCTTTGTGAGCCAATCTGCTGAGAAAAAAATATACAGCATCCATCCTTAATTACTGCAGATACCAAGCTTGTCTCCATAATTTGTACTCCACCAAATATTATTACAGTAATCAAATCGAAGAGGATGAGGTCGATGGGACGTGCAGCATTTAATGGGGGAGATGAGAATGTTCAGTAAGTTTTGGTCAGGAGACATTTGGTGGTCCTAGGTATAGATGAAACGATAACACTGACAAAGATCTTAAAGAAACAGCATACAAAGCTGTGAACTGGATTTATCTGACTCAGGATAGGGTTAGTGGTGGGTTTAACCACGCCACAGCTCAAGCGGTTAGTCACTGGCTTCCCACCGCGGCAGCCCAGGTTCGATCCCGGGTCTGGTCAAGTGAGATTTGTGGTGGACAAAGTGGCGCTGCGGCACATTTTCTCCGAGTACTTCAGTTTCCCCTGACAATCTTCATTCCACCAACTGCTCCACAATCACCCGCACCTATCATCTGGGGCTGGTACAATAGGGCAAAAGTGGCCGCAGTACATTGGACTTAGTCCCACCCCACTAGCAATAAAAAAAAAACAGTGGTGGGTTTTTGTGGGTAAAGTTCCATAAAATGTGACAATTTCTTGGCCAGCTGATCAAACATCAGTTTCTCTGCTCCATGTTATTAGCCATAGATTTATTGTGGATTTATTTATTGTAGATTATTGTAGATTTATTGTAGAGGTAATATACACCGTATTGTCATAAATGTTACTGCTAACAGAACCAACCAGTACTAAAGAAATAAAACTGCACAGAGACATATATTATTTTCTTTATATATATTTTTACTGTATATGGTAAGAAAACATTTAAAAGGCTAAGTTATAAATCTTAGGTCGTTCTATCATGGTCCTTGCCATGCCACATGAGTGGAAGGTTGAAAAACAGCAAGAAATGTCACTTTAATCCATCCACCTGCTCACACAAGAGAAATACTACATTTCAGAAAAGTTTTGTTCACATTGACATACGAGGTGCTATTGGAAAGTTCGTGGACTAGACAGGAGTTTACCACACAACTAACAAGAAACTACATATCTGCTTTGAACCTTACTTCATACTATAATAATACATACTGGTTATTACCGGTTATGCTGCCTTAATAAGAAACCAGAAACATCAAATCAATATTACCATAAGAAAATATATATCTTACTTAATATCTTCAGGCAGCCACGTCTCTTCCAGGTGATTCTGTATTACCACAAGCAAGCATAATGTACGTAAAGAAGGTGCTGGAAATATAAGGAATATGTTGTAGAATGTTTATTAAGACTTTGAAACAACTAACAAGAACATGTTATTCAGTAGAAAATTGTAATAAATACTACATCAACTGCAAAGATTTCATAATTTAACCATACCTATATTAGGATTCAAACATAATGGCGGATGAGGGATGCTTTGTAATGCCATGTGAGACTGAGTTACAAGACTGTAACACTGCTAACTTCCAGCTTCAGGTTGAATAGCCTAAGTTAGGTACGAGTATAACATTGCCAGTACAGTGTTCCTGTAATTGGCAACACTGAGGACAGGTCATCTATTCTGTGCCTCTTTCATGAAATAATTAAGAAACTGTAAAGGTAGAAGGTAAAGTTGTCCTTGTGCTTAACTAATTAAGCACTATGCCATGAAGGCATAGGGAGAGTGGGTGTATAGATCCACATTTTCCTGATGTCAGCACTAACTGGACGTGAATGCTCAGCTTCACGTCCTGGCTGCTTTACCCACGAGGAAAGAGGTACCCATTTGATAGGATGTTGGGTGGACCCCAGAGCTGGTCTGGACAACAAAGAGAAGAGAAAGTTCTCGACCCTACTAGGATTCAAACTCTGACCCCTCAATTATCCAGCACATAGCCAGTCACTATACTGATACCACTGGCACTACTTGTGCATGTCCCAGGTTCCAGCATCGGCAAAAGAATGCAGTTCCGTTGTCAATCTTCATTTGAACATCAGATGCTGATACATACAGTTAGAAGACTAAAGAGCCAGAGTATGTATCAGTATGTCAAGCCATTAAATAATTCACTCGCAAGGTACAGAGTTTGCTATTCATTTGTGGAAATGTTCTGAGTGATGACAGGAGAAGAGAGGGACTTTGCTTCTCTTTATCACAGGTGGTGCCATCAACAGCGGATGCTCTGCAGATTGAAAAAGTGGCAGTCATGAGATGAAGCAGTGAAACATGGAAAGAAACAATATTATATTTCAGCATCCTGTTACACTCACACAATATATATGGACAAATACCATCTTAAGTGCAACAATTTTATTGTAGTTAATAATAAAATTGTTGCACTTAAGACGGTATTTGTCCATATATATGGAAAGAAAGTTATTTTTTATGCTTGTGATCAGAAAGGACAGGGAAAACTGAAGAAGGAACAGATGATTACCACTCCATAGGAAGACAGTAATGACATCAGCAGTTCCTGACACTTGTGATTGCGAGAGGCTTAGAGAAGTGCAGATGGCAAAACTGGTTATTGCTCTGGAGCAAGAGAAAGACAATATTGGCATCAGCTATTCTGAAGAAGATTCTCCTACAGCACAGGAAGTTGCATGAACCACCTACAGTTACCATGTTACTGGAATGGAACCAATGCCTAACTAAAGTGGTAGATGACAGAGGTGAAATTTCATGTTTATTTTGTCACTACATAATGGAATGAGCATGGAGTCATACACTATAACATAAGGCTCAAACATTATCATAAATAATACTACACATTATGAAAAGAAAGTTTAATATATAAAAATAACCATTACTGTTACTTATTATTCATATCATTTAACCCTGTCAGCAACACATAAACATATTCAAAGTCTATAGTTGTGATCAACGGGGACCATCTCCCCAAATAAAACTGTATAGGCGGTACATTCAGGAAAATAATGCCACACCTTCTAGCATCTGAAATGCATATATGAGAAACTATGTGGAAATGTCTTCACTCCTTAACAATCAAGTTCCTTCCGTCAAATGTGACACTTTTTTAAGTTTTCCACCTCGTCACCACCTGCCTTACATGTTTCGGCTCACCACGGAGCCATCATCAGAGGCATTTATAGTAGAAAAAGAAATCACCAGCACACAAAACTTCACTTTGTCCAAGATAGCCACGTTCCAGTTAATTAAAATAATTACAAATAGTTAAAATTACCCAGAGTGTCGGTTCACTAAAAGTTTTTCACACACCACAGTAGCTTCCTTATTTGATTCGTCACACACACA
>NW_019723908.1:2070464-2078203 GCF_002891405.2 Cryptotermes secundus
GACAAAGTGAAGTTTTGTGTGTTGGTGATTTCTTTTTCTACTATAAATGCCTCTGATGATGGCTCCGTGGTGAGCCGAAACATGTAAGGCAGGTGGTGACGAGGTGGAAAACTTAAAAAAGTGTCACATTTGACGGAAGGAACTTGATTGTTAATTGGTTAGTGTGACGGACCAGAATGAAAGACCTTAAAAGTCTTCACTCCTATTTTCTTTTTACCTATTACCACATAACATTTTACACGTTGCACTTGTGTTGCTTGCACTGAAAGTTTTCAAGTCCATAATGTTGCTGTTACAACTATAAGGAAAAAGAGGGTACAATGGTGGTTCATACTTTAGAGGGGTGAAAGGATTAAAGTCACATGCACATTGTACTAACCTAGAATAAAAACTAAGAAACATACCAAAATCCAGAATGTGTAGGTCACTGTGGTCCATAAGTTTCACATCCAGACCCTGAAGATTCTCATCAGTGACATAATCTTGTATCCCGTGAGTATTTGTGTTAGAAAAAGGACTCGTGCCACCAAAAAGGAACATTTTATCCTCCACTACAAGACATGCTTGACGTCGTCTCTTGCTGGGAGGCCTACCCAAAGGTTCCAATTGTTGCCATTCATTACGTACTGAAAAATAAGAAATTATACATTTATTTACATCTCTAACATCCATTTGTATGTAGAACTCTCATTACAATTTTAATGCATTTATGAAGCTTGTACTAATTCAGATGAAAGTTGAATGTATTATCTGAGTGGAAAGTCAGGTACATTAGTAATAGTTATTATATTGTAATATATGAATTCATATAAAGTGCAATTCAATAATTTGAAAATGTCTGTTAATGTGTACTGCTTTATAAGCCGAGACATGTAGTACACTGCTATACTATTAAGACTAATAAAATCATTATACACAGTGAAATGTGAATGAAATTCTATTGGTTGTTGTGTTGAAATGGAAACAAAATGAGGAGGTTATGTAAAAATCAACTGTTTCAAGAGATTTATTATATCTCTACATATATAATGCAGAATCTATATTCATTCATTCATCAGTAATCTGTCAGACGACAGGTCCGCAGTCTCTTCCAAAACAGTTCCTCCACTTAATGCGATCTACAGCTTTCTCCTTCAAATGAGAATATCCTCTTCTGTCCCCAAGGTCATCCAGCATCTTCTTATGTCTTCTGGTCACTTCTATCTGCCCCTCTATCTTTCCTTCAATAACTTCTTTTAGAAGGCAGTTACTGACTTATATACTGCCTATATATTATGAAAAAATGTCATTGACTTACCTGGTGAAAATCGGTAGAGGTCATTGAAGTGTACATTGCATAATCCATTATAACCACCAAAAATGTATAAATATCCTTTGTAGGCAACTAAAATAAAAGAAAAGTACAATTAGGTCTTGCAATAGGATTTCATATCATCTGCTGTTTGTATACATTTTACTTATGTTTATTCTGTGATATATCACGGGAGGTTTACAAACCAGTGTGCTGTGAGGTAACAGTCTATGTGCGCTATAACATTCTGAATTCAAAGGCATTCCTAGACAATGTCAAAAATAACAACTTTAAAAGTAATATTATATCAGTAACATCTTGTTAAATCTTTTCTTTTCATCTCACTGGCTGCTTTATCAACCCCTTGTATGCCATTCTAATGAATGTACATGTATATGAAAAATTAAAGATCTGATCACTCTCAAGATGGCAGTAATATGTAACAATATTAAATTCACATTTGGTAGTTATTTGTGGTGTAAACAGTGTACCCCTATGATAACAACAGGTTCAAAATGCTGCAAAAGGTTATATGTTTATGCATTTGAATAAACAAGCTCCAATCCTGAGCAAGCAATCAAACAAGAAAGAAGGCATAGGAAATTGAATGCATAGTTTATAATGAAGCTTCTATTCATTGTCTACAGTTACAAAACTAGGTAAGGTGTGGGCTCCACCACAATCTATGAGATGCAGCAAGTACCACAAATGACTCATGGTTTATAGCCACATATGTTAATAATAAAGATGATGCAATGATAACCACTGCAAACGAATCAAGCAGTAGTAAATGATGGCAGCACCACAACATGGAAATGAACAGCATACACAATTACAGGTAAGAAAATCTCAGCATTAAATTACTGTGTACATATTTCTCAAAGCAACACTAAATAAACATATCACATGATGACTGAGGTGTGGGAGCCGCCCACATTGAATCAAGCACTAGCCAATCACAGGCTAGGAACCATCCGCTGCTAAGCAATGGCTGGGTAAATGATCACTGCTAGGTGGGCCCTGCAACAATACATGACAACAGTAGGTGTCGATCATTGGTAAATGGGCGTGTTTTCTATAGGTCCAACTCAAGGTTATATAAAATGTAGCAAAAGAAATGTGTGTGTGATCCAGTCCGGAACCCGCCTACATAAGTGGGTTGAATGCATTTGCCAAGAGAGAGAGAAAGAGTTGGGGATATAAGGATGAGGGGTCGAATACCTCCACCATGACCCTGTGAGTTGTAGGAGGCGACGAAAAGGGAAGTCTCAAATCTGAGACAGTAAAATATGGTCGCGAGTACCAAGGGACTTGGCCCCGAGAAGGACTACGCTGGCAAGGGCCAGCAGCATATACAAAAGACAGACCCATCCTCTCGTCAGAGAGGGCACCCCACAGAAACAAGACCGTAACTGTCAAACAGTAATAAATATCTGGTCATGAGCCCCATATGAGGCTTGCAACCAAGACTTACTGACTGACTGTCAGTCGCAATGTGACTTTGACTTGTGTGTGTGTGTGTGTCATTGCTGGTATTGCTGTTGTTACATTATTAGTCTTCAGCCAGCAACCTGTATATTCTGTGCAGCTACAATAAATATTTATAAGTAAAGTAAAAAGTAAAGGTATCCCTGTAACAGGCTGTGAAGGCCCACAGGGTTGTGAGACGTTAAGGGTCCCACATTACCTCGACAATCGGCCATGCTTCACTCCCCAGGAAAATTATTTAATTAATTCCTGGTACTCATTTCTGTTAGAGGCTGAGTAAACCCCAGGGCCTAGTGTGGCCAGAAGGATTAGGTCAATTGAAAAAATCCAATGACCTCATCGGGACTTGAACCCGCGACCTTCCGGCTTGTAGCATAGTACCTTAACCACTATGCTACCGCGTACCCCTACAATAAATATTTATATATCAGTTTAATAAGTGGTTGTCTCTATATACAATGAAATCCCAAAGAGGCATCTCACCCAGAAACTCTAACTACAGTACAATCCGAATTTAAGGCTTCTTCATCTAAGAGGTTCCCTCATTTTCTGTTCACTTTATGCAGTCAGAGACAAAGCACCACATAAAAAATGCACAATTTTCATCCACTTCAAGTTTCTCGTTAGAGTTTTACCCACATTAGTGACTGAAAATTCAGTCCCTATATGAAATTTGTACCTCAATTTAATACCATATTTACCTCAGTGAGGGAATAGGTGTTTTCCCTATTTTCAGAGTTAAATAATGAAGGGATGTCTTCAATTTGGGTGCAAACAAACTATTATTTTTAAACCCTCTATGCTTTTAGTAGGATGATGCTACTAAGGTGTAGTAAGTGATACTATTCATGCCACAATTCTGCTATTGGCTCAGGAAGTGAACCAAAAAGTGAGATCAAACTAATACATAAAACATCGATAAGAAAAACATGTCACAACATATGATAAAATATACAATATGTAATAGAATAACTTGCACAGAAACAAAAGGAATACACCACACAGACATTAGATTAACCACACATCAACATCGTGACAACAACAAGAGTACATTCAATAGCATGTCACACACAACTAACTTGCTGAGATAATGACTACAAGCTTCAGCATATGCACCACTAACATTGCCACAACAGCTGCTGCAATAACATAATTTTTTAATCCCATTTTATCAACTCATTTGAAGAGTACTGTCTTCTGGGATATCTGTAAGTCAGAAGTCACGAGTCGTGAGTAGTCAATAAATCCAGTCACCAATCTAAACCCCATCTACAGTTCACTGCCTACTATGTGACAATATGCATTTTATGATAGTTTCATGGTTTTCGTTTGAATGACATTTGTATTAACACTGTTTATGCAACATAATACATATACATACACCTGCCTACATAGGCAAAAACACAGCCTTTACAATAACACACAACTTAACACAGATGTGTAATACTAGACTATATTTTTAATGTTCTGCCATACAAAACAGGTGGGAACACTGTATGGTGTTATACATGATATATCCCCAGAAACATAACAAGAAAGCAAACTTATTCACTATGTAGGTTGCTAATCACATCATGGTACTACACATGTGCTATTCTTATGGGTGAAAAATGAAGTTAGAGTAACATTCAGATATACATCAACAGTCCACTTCTTCCTTTGTACCCCCTAAAAAATTCATATTCCCCCGACACCTAGTGGTGAAACTGACAATTAAATGAGCAAATTCTTATATTAATTTCTGAATTCTTCTGATGAAGATGTCTCATATTTCATTACCTTATCCTGGACATTGACCACAGTCTAGGTTTATTATAAACACCATTTTAGATTGTGGTTCTGTTTCTATTTTCAGGCAATTTGATGGGTCCATTGGACTTAAGTCTGAGCAAATCTCTGAATTAATGTTATGGGCTCTGTTTTCTTCATTATAAACATAAATAATGGATAATACACAAGACAAAAAAAAAATTAATTAAATGCATAAATGCTGGCAATGTTGTCTGTAACGGTAACAAGAAAGACAATACACATACTCTGTGACTGTACTGGCAGCAAATGTGTTTAAAAGCTTCCTTACATGCTGAATGGCTTCTTCGACCAATTGGAACATCTCCAGATGTAACAGGTCTGTGCCATCTCCCTGTCTGTGTTTCAAGGTACATGATGTCACTGCAGTAAACTTCTTCTTGCGAATGGTAAGGTCCATTCAGGTCTCCTCTGCCTCCAAATATGTACATCCTATCTCCAAGGGCTGTTGCAGAGTGAAAATCTCGATATGATGGTGGTTCTCCCTAAGTGCAGCAAAACAGTCTCATGAATTGTGAGAAAATAATCCCTGGCAAATGTTACCTTAGTATCCATGCTTCTGAATATAGAATATGGTTAAGAATAGTGGCGGAACAACCATGAATCTTAATCCTTTCACCCTGTGTTTACATTTCAAGGGAGAATACTCCATGTGATTAAGTACATCAAATCCTTGCCAATATTGAGATTATGTTCCCACAAAATTCCATGTTCAACAATACTAACTTCAGTAAACTTAGTAACCCATGTGACAAATACGAGGGGCATTCAAGTTCTAAGGTCTCCATTTTTTTTCTCAGGACTGGGAGCAGATAGACACATGCGGTTTAGTTTAATATATGTGTGCACTCTTTGTGAATCTGTGACAGAGATGACAGCACTGTATGATACACAGAACTCTAGTGGCGGCCGCGAGCGTGAGGAGTGTTTTTGATACTTAAAATGGTGACGTTTTCGTTCCAAGAACAGCGAGCAATCATTTGTTTTCTCCAGTTGCGTGGTGCCAGGTGATGTTGACACGTGATGAAGGCATGAATGGGACTTTCTTTTCATCAATTGTGACAATGGATGAGACATGGATGCCGTTTTTCAATCCAGAAACGAAGCGCCAGTCAGCTCAATGGAAGCGCACAGACTCACCGCCACCAAACAATTTCGGGTAAGCGCCAGTGCTGGAAAAATGATGGTGGCCATGTTTTGTGAGAGCGATGGCATAATCCTTACTCACTGCGTTCCAAAGGGCACTACAGTGACAGGTGCATCCTACCAAGATGTTTTGAAGAACAAGCTCCATCCAGCACTGCGAGAAAAATGTCTGGAAAAGGCTGCACGTGTGCTCTTTCACCAGGACAATGCACCAGCGCATCGGGCATATGCGATGCAGCAGTTTATTCGTGAAAACAGCCTTGAAGTGGTTTCTCATGCTCCCTATTCACCTGATCCGGCTCCTAGCGATTTTTGGCTTTTCCCAACGATGAAAGACACAAGATATTTCTCTCCGTGGTCGCACATTCACCAGTCGTGCCGCTATTGCATCAGTGATTTTCCAGCAGTCAAAACAGACTCCTACAGAAGCATTCGCAGTGGCCATGGGATCATGGCGTCAAAGTTGTGAAAAATGTGTACGGCTGCAGGGAGATCAGGTTGAAAAGTGACAGAAGTTTCAAATTTTTTTTATGATTGTGTGAGAAAAAAATCGGAGACCTTAGAACTTGAACACACTACGTAAGATCTGTGGTAAACTGGGAAGCTTTTTACATTAAGTATTTCCACAATAAAGACGATTTACTTCATATATCATACACAATAGTGTATAAGACATGTTTTTTCTTCTAAAACATTTTCTAACACACAAACAGTTAAACCCTGAATGCTAAATTATACTCACCTATTGCAGAGGTTTAAAAGACACAGAGTTTACTTCCACCTTCTCATACATCAATGGGGAAATTTTGCCCTTACATATCAGTCTGCATTCCACACAAAAAAAAACTGCCTTTCGAAAATACAAACAATTTTTAACATCCACTGGTAAACAAAATATGAACCAGCATTAAAGGTTCGTAGCATTAGTCTCCCTTTTGATTGTTTGCATAACTACATGAGTAATAATTAGGAAAACTGAATAACCTGCAGTGTTATGCATGATGGCTATTATTCATGGAAATTGGCCAGCTGGTTCAAAGGTATTTTGGCAGGTGGACATGTACACACAATCACATGTACACTTGCACAGAAACACAAAGACAGAAGGGCTAAATGAAGAACAATTTGAAAAACACGTTCACAAATATGACAGATCGTTAGACTCCAGTGGTCAGCACTTCTACCTTGTATTCAGGAGGTCCCAGCTATCTTATGTTCTGTGTATTTTCTAATCCTCTCCATGAAAATGCTGAGATGGTACGGTGAGGTCACAAAAGAGCCTGCCATAAACTGTCTGGCCATTCAGGCAGAGCTCCACATGATACACCAGTTCTGTTCATGCACACCTGTCTCTCTCCTGCTGCACTGGCTCAACAGTAACTTCATATAGGCCATGAGAATTTCTGTCCTCTGACCTACTTTCCAAGCCATCATGGACTACAATCCCTATGCCATACATCCAGATGACAATGCAGATGCAACAGTGTTATTAAATTATGAATGAATCAATCAAAGAAAAAGACATGACACAATTTGTTCAACTGTAAATACAAGACATACTTCATATTCTGTAACTGTGAAGTGCAACACATGGTACAACCATAAACTAAATCCCTTGGTGGGGGGTGGAGTCCAACGGGGTCCACTCGGCACGGCAGCCATTGATTGGCCTATTGTAGCCTGCCCAGGTTGATGATGATGGAGAATTTGGTGGAATGAAGATTGGCAGGAGAAAACCCACCCCAGCACCACTTTGTCCACCACAAACCCCACTTGACCAGACCTGGGATCGAACCCAGGCCACCGCGGTGGGACGCTAGCGACTAACCGCTTGAGCTATGGCGCAGCCAACCATAAGCTATATAATGCTGCCACTGTTTCTTGTCAACTTAATTACATGGTGGAACATTATATTAACCTGAACTGCAGGCATGGACCCAAATTGCATCTTTGGGCCTGCTCTGAATTCTCTGAATGTAGTAAACTAACTGTTTTTCAAACCCTT
>NW_019723908.1:2078246-2163096 GCF_002891405.2 Cryptotermes secundus
ACCAGACCTGGAACCCAGGCCACCGCGGTGGGACGCTAGCGACTAACCGCTTGAGCTATGGCGCAGCCAACCATAAGCTATATAATGCTGCCACTGTTTCTTGTCAACTTAATTACATGGTGGAACATTATATTAACCTGAACTGCAGGCATGGACCCAAATTGCATCTTTGGGCCTGCTCTGAATTCTCTGAATGTAGTAAACTAACTGTTTTTCAAACCCTTCACATTTCAGCTCTTTGGTGCTTTGTAAGATCAACTGGATGCAATGTTTTCACACATGTTAAGTAACTTCAATCTCTCGCTACTTTTTCCATGAACTAAGACTTTCTTCCAGCAGCTCTGTTCCAGTTTTCTTCAGCATAATTCAACTACTTATAACCCAAATAATTCCCCTAACCCAGAGTAGCCACAGGCACTTTACAGGCATTACTGAGCTAATAAACACTAATACCGTATCTTAGCATCCTCTTGCACATCACTTATTTATTAGCTGTCTCATATGCAACTTGCTTTTTAAAACATTCGTAACAGCTACATATGACACAATAAGAGAAAGTACTCTTCCTCATGGGACACATGGACACATAGACAAGGACATATCCAAAAAATTGAACTTATGGATGGAAGCACAGCTGTATTATCAGCAATTTTAATGATACCTGAAGATGATGAACGTTTGCCAAAACATGTAGTGTGCACACATCAGTGATGTAGAAGAGATTTTAACGTTTAAAACTTTTAAAGGTTTTAAAAAGCAAGTTGCATGTGAGATGACTAATAACTAAGTAAGTAAAGCTATCCCTCTAACAGGCCGTGAAGGCCCATAGGGTTGTGAGACACTGAGGGTCCCATACTGTCTAGAAAATCGGCTCAAAGATGGAGGTAAGGTTATCAGCCTTACGCGCCCGCCACACTTTACTCCCCAGGAAAATTATTTAATTAATTCCTGGTACTCATTTCTGTTAGAGGCTGAGTAAACCCCAGGGCCTAGTGCGGCTGGAAGGAGTAGGTCAACTGAAAAAATCCAATGACCTCAATCGGCTCAAAGATGGAGGTAAGGTTATCAGCCTTACACGCCCGCCACACTTTACTCCCCAGGAAAATTATTTAATTAATTCCTGGTACTCATTTCTGTTAGAGGCTGAGTAAACCCCAGGGCCTAGTGCGGCTGGAAGGAGTAGGTCAACTGAAAAAATCCAATGACCTCAATCGGCTCAAAGATGGAGGCAAGGTTGTCAGCCTTACGCGCCCGCCACACTTTACTCCACAGGAAAATTATTTAATTAATCCCTGGTACTCATTTCTGTTAGAGGCTGAATAAACCCCAGGGCCTAGTGCGGCTGGAAGGATTAGGTCAACTGAAAAATCCAATGACCTCATCGGGACTTGAACCCACGACCTTCTGGCTTGTAGCATAGCCCCTCAACCAACTACGCTGCTGCACGCCCCTGATGACTAATAACTAACAGGTAATAAACACTGCGTTTCAACAGAGATCAAGTAAAAAATTAGTCATGTTAGTAGAAGGACACCTGTAAATTTAAAAACACTTGGAAGAAAGATTTTGAGAAAAACTCAACAGAGAAAAGTTTCCATCATAAAATACTGAATATGATATACAGCTGTTCTTAAGTAAGAGGCGGAGTAGTGGCTAGCAGTGTGAGGCATGGAAATATTATACAGAATTCTTACTTAGAATAGGCCACAGCTATCTGGGACTATGTGATACTTCAAACTAATTTTCATTATGCTATACTATTGCCAGAGTTTGGGATTATGTAGTAGTGATGACATGCATTTATTTTTCTGATGTAAGATGGCAGCACTTTGTTATGCTACATTTAGCCTTCAATTAACTGATCCTCTGGGCCTTTATTGCAATACATGATACAATACAATATCCATAACAACAGCAGATATACTAGACTAACTAATTTTGCTATATGGTTATATGAACAACTGAAAACAGTGAAGCGAATCACAAGACATTACAAAATACAAGTGTCAGCTTAAATTTATGTGTTAAAAATTTATCACAAGAATTTCATAACCTGATACGTTTTTCTGATCCAATATAACTTCAAGCTTACAAGATCAGGCCCACCAACAAATGCAAATATGAAGCCTTACCTGAGTAATAATGTAACTCCAATGCATTGTACGAAGATCTAAAGTATGAACATCTTGTGAAAACCTGTCAATCTGCTCTTCAAAACCACCAAACACAAACATGCAGTGGTTGATAATACATGCTGAGTGACCATCCCGAGCTCCTGGAATCATTCCAGTCACTTCTGGGCAACTCCACTGAAGTGTATCTACAGAAAGAAAAATGCATTCTGATAACTGAAATTGTGCCCTGGTGCAAAACTAATCACCATTCTATGACCAATTACAATAACTTACTTGTGTCAAAACAGAAGAGGACATTACAAGCTCCTATATCATTCCTACCACCCCACACAAAAATTTTATCCCCATATGATACAGCTGTATGGCCATATCTCTGAAAGGGAACACAACTTGACTGTGGGTCACTTTGTCTTGGCAAAGGAAGTGCAGTCCAGCGGAAATTTGACGTGTTGAGCACATGGACATCCATTGGTCGACGTTTGCTATAATTGTCTCCTGTACAGTACCCTCCAAAAGAATAAATTTTATCCTCCACCACGACAGCTGCATGATTCACTCGTCTTGGTCCTCCTTCTAAATGAACTGTCCAGTACATTGTAGTCCTGAAAGAAACAACCATAAATGAAACATGTCCTTCAGGTTCTTCTGTTCATACATAAGATGTGTAAAAGTATATACAAGGTCCCAGAACTTGAATTAACGCATAGCTACATTTGAATACAATAACAAATCACAATTTTAGATTTATTGATCACAGAGCTGTTTTAAATATGCCTACAGAAACTTCATTTGTCAAATTTAGTCTTTTCTACATTTGCTTTTGGGAAAGTTCATTAAAAATCCTACTAAAGAATAGGGAAATAGTTAATGTAAAAAGTATAGATTTCCTTGGGGTTATAACTGACACTAACCTGAGCTATCTTGTATCTTTATTTTCATTTCCATAGATCCTTACTGGCTACCAAATCCATCAGATATAGAACATATATAGAACACAAACAGAACATAGAACTATGAAGTACATATTTATAGAACCTTTAGTAGAATTAGCCATAACTTATTTATTATTAATAGACTATCTAAAATACTTGATATGAATGTAAGAAGACTGCTGTATTATGGTTTGATTTATCCCCTTCTGGCTATGGAATATGAATATTTACCCTTCAGAAAAATGGCTATAAGGTCCATGGCAGGGTTAAAACAACTGGAATCACGTACAGACAGGTTGAGGTAACTAAAGACATTAACAGTATACTCATATACATTCAAGAAACAGTCTTATATGTAAAAGAGAAGTGTGACTGTAAAGAGTACATACATATAACACAAAAAATAATGGCTATCACAGTTATGTACATAATTTTGAACTTTCATAACAGTAAACCATCAGCAGCACATTACTCTTCCATAAAAAATTGCCTAACATAAAATGAATTGGTAACAAGTTTAAAAAGTAACTGAAGGACTTACTTATTAAGGGATGCTATTATTCAACAGCTGATTATGAATTCTGTAATATTGGCTACTGATAAGACGATGTATATAATAAGCGACATTTTAATAAGTGTATACCATAATCATTAATGTATTTCGAAAATGATATTGTTGTTCCTGTCCTAAATCAATGTATTTTGATCTACAGGATAAAATAAAACTGAATGAATGAATATTAACATACTCTTATATCCACCAGTTTAGTATAGCAACATAAAGATGAGACATATGTAGTCAATATTACCACTCACTCGTTACAATTTCATTTTAAATCAATATATAAATAGAGACACATATCTGACTCAACACCATACATAACAGAACTCGTCCAGGCACGCAAACTAGGCCGCTTAAAATACGCCAATAGAAAATAACTTCACGGCCAAGAGCACGAAACACCTGCCACAAGCAACGAAGCCGATTTAGCGCGAAATGGAAGCTCTGTCTGGCAGAAACGCACGTTGATTAATAAGCGTCTCTTTGGTCAAAGATGCTCAATTACTACAGTTCATTACACTCGTGGTCATAAATTAAGGATAATGCTGACCCGTGTACAAACAAAACATTTGTGTGCATGTTTCGGCTTGAAATCGCGTTCCGGTACAGTAACAAACAGCTTGCTGTGACTGTGACCACTGCGACTGTCTAGAGCATCTAAAGGATCTAGAGGATCTAGAGTGTCTAGAGGTGCAAACCTCTCCTCCGAAGAATTCATTTTATAGGGTAGGGCAGGAGGTACTGGGGATGAATACTATGGAAGCGTCCTCTGAAGAATTATTTTTGTAGGGTAGGGCAAGAGGTACTCGGGATGAATACAATGAAAGCGTGGGACAGCACCCTCACCCGCCCTTAGTGTCCACAGATGGAGTAATGTTCAACAGATGGCGCTACAGTTTTATTTCATATTTTCTTGTTAACTGTCGCTGACTTAACTTGGCCTCAAGTTATTGACTTTCTGCGTGATCCCAAGGGCGGGTGAAGGTGGGGTCCACGCTTTCATAATCTCCATCCCCAGTACCTCCTGCCCTATACCATAAAATTAATTCTTCAGAGGATCGGTTTGCACAGCCCAACAAGGGAGATAATAAGAAACTAAGATACTACACTTTTGACTTCACTTCTTGGCTTTTCACGAGGTTTTAGTCTACAGATGGCGCTACAGTTATTTTAAATTTTCTTGTTAACTCTCACCGAATTTCTCAAGTGAATAACTTGAAGTGACCCCCTAAGGGTGGGAGGCTGCAGGCGGAGATTTTAATAAAAGCTTAGGCGAGTGTTTTAATGAGCGGCCGCAAAAATCTTCCCTCCCCTGGTCCCTCCCTCTTCACTTCTTGCTCTGCTGTTGGCTTTCTTCACTAATTTCTTCTTTTCATTTCTTTCACAAAAATCCTACTGGTTTTGAACCAGGGACCTTCTGAACACTAGGATGATGTCTTATCCCTAGACCACCAACACCACAGAAAGTTATTTTCTTTAATCTTCCTCTTATGTTACATCTTTTGTTATAATTACAGAAAATCTTACTAACTCCATTTGTATTTTATAAAATTTTCGTTGGTTCCGAACCTCGAAACTTCTCCACACTACGCCAGTGTCTTACCCATAGACCACCAACACCACAGAAAATTTATTTCTTCAATAATCCATAATCCCTTGTGGATTTTAATAAAAGCTTGTGCGGGTCTAGAGGGTCCAGAGTAAGGTGGCGAGAAGAAGTGTGCAGTTGATTTCGGACTTGCTAATGGTGATTGTGTGTCGGAAATGGCTCAACGAACACTTATTGATGATGTAATGAGGGGTAGGATAATAGGGCGATTAGAGGCTGGCCAAACACAGCAGGGCATGTCATGGGAGCTCCGTGTGCCAAAAAGTGTCATCTCACGATTATGACGATTCCACCAGTCAGGAAACGTGTCCCGGCGCTACAGCAGAGGACGTCCACAATGTACAATACCACGAGAAGACAGGTATCTCAGCATAAATGCCTGAAGACCCCGACGGAGTACTACAGGGGGCCTTGCTCGGGACCTTGCCGCTGCCACTAGAACAGTTGTTTCCATCACATTGTGTACAGACGACTCAACAGACATGGTTTATTAGGCCGGAGGCCTGCAATTTGCATTCCACTGACCAATGCCCACAGAGGAGCCCGTAACGCCTGGTGTAGGGAACACAATACATGGACAATGGAACAGTGGTCCCAGGTTCTCTTCACTGACGAGTCCGGGTATAGTCTCAACAGTGTTTCTAGTCATGTAATGATCTGGCTTGAACCAGGAACCAGATACCTACCCACTAACATCCTTGAAAGGGACCAGTATGGAGGTGGTGGTATTATGGTGTGGGGCGGCATTATCATGGGTTCATGTACACCCCTGCGCGTCTTCGACAGAGGAATTGTAACAGGTCAGGTGTACCGGGATGTCATTCTGCAATACTATGTCTGCCTTTTCAGGGGTGCAGTGGGTCCCACGTTCCTACTGATGGATGACAATGCACAATGCTCTCAGTCGATGTGTTGGTGCACATCTTCCACCTCGCATGACTCTTCAGGAACTCCGGTGGGCACTGGTGCAAGAATTGGAGGCCATACCCCAACAGCTGCTCGAAAACCTCATCCAGAGTATGCAAACCCGTTGTACTGCATGTGTCAATGTGCATGGTCATCACATACCATAATTCCATGGAGGTGGACCGTATTTGAAAAGCTAGTAATTTCTCACCTACGTAAAAAATTCCCAGCATTTATGAATCCTGAATATCCATTACTGACACCACAAGAGCTTGCCACTGGTGCTTGTTTTGGGCCAGATGAATCCAGTCCATACCTCCACCCTATTTCACCGAGATCAATGATGATACTGTCAAGTGTTAAGTGATTATAGATGGGGTTCGGATTGGTAATCCAATTTATTGCACATTTACAAATCGGAATTATAAGTACAATGCTGCACAAATCACTAAAACCCACATTAGTCTTCTGAGCTTGTTACCCCCCCCCCCCCAAGTCATTGCCTGGTTACTGTCTTCTACCAAGGGCTATTCATCACACCCTTACAATTTCGATAGCACAGTCAATCCTCGCTTCAGTCTTCTCGAATCCGTGACCAAGGGGTTTATTCTCTCCTAGACATGTATGTGTTTTGACAAAGGAGTCAATCTTTCTATACAGGCGCTACATTTGTTGCACCATCGTATCAGCAGGGCATGTACACACTGTCACGGACTCTGTGCATCTTTTGTTACTGCACTAAGTAACATTTATACAAGATATACAGAAAGTTTCTGTCAATGCAGATTTGTGGAGCCCTTACAACTCAAAAGTCAAAGTTATGTTACAACCAATGGTCAGTCAGGTAGTCTGTCTTGGTGTCAAGTTGCATCTGGGACCCAAGACAAGATTTTGTCACTCTCAAACAGTTGCAGATATATTAATGTTGGGTGCCTTTCTCTCGAGAGGATAGGTCTGTCTTTTACAATTGCGGCTGGTCTTCACCAGTACAGTCATATTTGTGGACATATCCACTATCCACGCATCAATCAAACCTGAAAATCACTTAAGTCTTGCTGGCCCTGCTACTGGCAGCTAAGAACTGCCAGTAGCATAGTTGGTTGAGGGGCTATGCTACAAGCCAGAAGGTCACGGGTTCAAGTCCTGATGAGGTTATTTGATTTTTTCAATTGACCTAACCCTACCAGCCGCACTAGGCCCTGGGGTTTACTCAGCCTCTAACAGAAATGAGTACCAGGAATTAATTTAACAATTTACCTGGGGAGTAAAGCGCAGCCGGCGCGTAAGGCTGACAACCTTACCGCCATCGTTGAGCCGATTGTCTAGATAGTGTAGGATCCTCAACGTCTCACAACCCTATGGGCCTTCACGGCCTGTTACAGGGATAGCTTTACTTTTTTTACCTATTTTCCTAAACCTTGGATGATCTGAAATGTTGATCAGAAAGGTCCAGAGAAGGGGAGTTATGTTATTTATCCACTGTCCCATTTTTGCCTGACTTTGCTTGGAGAGGCTTTTGGTATCTCAATGCTAGTTTATTGTGAATTGTAAAGTATCATTAATACATATTGCTGAAACAGATATAATGGGCTTACATATAAATCAGATGGGAAGCTATGACCAGTAACCGAGGATATAAGACCCACAGCAAATCCACAAAGCAAACAATCTGCACGTGGATAACTGGAGGTCTATTTTACAGGAAGGTAAATTTGCCCCAGTCCATCACTAGATAAGCACAATGCCATAAAGGCATATGGGGGAGTAGAGGTAGTATTCTAAATTTCATATTACACAGACCAAAATATGGTGACTGTATCTGTTAATTTTACACTTAAAATGAAAGAATAGGATTTTAAAATTACATGCCAAGATCTCTTGGTCCCATGTATTGTTTTCTAGCAACCTTTGTAGAGTGAATGCACGTTGCTTGGAAATTCGAAAAGTGAACATTTTAAATTAAAATTAAAAAAAAAAAAATACTAGGAGACCATGACTCTATGACTTCTACTTTATGGAACTCTGTATGCATCCTTCCATCCTTCCTTCCCCTCAGCACTACAGCAATCTGCCTCCATTCTTCTCTGATATTCTTCTTTCCTCCCCATCCTTTCACTTTCATTTTACAGAGATCATCATGCACATCCTCCAACCATCTCAGCTCCTTCACTGATGTCGATTTCCATTCAATCCATCCATCCAAGGCTGACTGTCTGGTTTCTGAACAATTTAGTTTTCATGGTCACACCCAACCCCCAACCTGGAGGACCAGTTTATCCCTCTTTGTCTGGCTCCTACCCTTTCACCTGTCTGGCATGGGTGACTCTACCAGTCACTACATTACCGCCAGCATAGCTCTCAGGAGCACTCACACCCACCACTACGATAAGGTGAAGACACCATTGGTGGTGTGGAACTTTGTATATAAATTATTAATTAACTACAGGGTACTGGTTAATATGTTTCTAATAAATGTTAGAAATTTAATAAACCATATATACATTTTATATATATAAAATTTTATAAACTTATTTTATATNACACGGTGCCAAATCCCAGAAGACTGCTTTCTTCTATTTATAATATATTGCTGATCTTTGTTCCTCATATTTTTTTATTTCCTCTTCCCACACACAAACTATTTCTTAACGTTTTTCCTTTTTCATCTTCAGTTTTAACTTATTTCTATTATCACAGAAGTCAAATATATAGAACCATCTACAACACAGATATGACGTGCATTCAAGAACCAAGTTCAGCTCATCTGTTTTTAGAAGAGTTTTTCCATTTAAACTTAGACATTCTGCTACATGCTATATTTTTTCCTTCATTTTTCTGAATGCTAGTGTTTACATACATGCATGCACTTATATGCTTGTCAGGGAGTGTGTGCGTGTGTATGTGTTAGAGCACTTAACTTCAGTACCACAGATGAGTATCTGAATTCCGTTATGATTCCACTACAAAAATTCTGGTGTGGAACCATAACCCCCCGCCTCCCAATGTACATTTTATGTGAAGGTCTTGTATCTAAGCAGTATTTACATACATAGAGATTTCAGCTTTGTCACATTTATTGTAAGTCCATGAATTTGGGCCACTGGTACTGTTGTCTTGAGTTGTTTCTTGTTCTTCAAAAATGCAATCATGAAGCAGGATGACTCAGATTACTTTCAGTTGTTACTACATTTAAGTTGGACCAGTGGAGGGCTCTTGTGAACATGGTAATGAACCTTCGGGTTCCATAAAATGCTGGGAAATTCTTGAGTAGCTGCAGAATTGGCAGCTCCTCCAGAAGGGCTCAGCTCCATGAGTGAGTGAGTAAGTAAGTAAGTAAGTACTACATTTAAGTTAAGCAGAAGGAATCTGTACCCAAAAACAAGTGCAGTCAGTTTCACAGCAGTGAGGGGTTCATATGTTATTTAAGTTCTGTATCAGCTGCAAATGTAATAAGATGAGAGGATGGTTTATGTACTCTGAACTGCAGAGGGCAGCTGATATCTAAACCAAGACATCAGCATACATGTCATACATGTTACCAACAAGACAACATGCAAAACAAATATGTTTATTGAGTTAAGTTCTGTAACAACACCTTCACTGTATATTATTGGAATGCATTGTATGATCAACACACTTTCCCAATTACAGGAGACATTTGTAACAGCTTACAATGAATCTGCCATTTAACCATAGGTAAGCAAGATTTGGGGGAAGGGAATAATGGAACCCATGATATTGTTTTCCAAATGGCAGTTCATGACTCACTTAAATCCACAACTTCAGTTATGCCAGTCTATATATTCTGTGTTACATTGTATATACATTTTATCAGAGCTGGAATACTTACTCATTTACAGATGGCAGTCGTTTCTGTTTTCACTTCCTTTCATCAACTACTGGTAGTCTGTATTGAACATTATTATTTTACTACCGAGATTACTCTAGATATGTCAATTATGATCACTTTGCTTTCTGCTATATGCCATTTTGCTAGTGTGAGCTATTCTGTATTCTGTATTGAGGGGGTGGGTTTCCCCATGCACTTAGACCGGTTACTGGTAGTGTGAGCTATCTGACAACACAAATTATCTGTTGTAACTTTGTGCATAACTTTAAAATGTGAATGCTCAACTTTGGTAATTATGTTATCTCTTCACTTTTAATCAATTTTGAAGTCATAAATGCAAACGATTTCTATATTGTAATAAATATATATGAATGTGTTTGTAGTACAGATATATAGACAACTATTTCTACTCCACAATGCAAGCCAGACCAAATAACAGACTTTGGAAAATCAACTGCTCACCTACTGCTATGTGAATCATAAAAGTTTAGATTGGAAAACATTACAGGTTCCAGAACTCCCCACACCAAGGTCTTCTTTATCCATGACATCTTAAATAACTCAAGGAAAAAGTGATCAGTTACTAAAAAGGGATTATGTTGATTTTCAGATAATATCATATCACTATGTTCTTCTCATCTTTCCTTTTATGACTTCAAATTTCAATGCAGTAGTACCCAACTAACAAGATCAAGGCACTACATTCCACGGTGTGAACGTGCTTGGATCTGGTTCAGGAAACTGAAAATTCAAATTCAAATGCACACAAATTATTTTCTCATATGAAGGAAACATTAAAGCAAGTGTGCATAAACAAATTCAGTATTGGGTAAGAATCCATAATTTATCACTCTTAATGGAAGAAACTTCTTTGGTCTATGCACTTATTACAGATGGTTTATTTCTGGTTTCACCAACATTGCGAAATGACTGACCAAACTCATTGAGGAGAAGCAAGCCTTCCAGAGGACTCCAGAAGTGGAGGCCTCCTTTCAAACAGCAAATGAGGTCCTCTGTACTACCACTATTATTGCTTACCTGCAGGTAAGAGAGAGGTTCATCATTGACATAGACACAAGAACTCTAGGGACTGGCAGAGTGCTGTCGCAAGTACAGAACGGACAAGAGTGAGTAATAGCATACTACAGTAGGACACTGAATAAAGCTGAGAGAAATTACTGCATCTCCCAGTGGTGACTACTGGCCATTGAGAGGATGCTGGAACATTTCCGTGAGTACCTCTACAGTTCCACATGCGTATGAATCACTCTGCGTTCACCTGGCTCATAAGTTTTAAGAACCTTGAAAGATGAACTGTTCACGGGATTCAACACCTAAAGAGTACAATTTCACTTCTGAGTATTGTCAAGGCCAAGAACACAATAATGCTGATGCCCTTTCAAGATAACCATGCCAAGAAGAGTGTACCCAATGCCACAAAGATGAGGCACTGGCAGATGTCAAGCAGGTATGGCACATGGTTGGAATCCAACTGGTCTGAGAAAAGAACAATCCCAGCTAGCCTAGTGTTTGGAAATGAACTCCAACTGCCCTGTGACCTGCTGTTTGGGGCACCCCTCTGATAAGGAATGCCCCACAATTGATCTTGTGAAAAATTGAGTGGACTAGCTACACCACATTCACAATTATGCCCCTCAACATCTGAAGCTGGCCAGTGACCGGTTGAAAATTCATTATGGCAGAATGGCCAACTGCACAGGCCACCATGAAGGTGATAACATGTGGCTCTATCGGTCTACCTGCAAGAAAGAAAAGTCACCCAAGCCAACCATGTGGTGTACAGGATCCAGCAGAACCATAGATCTAGGATGATGCTGGTACAGTTTGACTGGCTCCCATCTTATCAGGAAACTGCTTGTGATAAGAGCGGACTTAAGGCACGAGCAGCGGAGCAGCTGGAGTGTAATCATCATGAGAACAAAGCCACAGGGAAGGAAGGTGAGGCTGATCACAGACATCACAAAGACAGCCCTCAGAAAAGAAGATATTGTGGTAGGCCTGTAGGTTATTCAGGATGAACAACCTTAAGGAGGGAGCACGGTGGCATAGTTGCTGAAGGCAGATTTGTGAAGCCAGCAGAGGCAGCCGTTGCTAGGGAATGGCTCTACAAACAACGGCTGTTGCTAGGCAATGTCTCAGTAGCGATCAGGTGGTCACCCCAACAGACGCGAATGCAGCAATTACATAATAGCGGGAAGCAGTGTTCTCTATGTGGTCCATGCTGAGATTGTATAAACAGGACCAATTACCTGTTGCAGTCAGTTAAAGAACAGCAGTAGTTCAGTTGTTATGAGCTGCTGCTGTTAGAAGCTGGTAACTGAGGCCAGGGACATATCAGGAACTTAAAGGAAGGGGAACATCCACTGTTGGAAGCCCCTTCCAAGCAATGGCAGTGAAGACATGACAGTGGATCATAGTGTGTGTGCAATAGTGAAATGTAAAGTGTAGTCATGCACTATAAAAAAGGAGTCCAATAAATTCAGTCATCAATTCAAGCACAGTCTATAGTCACTCTATCACGTGACAATATATTTCTTGGTTTTGAAGTCAGGATTCTTATGAAACGCTGTTCTTCTGAAAATTAGGAAGGAGCCAGATAGCAAATCCTCAGTGCGTTGCATTATGTATTTACCTTATCAGTGATCTCATCCTCACAAGCCATCCGGATACGAGCTGCTGTAGCTGGGGCATCAAGTTTAAATGTTCCCTTCAGTCCTCTCTCTGCTCTGGCATCTGTGATGGCTTCTTTGATTGCAAAGAAGACTGAAGAAGCCAGAAACAGTGGTGGTTCACCAACAGCCTAAATAAAGCAAGAATGAAAAAAATGGTGTACAGATATTTTAAAGCATGATCTTTGATACCTTGTATACCTCACTGGCCTTGATATTAATTTTCTACACATAGAAATCTCATTGCAGGGATAATGACAATTCTTAATGGTATCTATATTTTACACCACATACCAATACTCTGTATGGTGAACTGATGTTGAGAGAATCTTTAAAGTCAGATTTGAGCTTTATATGAAGTACATGTTAAATTAGACCAGTATAAATCAATATGCCAGATAAAGTCTGGCATAAACCCACACAGCAGATATAATCACCATCATTCATTATCGTTGGAATGAAGCATAAGAGTTTGACCTCCACTGTATGTGTTCAGTTCTTGTGTTTTATACACTATTCATGAGAAGGAAAAAATGAAAAGCTAATTCTGGGAAGATTATCAGAAAATTATGGAACAAATATGTAGAACATCCTTTTGTCTGGAGACCATACCCTCAATGAACAGACTTCAGCAGCATTTATGTATTACTTATCTCTCATAGTGGTTTCTTTACTTTTCCAGCAAATGGACTACATACTTACCTAACTGACTCAGTCACTCACTGACTAAACAACTAACTTACTTACTAACTAACCAACTGACCAACCGATGGACTGATGGACCAACAGACCGACAAAATAAAAAGAAAAAACTAAACTAAACTAAGAAAGTAACCATAAGTAAAGCTGTCCCTGTACCAGGCCATCGAGACCAATAGGGTTGTGAGATGTTGAGGGTCCAACAGTATCTAGACAATCAGCTCAAAGATGGCGGTACAAAATCTTCTATTGGGCAAGATCCTGAGCTGGTTTAATCAAGTTCATATCCTCATAATCCATTTCCCTAATATTTATTCATGAAACAACCACTGAAGGAAAACAATTTTCTCTTCCTGTTACTGACACAGCAATCAAGGGAACCGATTTTTGTACCATGCCCAATTTGAGAGATTATAGTGTATTTGTTTCTCTATAGATAGATGAGCTTAAGGATCTAGAGCAAAGTGATGCATTAGACATCATGATATGACAAGGTTCCTCACTGTTTAATATCATCCATTTTCAATTAAATTCACTTTCTATTTTTGTCATATAAATTTTTATCTGCATTTTGTTTTCAAATATTTGCAAATTATTACAAAATTTAATAAAATCAAATAAGGACAACATAAAGAAAGCCCTACAACTTCTCATTTCTCAGCATCTTTCAGACTGAATACATACCTTGGAGGAATATACAGCATGCTTATTTGGTGCCCCTTTCAGTAATGAAACATTAAATTCTGTGGGTATGTCTGCAAAGCCTGGTATCTTGTAAACACCAGGTCCTCGTGCATAGATTGTGCCAGTAGGTGAGTACACCATTTCTTCCAGTGTGAAGAGACCATATCCTTGCATGAATCCTCCTTCTATCTGGCCCACATCAATGGCTGGGTTCAGGCTGTCTCCAAGGTCCATCACAATATCAGTCCTTAGTACCTGCAGTCATATATGTAACACATCTGCACCTCAAACTGTGGTGGAACTGTTTTATTTGTTTTCTAGATTTCTTAGCAATGCTGTGTCAGATTGACTAAGATGTACAGCATAATGTGGATGCAGAAATAACGATTATGAAACAATAAATTTGAAATCATTTTGGAAAGGACCAGTTAATGTAATACTCCAACTTTACTCAAAGGGACTGAAGAAAACTACAAGTCCTCAGCAAGAACAGCAGGTATCTTTAAACAAATAAAAGAAAGGTAATAAAGAGCGCAAGAAACAAGCAAATGCAGAAAGAAACAAAGAAACAGAGAAAGAAAGACAGCAAGGGAATAAAAAAGAATGAAAGAAAGAAAAAAGGGAAGGAACTTGTAAAAACCCTACACAACAAAAAAAGAACCTTATATTTTATTATCATTTTTATATATTCTTTATTTACTTCATACTATCTTCTTTAACATGATATAAGTATGGCAGTGAATGAGATAAGAATGAATATAATGGATCAGTGTAATTGTGAACACTAAGGTCTTTAACCTCTTAAGTTACAGGGGAACCCCCCCCAACAGTTTCCCATTTCAGATGCTTTTCTGCCCAAGACTTTCAAATTATTTGGTCTCATATATTTCCCCATAAGAATCTTAAGTACATTTGACACAATAGAACTTATCTGGTATCTATATATATTGGCTTATCTTGCAACCATGCAACATTTATCACTTGGAGAATAGGGTACTTAAACCTACTGCTACTATGGAGCTAGTGTCCAGATTTTAACTTGGAGGTAACTGTATTTATATTGAAAACATTGTTCAGAAAACACTCTCTTTCCCACACAAGATAAAATTTCTTGGTCCCTTAGAAAACTTCTTAAGCATGCTCAACTATATTGTGATATATATTACTAGGAAACGACCGTGAAACAAACAATGAGACACCAGCCATTGCTAAGCAACAGCTTCATAAATACACAACAGTACTGGACTCGCTCTTAGACAGTGGCTCATGCACAACAATTTAGGTACTGTTGGAAGTGGTGTTTTCTATGTGGTCCGTTCCGAGGCTATACCATGTGACCAGCTAAGTTCAATTCAGTTAGTGCAGCGAGTTGGATGGTGAGTGAGTTGAGTTAGAGGAATACTGTGGTTCAGTCCTTGTGAGCTGTTGCTATTAGAAACTGCTATCTGAGACAGGGATAGTTCAGGAACCCAGAGTAAGGGAAGCGTCTGCCACTGGAAGCCATTACCAGACAACTTGTATTACTGAATGACGTGTCCAAGTGTTGCTAGTGGGGTGGGACTAAGTCCCTTGTACTGCAGCCACTTCTGGCCTATTGTACCAGCTCCAGATGATAGGTGAGGGTGATTGTGGAGCAATTGGTGGAATGAAGATTGGCAGGGGAAACCGACATACTTTGAGAAAACCTGCCCCAGCGCCACTTTGTCCACCACAAATCCCACTTGACCAGATGCAGGATCGAACCTGGGCTGCCACGGTGGGAAGCCAGTAACTAACTGCTTGAGCTATGGTGTGGGCATGTCCAAGTGTTACTACGTAGCAAAACGGAGGAAATAAAATATAATACAATACAATACAACAACTGGTGGAGACAGCAAACTGAGAAGACTTAGTGCACACTCTAGTAAACTGAATGGTGTGAATTAGTAACAGTGATATAGTTGTAGTTATGTTCTATAAGAGCTCAATAAATCCTATTGCTAATCGAAACTTTGTCTATAGACAGTCTACCATGTGACAATATGATACTTTATCTTACACATGCTGCAACCTTATCTAATAAAACTTATAAAGACAAATCGTGATATACTTTGTGGCCAGCTGTAAAATTACCTGATGATCACCAGTCAGGCAGTCTATCTCCACTTCTGAACATGCTGCACCATACGTGAAGTATTTGAAAGGCTTGCCTTCATTTTTTGATATGTCATATCCAATGCCTGGTGTTCTGAAAAAGATTAACTGAGAATCAATGTTTATCCTAGTTGTTAAACTAAACAGTACAGTGAGATTTGTATAAATTGTAATATGGAACACATAACATACTGCTCTTGTTCGAAAATTTCACTATTCCTACAAAACAAAGTGAAAACTAACGAAAATTACTATTAATAAATGGGAACAGTCCATCATGGAAATGGAAAAAGGGAAGGTAATAGAAATGTATGGGGGTACGCAGTAGCGTAGTTGGTTGAGGCACTATGCTACAAGCTGGAAGGTAGCAGGTTTGAGTCCTGATGCAGTGGATTTTTTCAACTGACCTAATCCTTCCAGCCACACTATGGCCCTGGGGTTGACTCACCTTCCGACAGAAATGAGTAGCAGAAATCTTCCTGGGGAGTAAAGGGTGGCCAGTGCATAAGGCTGACAGACTTACTGCCATCTGTGAGCTGATTGCCTAGAAAATGTGGAAGCCTCAACGTCTCACAACCCTATGGGTCTTCATGTCCTTTTACAGGGATAGCTTTACCTTTTTAATAGACATTTATATTTCAATATATATTTTTCTCTGTTTATGTAATTATCTTTATTGTGTTTAGTAACATTTATATCTGAAGGAACCTTCCTGTCTGAAATGGAAGAGAATGAAGCCTGATAGAGTTCAAAATATAAAAACAATATTCTAACAGAATAAAAAAATAAATAGTGGAGGAAACAGAGAAGGAAAGAAGACCAAAGCAGAGAGAGAGAGAGAGAGAAAGGCAAAAGGAAGAAAATTTAAAAGAAAGAAACTGTGGGAACATCCCACATTATCACGCATTTTCTGCAACGCACACTCTTCACATCACTTTGCACCATCACGCGCGCTAACCAATCAAATTGCTCCAAACATTCGCATTTATACTGCGCTCGCTGCTAGCCCTGCATCTACATCATCACGCGCGCTAGCCAATCAGCGCCCTGCAAATTCTTCCTCCTCAATTTCAAGTTTCGCTCTGCCCACCAAGCAGTGTATAAAAAGGAGCAGCCTGAAACAGGCGGCATCAGTTTGACTTCAGTCTACAATCAAGCCACACTCAAGCAACATCAGCCAGCAGGCTTCATCTCCAGCGCTCGGTCTACAGAGGCATCGGCAGGCTGCACCAGGCATGACTGCCTCGGCCCTCTGGCTCTCTCACACCCGACTCACTGGGGCACCTCGTCTGGACTCGCCGGTGGTCGTGTCCCTGTCCGACCCACTGGGCATCTGGCGTAGTCACTGCCTCATCACTCCTACGACCGCGCTCAATGACCAGCCTTTCACCAGCAGCCGCCGCGCTGCGATCAAGCAACCTCCACCATCTGCCGCACCGCGATCAAGCAATGGCCACACTGCGGCCAGTCCACTCACTGCAACTAACCTCTCTCCCTACCGGCGCGCGCCACGCTACCTCACCGGTCAAGCATCTCAGCAACCACGGTCCTTTTCAGGACCAACAAACTGTTCCGAAGAAGTGGGTTGTCATTGGAGTAATGGCGAACAACAAAGACATAAAACCCCACAAAACAATAAAAATCTGTTTTTAGCCCAAATATGTCTGTGATAAATGGAAACCTGTATGAAGTGAATAAATATTCAGGTCCCTTAGAATTCAATTACAACAAATTTTATGATCTTTCCTTTCTATGCTGGAAATTTATTTCAGCCAAAGGATATACATTGAATAAGGAAAATACTTCAAAAGAGAAAGATCAAATTGACTCCTACTTCTGAAACTTTACTGGGAAAGCTGAGTGTGCTTCAAAGATAGCAAACATGGTTTAATGGGGTAGACATGAAAAGCACAATGCATACAAGTGTCCTTGTCAAGGGTCATATTTCTTAAAAGATCACATGTGGTAAGTCATTTAATATGACTGTGTCAAAGCTACACAACTTAATCAGTTGAAACAGTATCATTAAATTAATCATCAATTAATCATTTAGAATGTGGGATTTTATCAATAACAGATAATGTACACAATTATCAAAACTGAAATTTTATTTGATGTTGATAGAATTGTTCTTCCTTTACAGAAATCTTCCAGTCATTTTCACCCATTTAATCACCCTGATAACAAGCAGTGAAGATTACAAATTCACCTCCTGTTACTCTCTCCCCTTATTAGGTGCAAATATATTTTTCTGCACCCTCTTTTCACACCCAGAAAATTATGTGGTGACATTTTATTTGCATGAAAAAAAAAAAACACATATATCCTTATTGTATATAAAGATGGTCATTCAGTGATATTTCTACCACATCTGATGTTCTAATAGCATGTTCTATTCCATTTTTAGCCTACTTTATTTATTTTAAAAAATGCAGTTTCTGTTGGGATGAGGTGAAAATGCTCAGTGCTATCTTATGAATCAAGACAAGCCAGAAGAGACATCTGTTGCTAGGCATTGGCTTAGCAAATACATTCCTGCAGCAATGAAACACATGCAATGACAGAAGAACTGCTGGATGTGGTGTTTTCTATGTGGTCAGTGACATATCAAATACTCAATCTGTAGTATATCACAATTATGTCTGTATGTCTTGTGTCTTATGATGCTGTTTCAACCACTGACATTATGTACTCTTAAATGAGATAAGGTAGAAGGATTATTACTGGTACTTCGGGACAGTAGCACTTATGGCATAGTTGCCTGGAAGAATTCAGAAATACCATATTAGGTCTACTGAAAATCTGGATTTGAAGGAATAATGAGACTACTGATATGTTTTAGTGTCTCACAAATCATCCAACAGTATTCCATACTTGTAGAATCCAGTAGCCGAGAGACTGACTCGTTCGCAATAAGCTGTCTTCACCCAATCTGCCCATTTCCCTTTTGGATTTGCAGCTTTGAATGGTTCCAGTCTTTTACGAAGTGTTTCACATGCATCCTGAAATATGACAAAAAAAAACACCTGTAGTAACCAGGAGTGGCCTGGTAATATGTCCCTAATGGCTCTAAGTGCTAGGCCCACCAGCATTTAATGTGTTGATGTACATAATGTAGCTTGAAAAAACTATAATTTGTTTGCACTTTGCATGGCATAAAAATAGGATGATGAATTTATAATTTTACATGATGTATAACATAAAACACCTTATCATGGACTGCACAGAAAAAACTGCTTCCAACAGTTATTGTTTCACTGCAACGCGCTGCTGTTGCATGGATGGCATAGAGAATACCGCTTCCCCATTAGTCCATTTGTGCATGTTAGGAATCTGTTGTCTAGCAAGATGTGTTGTTTACAGTCATTACTTAGCAATGATTCTACATGCTACAATATAGAAGAAACTTTGGTCTCAGTGCAAAATGGATAGAAGGTTGAATGGATGAATGAATTACACTGAAAGTGGCAGTGAAGAGCTGCATTCATGCCTTTACAGGAAATCAAATCCTGTCCTATAGCTAATAGCCAGTAGTTTTACTAATATATCACGGTTTATCAAGAAGAACATGTCTGATAGTCAAAAGCAGTATTTTGATACTTAGACATAATTACCAAGACTGCCATGCCATTCAAATCAGAGCCACAGCTGGCTGCAGTAGCTGAAGTGTTTGGTACTTTGTCAGTTGATGTCTCTGCAATGTGGATGAAGTCTGCAGAAATATCAAGAGCCCTGCTGGCCACCTGCAATAAAATATAAGATGAGATATTTTTAGAATACAGAGATCCGAAAAACTCATAATAAATATTCAGTCCAACAGATACTTATTAATTAGCAAGAGTACAGAACTTCTTGTGAAGCTATAGTTGTTTTGAGAGACAAAAAATTCCCTGCTGTTCATGAAATCTCAAGGTTCATTACATACTCATATTTATCCACTTTCTAGAAGAGCCTAACACAAGGCCTGTGTGCCCTGCCAGAAAGCCGAAAGGCCGTCAGGCAGTCTGAAGGTACACAGTACTGCTGCTGCCACTACAGATGGCTTAGACTGTGCCGATATGAGGGAGCAACTGGATGATGAAAACATGAGGCCAATTCTAAAGGAAGTGTTGCCTAGAAGACATCCCTAGTGGAAGTATAATGCTGAGTATAGTCTCATCTACAAGAGTCACTGGGATCAGTGGAATTCCCTAGTGGAGTGCAACTGGGAGTTAGCTGATGGATGTTTCAAGACAGACCAGATAGCACTTCACCGGAGCAAGATGAAAGAAATACTAGATTAGCTTCATAAAGGATCTTCAGTAGGACATCAGGATGCCTGCAAAACCTTCAACGATGCTAGACAGCAGAACTGGCAACAAGCAACTAGCAACGTTGAGAGTGGTGCTAACAATGTGATTGCTGTGCTAGCCAAGGTACCCAAACCCAGAGCCAGGGCCTCATATGCAAGCATAATGGCCAGGCACAATTTGAGATGACTACCACCTTCAGCAATGGAATGAAGGCCTGCTATGATCACTCAGTTAACTCTGTTGGACTCCAGACTGAGTCTGGTTGCACCAAAAATAGTTGTGTGCATTTGAACACACAGTACCATATCTAAAGGCTAGTTGGGAAAGGAATTTTCAGGGAGCAGTGTTGCAAGAACGGAATGAGTGAGTGAGGGAATGGGGGCTAGTGTCTGCAGCTTGTGCTTTTCTTCTGATAGAAACATTGGGGCTCTCCACCTGCTTCTAGACTCTTTGAGAGCTGACCAGAGTGGCCTGAGTACCCTTGACAAGCATCCTGAAGGACTGTGCCTATAAAACGTGGTTTTGAAATTCTAAACAAGGCAGTCTGTTCTGAGATGCAGCATAGTGCTGATATGAGTGAAGATGTGAAGCAGAAAGCACTGTGAATTGTGTGCAAATTCAGACAGGGAGTGAGAAGCCACAAGAAGAGGACGGAACAAAGAAACAAGCGTGAAATAACTAGATAACACAGAACTGACATCAAGATAATAAGTGGTGAGACACTAACTGCTCCAAATAGTAATTAATGTCACAATATAATATTCTCATCTAATCATAAATCTCCCTAGTGGTCTCTTCCCTTCATATTTTCTGATTAGAATTTTGTATGAACATCCGATCCCTCCCACGCATACTACATGTGCCTCCCATTTCATTTTCTCCCATTTAATCACCCTGATAACAAGCGGTGAAGATTACAAATTATGAAATTCCTCATTATACAATTATACCTCCTCTTACTCTCTCTCTATTAGGTGCAAATATATTTTTCTGCACCCCCTTTTCAAACCCAGAAAATTATGTGATGACATTTTATTTGCTTGAAAAAAAAATAAATCAACTGGAAAAAAATGCATATATCCTTACTGTATATAAAGATCGTCATTCAGTGATATTTCTACCACATCTGATGTTCTAATAGCATGTTCTATTCCATTTTTAGCCTACTGTATTTATTTTAAACAATAAAGGTAGGCTTATGAAATCACTTTGCTGTCTGTGTGTCTGTGTCCCCCACAAGCATCACTGCATCATTCCTAGCATTCTTAAAAAAGATAACATCAACACCTGCTCTTTCTGACAGTTACAATTTATTCAAGCATTCAGTTTCTGTTGGGATGAGGTGAAAATGCTCAGTGCTATCTTATGAATCAAGACAAGCCAGAAGAGACATCTGTTGCTAGGCACTGGCTTAGCAAACACATTCCTGCAGCAATGAAACACATGCAATGACAGAAGAACTGCTGGATGTGGTGTTTTCTATGTGGTCAGTGTCATATCAAATACTCAGTCTGAGTGAAAAGAAAGAAGGTGATAGTTCTTCCAAGAACATCATTTTATATCTTACATCTTCTACCCTCTTCTTCAGTTGAAGAATATTCAATTTTTCTTTTAGGTGTCAGTATTGCCTTTCTAATAATTTTGTTAATTTATAATTATAAATATCATAATACCTAAGCCCTGAGCTCAACACTGACCTGTATCATTTTTGTATGCAGTCCCTGTCCCATTTCTGTGCCTCCATGGCTAATAAGCACAGAACCATCATCATATATGAGCACCAGTGCTCCAGCCTGGTTCAACATCAGCAGTGTGTAAGATATTCCAAACTTTGTTGGCACAACACTCATTCCTCGTTTTTTCCATCGGTTCTGCCTGTAATAGTGCTAGACAAATGCACATTTTCTGTTTTGCAACACATAATTTAATTCTCAGACATGGAAGCAGAGCCAATTGGATTCTGAATAATTGATTCATAGAAAATATAATGACACCATTTCAGCTGCAGAATCTATGATGTATCAAATACGATAATCATGAACGCCAGATATATAAAGTTTTGAAAGGAGGCCTGTTTCAAGGTATTATCTCAATATCTACAATGCAGAGGCTAAGGAAAACCAGAAGAGCTAGTTGCCAAGCCGAAGATTGAACTGGGTACTGAGTTAGAGCATTATCATTACACAAACCTGCCAACTTTTGAGTTTATATTAGTGAAGTCAGATACATTTAAAAATAAGTCCAGGTGTTTATGTACAGTGAAGACTTTAAGTGGGGGGGGGGTATACAGTAGTGTAGTTGGTTGAAGCACTATGCTACAAGCCGGAAGATCGCGAGTTCAATTCCCGATGAGGTCATTGAATTTTTCTATTGACTTAATCCTTCCAGCCACAATATGGCCCTGGGGTCGACTAAGCCTTTAACAGAAATGAGTATCAAGAATCTTCCCAGGAGTAAAGGGCGGCCAGCATGTAAGGCTGACAACCTCACCACCATCTATGAGCCGATGTTATAGAAAATGTGGGAGCCTCAATGTCTCACAACCCTCTGGGACTTCACAACCTATTTCAGGGATAGCTTTACCTTCACCTTTTTTAATAATCTTTAATAAGGTAAAAAATTTAAAATATAATAAAATATCTTTCACAGATTCTCACATGCATACTGACAGATGGGCATTATAGTTATTAACATATGATTATGAACAGTTATGAAACACAATTAAGAATTATTTTTCTGAATATATTACTTAGATTCACAATAGACCACTGTAGGTCACGGTGCAAGGGCCAAGGAGACCTACTCCTCATACATTCATAGAGTCATATCTACTACCCTTCTTTAAATATTTCACCTGGTAAATATGTAAACAGATAAATTACAAATGCAAGCAAAACAAACCAAGCATTTTTTTTGTGCTTCAATAAAACTTCTTCATACTGAAATGTATTCAACCTATTGGTTTAGGAAATATCTGACAGAAAAATCTTGTAAAATTCACAGACATGATAATAGTAAGAGGCACATTTTCTTTCACTTAAATAGGTATAAAAATCTTTGTTGTGCACAGTATTTTCATACCTGTTAAATTCCTCAACTTGCTTCTTCCTGTTGAAATAGTCTGCTGTTTTTAGACATTTGTCCCAACATCTCTGCAGAGTGCAGTATTCTAGGGGTTGATTGTAATGTGTTTTGTCACCTTCTTTATATAAATTTATTGAAGAAATCTGAAAATTGTGTGAAAACACTTGGGAATAATATAATTCTTTTTAAACTTTTAAGTTCTGAATTTGAAATTAGTGTAAAATTGTGCTCAGATGGAGTACATGTACATTATTTATCAGACTATATCATAATGAAGAAAGCAGTCTTCTGGGATTTGGCGCCGTGTATATGTGNATGATTTTCTTACTTTCATATTCATTTAAAATTTGGAATTGTCCTATATTCACAAATGAATGAATGTACATAAAATGCAATTAAATGATTTCTGGGAAAATAAAATACATCTGGCAACTATGGCATGTATTAAAATTTTCATATCTACTGAGCACTGAGTCAATATAAGAACATTTCCAAAGCAGTAATACTTAGATTTTTGTTATAATTTATGGAATAATAACAATCAATTTAATCACCTACATATTCAGCTCAGTTCAATTTGATATACTGTATGTGAATTTGTTTATTATAGCAACTTAGTCTGCTGTTAGTTCATTTCATAATCTATAGTATTTAAAATCTTAAAACAATAATACTACAACGTGTTTTGTTACTGAAGAAGCCATTCGGATTGTTAATTTGTTTATTTAACAACTTAAAAATCTCGGCTACAATTAATTATAACAATGTTACGGGTTTCCACACTTTAAAAACCCTATGCACTAATCAATTCACTCTGTCACAGTTCACTCATTACAACTGAACTCGGTGACTACTACAATTTAATTCAACTCGTAACTCGCCGCTGTCTAGATTCCAACTCAACTGTAGGCTGCTGCCTTGAGAACTCATTTCGACGACTGATACACTTAACTGCCTCTGTAGGCAGTGTAGTGCTCTTATAAACCCTCAGCTAGACAACGGGAAAACAGCCACGTAATAGGCGCCACTGTTATTACCGTCGTCTCTAGCAACCACTGTTTACCGGTGTTGCATAGCGACCAGTGTGCTGGGACTCAGCTCACTTCGGCTCCGCTCGGCACGTCACGGCTGGCGGGGTAGGGGAAGGAGTGTTGACTTTCCTATTACCCTCGTAACGACAGCGCTCCGATGGTGTTACGTCACCGCTGGTGGGGGGGGGGTGTCCTACATAGCGCAACACGTCACAGTACTTTCAAGATCATTCTCTCAGATATTTTGGTAAATTTAATATTCTCAATAGATTATTTTTTCAGTACAATTAAACTGTGTGCTATGAAGAATCTTGTAACTCTAGCAGATCCATAGAACTTAAAAATTATTTTATGTCATATGTGATACAACAGCCTGAGTCAAAAGCAGGCAAGCATGAGAGTGAATACAATATTGATGTTAGGATTTATAACCAGGGAAATTTTCTAAAAAATTTTTAAAAAACATCCATCAGACTGGAATCCATGTGTCAAACTTCTTTACTACTATTAAAGTCAATGACGTTGGAAGAAGATTTGTTTTTGCATATTTTCTTATATTAGTTCTCCAAGAACATAATAGGTTTGAGGTATGTCACGATTACTGGTTGCTGCTCAGTTTATGGCTGCATAGTAATCCTTTGTGATGACCATTAAGAAGAGATTTAAGGTATTGTCAAGTGGGTGAGTGTGACTGTACACGATGTTTGGATTGGTAATTAGATTTATTGACAACTTACAATTGTAACTTTAATCAACTATAGCTAAAACAGAAACTAAACTCCATGATTTTAGTCCGCAAGCGAACTATACTGACTGAGTAACCGCCGCTTATCAGCGAAGTTCAACGCCAACTTTTGCAGATAGAGGGTGTCACGTGGTCAGCGCAACGAGTCCCCATGACCATTAATTTCAGTTTTCTAGACCGGAGCCGCTATTTACTTGAAAGAGCTCCTCAATTATCCAATCAACTATAGCACTAACACTAATCCACATTTTGCAGTTCACTACAGAATGTATTAGGTCTCTGCAGTTTGTTTCCATTAGCTGCCTTTTTTTGGTTAATAGTTCTTAATAATGCCCTCTGTTTACATCCTTATTGGCTGGAAAAATGTCTAACTATCTAAACTCTAAACTTGCCTCCCCTCAGCATGGACCGTGTAGAAAACATCACTCCTCATTGTTGTTCAATAATTGTCATGGAAACATCCCACATTATCACGCATTTCTGCAACACTCGCTCTTCACATCACTTTTCACCATCACGCGCGCTAACCAATCAGATTGCTTCAAACGTTCGCATTTATACGGTGCCTCCTGCTAGCCAGCATCTACGTCATTACGCGCGCTAGCCAATCAATTCTTCCTCCTCAATTTCAAGTTTCGCTCCGCCCCACTGAGCAGTGTATAAAAAGGGGCAGCTCCAACACCGAGTATTCAGTTCATCAGTCTGACTTCAGTCTACGATCAAGCAACACCAGCCAGCAGGCTTCGTTGGCAGCGCTCGGTCCTCGGAGGTATTGGCAGGCTGCGCCAAGCACGACTGCCTCGGCCCTCCGGCGCTCTCACACCCGACTCACTGGGGCACCGCGCCTGGACTCGCCGGTGGTCGTGTTACTGTCCGACCCACTGGGCATCTGGCGTAGTCACTGCCTCATCACTCCTACGACCGCGCTCAACGACTAGCCTTTCACCAGCAGCTGCCGCGCTGCGATCAAGCAACCTCCAACTCACGCTGCCGCACGGCAACCAAGCAACCTCCAGCCACAGCCGCACTGCGGCCAGGCCACTCACCGCAACTAGCCTCTCTCCTTACCGGTGCGCGCCGCGCTACCTCTCCGATCAAGCATCTCAGCAACCACGGTCCTTTTCAGGGCCAACAAACTGTTCCGAAGAAGTGGGTTGTCATCGGAGTAATGACAAGACTACACATTAAGAGCCCCACACATGTTTGTTTCTGAAGCCGTTACTCAGCAGAGGCTGTCATAAATTCACCTATGCAAGAACTAAAGTAACAATGTATTGTCTTGATGCTGAGTTTGTACTGTATTGGGTTTTTATTAGAGTTCTTCTCATGGAACCAGCACAGCAAGACTGAGTCCACTTGGTATGCAGGCAACTACTGGGCATGTTGTATCAGCCCTGGATGATTGACTAGTATGGAGCAGCTGGAATGAGATTTGGCAGGGGAAATTAAAGTATTCAGAGAAAACCTGCCCCAGTGCCACTTAATCCATCACAAATCCCACATGATGTGACCTGGGATCAAGCACATACAGCCACACTGGGAAGCCGGTATCTAACTGTCTGAGCTATGGTATGGCCATCTATTCTCCATTCATGCCGGGTAACAGGGAGTTTCCTGTATTTAGTTTTATCTATATTTACTCCTATACCAGTTTCTTTAGTGGCCTGTAAGAAAACTGTAGCAATATTCTTTATGGCATTCATGTACTTACCCATGAATATTTAACTACATTTTGGAAAAGTATATATGAATGGTACTTACTTCAAGAGGATCCTTATTCAAATATGATGCAATTTCTCTTATCATATTCTCTCCAAAAAACATTCCCTGTGGTCCTCCAAATCCTCTGAATGCAGTGTTGGATGGAAGATTGGTTTTGCAGATATAACCTCTGACTCTAGCATTTGGAATATAATATGCATTTTCAAAATGGAACATAGCTCTCTCTGTAACCTGTGAGGAAAGTAAACAACAAATACAGTGCTTCTAACTTACAAATATTAGGAAACTTATAAAAGAAAAAGTCAAAATTAAACCAACAATTCCACTTACAGCTCCAGACAAGTCCAAAGTATGGCCAGCATTACAGTATATTTCAATGTCACAAGCTATAATCTTTCCCTCTTTTGTAATTCCTACTTTGTACTTTCCAAGGAATGGATGACGTGTTCCAGACACCATCATATCTTCATCTCTGTCTAGCATGCATCGCACAGGCCGATTTAACCTACAAGTAGAATGCTATATAAAACGTGAGGTTATCGAAGAGGCCATATCCCTTGTAGTCTTCTAGGTATACATCTTTGAAATTGTAACAAAAGTGACAAATGTTCTGGAAGAATATGCCGCCTCCTGCTCAAAGCATAGCAAAAGAAGGGGCAAGGTTTACTGATGTAAGAATTAGTATGTGGGAATGGCTGTCACCGAGATTCTTTTCTGAGGAGAAACCTGTTTTCCACTGGGGCAGGTAGTTTTACAAGGGTGGTAGGCAGTTTTATGAGGGTGGTGGCCAAAAATTTATTTACAAATTAATGTTTAGGTGGTTAAGATTGTTTTTATTGATTGCTCTAAAGTATTCAAGATGGAACTCTTTTTGTAATTTTGAATGCTTTTGATTTCTATTATTAATGTTTGGTACATTTCCCTATTTTCTTCAATTTTGATTTATTTTCTGAAACTCTAAAAGAGGTGTAGTTGCATGACTTAACCCCTGCTGCTGGAAAATACATGGATCCTGACCTGTGTTCAGAATGCTTCAGGGACCACCCCACTATGCAAAATTATTAGTCATGTAGACCACATCCTCATATTGCGTAGACATCACAGAAATTACCTGTACAATTTTAATAAAATCTTATCAAAATTCAGAGCCATATCTCCACAAGAATGCAAGAACAGTGAGACATGACACCACCCTACCATAAAATAACTGCCCAATCATGAAAACCAAGCCACAAATTTAAGTTTATATTACCAAAATTTTCTTCCTACAGGATACTCATGACAAATTAGACCAACACACACACATATAGAGACTACTGAGTGCTGGATATGATTTTCATTGCTGTATTTAAAAAAATTGTGTGTTCATTTTTAGCCTAGTTTCCTTATTTTGAAGGAAAAAAGGGATGCTTGTGAGATTACCTTCCTGTCTGTGTGTCCAAGTGCATGTTTCTTGTTTTGAAAAATAAAGGATGCTTATGAGATTACTTTGCAGTCTGTGTGTCTGTGTATCCCCTCTTTTTTTTTCCATTTTCTGTGCAGCCTGTGTTGTACCAAAGGAAAGTAGGCAGTTAGTTTTAAGAACTTCTTATTGTACCTAATATTCATATACTGGGTGAGAACTTACTTGTATGCTGCCACTGCAACAGGAACAGAAAGGACTAGCATTCGAGACTCTTTACCACCAAAACCTCCACCCATTCGCTTCACTCGGCAAACTACTCGGTTACTTTTAATACCAAGAATTTCTGCTGTTACTCTCTGAAAGAGAAATACACGCAAAGAGCTATACAGTTGAATTACCTCTTTAAATTTGAATCTGAATTTGTTTACATTCTATATATCCAATTAATGGTTGTCAGTCTCTGTCTTCTGAGATGCAAAATTCAGAGATATTTCTCCACAAGAATTTTCCCTGCAATTATATCCTCCAAAAGAGCTATATGGAAACAAACTGAACAGTGAAAGTTAAACCTGTGTCTCTGATGGATTCTGTGTAGAACAAAACAACTCCATCTCATCATCTTCACCCTTCGGAACCGCAATTGTGCAATGTGTTTCCAAGTAGAAGTGTTCTTGTCCACTCATTCGAGCTTCTCCATCTAGGACATGGTTAGCACTTCTAAATGCTGCCTCTATATCTCCTTGATATATTTCTTTGGGACTATTAAAGAAGAAAGATTTCTTCTTAATTGCATCCTGAAAACATTAAGATTACTGGTGACTGCACTGGAATGACCTGACTGACTGGACTGACTGACAGACCAGATTGACTGACCGACCGACCAACCAGACTGACTGACCAACCAGAATGACTGACCAATTGGACTGACTGACCAACTGGGATGGCTGACCGTCCAACCAGACTGACTGACTGACTGACTGACTGACTGACCAGACCAACTGGGCTGACCGACCAGAATGACTGACTGATTGGACTGACTAACCGACCAGACTGACTGACTCACTGGACTGACTGGCCGACCGGGGCTTACTGACCAACTGGACTGACCGGAATGACTGACCAGACTGACTGACTGTCCGACCGGACTGACTGATTTGATTCTGGCTCTTGTGTACCTGAATCTATTTGTTAACACCTGAAACCATACAGTTTTTAAATGCCCAGTGTTGTGTGCTGGAGGTTTATATTATGGTACACAAACCAAAGGACATGATAACAATATTATTTTACTGAGATTTTTTTGTATGTGAGAAATTTGTATGTCATGCTTGATCCTATATATGAATATTAAAGGAATATTAAAACAACAACAACAACAAAGAATATAGTTTATTTCCACAGCATCTGGTGCTGTAAATCTTTACACTTCTGCCCAAATTCGAAAGATCCTATGACTCACTGTAAGTTTAACCATATAAAACAGATCTTATCATTTCAGCTATAGGGTTCTCACTGTTTCACAGTATTTCTCCCAACAGTTAGTCTTGTGTTGGGAATGTTGAAACAAACCCATCCCAAAAGGCCTAAGTCACACTCCTGACAGTACACAGTAGTAAGTTCCTTTACTGTTATGCTTCTCTATGACCACACATACACACTATACTTAAATATCAGCCCTGGCTTGTGTTCTGGATTTGGTTGCAGAAAACCTGTGCGCAAATTATCTTCTACCCAACAATGTGCCTGCAGAACTTGCTGTGATTTTTCTAAAATTTCGGTTTACATACTTTTCAACAGTTCTTCTGCCAATTTCTTCAAAAGCTGATCTCATTTCACTTTCTGAGTGGATGTTTTCTGATAGTGAGCTTAAAAAATTTCGATTTCAACCACTTCACAGATTTTCTTTGGAGCAAGTGATATGACAATTCAGTTTGCTGATATCAATTTTACATTTAGTATAGTTCTGTTAAATTTTCATACAAGGTCCATATTAGCTGAACTTCCTCTACTAATTTCTTATTTGTAATGATATCTACCACATAAGCTTTTTACAGTACCACTAGTTCTGGCATCTATCAAGAAATGAACTACAAGCTTTAAAATTTTATGTGATGCAAAAATCAATTTCCTTTGCTTCCCATGTCTACTGCAAGAGCTAGAGATGCAGGAACCTGCCTTTTCACCAAGAATATATTAAATAATGCCATCAGCTTTTTGCACAGCACTTTCTGTGCTCTCTGTATATAAAAGAGTAAGAAGGACAAATCCAGTTTAAGGGCATTCTGTCACCATTTTCAATATATGGAAGTGCTCTCCCTCTTTACCTCAATAGTAATTATTACTGGTTCCAAGTCCTTGTATTCCACTTTGACAAGTTTAGATGCACGCTGAGCTGTTATCTGGTCAACAGCAACCACTGCTCCGATAACTTGTCCCTGACTTGTTACCTAAAATATATATGAGTTCATAATTAATGTGAACACCAGTGTCATTCATTGATAATTTCAACATTTTGTTGTTGCCTCACAGAAACACATGTAACAATGAAATAATATCTAGCTACACTGTAAACTTGCAGCCTCTAACAGAAATGAGTACCAGGAATATTCTTGGAATATTCTTGGAGGTAAAGGGCGGCCGGCGCATAGGGCTCAATACCTTGCCGCCATCTATGAGCCGATTGCCTCGAAAAAGTGGGAACCTCAACATCTCGTAACTCTATGGGCCTCTATGGCCTGTTGCAGGGATACCTTTACTTTTTTTACTTACATATATGCAATTATACCACTATAGCAGAAACCCCCCCCCCACTTTAAAGTTTTCCTTCTTTTCATGTTCAGTTCCAATGATTCCAAGTCAAAATAATCTCAGCAGTAAACTGCCTCCATTTAAGGTTTCCTCAATTTAATGTTCAATCCACTGCTCCCCCATAAACACTTCAAATGGGGATTTCAATTATGTCAAAAGACATGAAAAATCTCTGAAAATCTTGAAACACACTATACTTCATGCTGAGTAAATTGGTGTGGCACTAATGTTCTAGAACTGTACCTGGGAGGTACTCAGAATTTTCGCTGGGCTACCAGATAACCAAACTGAGGTATTTTGTATTTTTCCTCGGTCTGTGCAGTCAAATGGTAGTACAGTACATTTGAATAGGCCATGAATGTCTTCTTCCATATCCTAATCTATTCACCATTCATCATATATTTCCCATTACATTAAAAAATGTGCAACTTCTGCTGTTGAAATAGCATGGATTAATCCCTTAGATGAAGGCATACACTAAATCTTTAATTTTATTCCTTGATAGAACACTATACTCAGAGGATGGTGCAATAAACATGACAAATTTGATCATTAACTTACTTTTCCTTCTGCAAAGACTTCATCATCATGAATAATCCCATGACAGTTTCGAAAAGGTGGCTCTTGTAGATCCTTGGCTGAGAAGAATGCATGGACACCCTCCATGGCAAGTGCCTGGCTTGCATCAATAGATAAAATTTCAGCATGTGCTCGAGTACTTAAGACTAGAGCCAGGTAGAGCTCATTCTCAAAGTGTGGCATGTCATCACAATATACAGCTTCCCCTGAATCAGAAAGTTAAACATTATATGTTTCTACAGCTTAATATTCTACATTTTGCAAGGGGAAGAAATAGTTTATAAATACAGGTACATAAACTTTTATTCCAATCTGTGAAATGCCCGAATCCTAAACAGCAAGTGAATCAGAGCCTATGAGAAATGTCTATATGAACCAAAAATTTATAAGCAGAGATGAGCAAATAATATGTGAAAGTGAAAGAAATCATGTTGTAATTGCTTTGCTGTAGAAGAAAAACTGAAATAATTTTAAAAAATTTTCACAATAAATAGTTGTTTTGCTGTAGAAACATGGAAATAAATATTACTGGCACAGAACTGGTAGAGTAGAAAGTATGGGAGAACAGACATGTCCTCTTGTAAGGGCCAAACATAAAATAAATGTTGTAGCTAATGTTGCTAGTATTTCTCCCATCTCATTTGGCTGTAAGTCAACTATGCTACTATAACCAATCGTAGGAAATTAAGAGTACAACGTTCTGGAAACTGTCAGTTACACAATATCAGGTTGTGTAAAAATTAGTCAGAAGTTGAGGGGGGCAGGATACAGACAGCATAGCCCTATTGTTTTCCAAAATGGAAGGAAAGTATGAGCTTGGAGTGCCCTTCAGTGGCATTCATATAAAACTTCATCAAATTTTTTTTTCAGAAAATTTTGAGCCGATGTATGTAAATACATATATGGACAGACAAATGTGATATCTCCTGTATGATTTTGCATGCATAACGTGCAAAAAATTTATAAAAAAAAACTGCACCTAACATGAAGGTACAAGTTGGATTTATTCTTTTATGGTATTTTCAGAAATCACCTGTAGCTTGTTTGAAAGCCGACTTATGTACAATTGGCCTTCCAACAAGGTCTGTATCCTTTTGATCTGCTGGTACCTGAAACATTCCAATGAAAAACAAGGTTACAGTGAAATGGCCTTGTTAAAAATAGAACTTGTGGTCATCATAGACACAGCTGTACATGTAGGGATGAAATTTCAGACACTGAATTATTTTGCAGCTGTGCAATTTTGAAATGGCCATTAGAGGTGTTTGAAGAAAAAAAAATGGCTTAATCTGTACTCTGGCCAAACAAATTTTTTGTAAAACTTTCGGCAGCTTTTAATAATGTCACTGATCACATTTGTGTCATGTGTAACAGCTTGTTCCCAGTTTTCAGTTATGTTATGTTCTGCTGTGAATCTCCCCACCCATCTCTCCTTCTACTACCATATCCTTGCATGAGGCTTGCTCTGAGAAGCTCTGAATACGGAAGAATTGTTTAAATTCCAGTTTTGGTTGACATGCTACAGTAGTTTAAACACCAACTGTTCTCTCCTCGTAACATACAGCTGGTTGCCACAAGTTTGTTTTGAGTTTCCCACTTGTCAGAGCTTTTACCACCTGGCACAAGCTAGATGTTATGTGAGGCTATCTGGTTTTCATTTTTTTTTTGTAGTATTTATTATTGGGGGATTCAGTTATTTTGTATTTTTTTATCTATGCTTTTGTTATAAATAAATTAATTGTGTTTATTTAAACTCTTCCACTCTTGTAAGATTTGAGGCTTTCACGGCGGTGACTATGAAGAAAGCAGTCTTCTGGGATTTGGCACCGTGTATATGTGGTGTTAACCGACGTTTCGGAGGAACGTATCGCCTCCATCTTCAGGGTAGAAGAAAAAGTATAAGAAATCTGCAAGCGACAAGACCGTGAGAACGGTAAAAGCAGACTGTCGGTTAACACCACATATACACGGTGCCAAATCCCAGAAGACTGCTTTCTTCCTTCCACTCTTGCCTTTAACTTCAGTCTATACTGGACAGAGAAGCAAAGCTGAAGATATTTTATTTTTTACATACAGGTTTTGATGAGATTTAATATGGGGGCAGTTTTACTAACTTTTTAGAAACATTTTATTTAGTATTAATCAGATCAGTCCTATCATTGGTGGTAATGGAAAGTGCCATATGATTCTCTTTGCCTCAGAAATGGATTCTATACTTTTGTCTAGATGGGTGAAGGCCAGAAAGGTGAAATAGGATATACCTGAAGGCACTAGAAGCTAAGCACATTCATCAAATTGTAAAAGAACTGTCAAACTCGGTCAGATTGGGAGACATTCTTACTTTATAGTTACTTCTGCAATATGTTTATATTCTTACTTTATTTCATAACATTGAATCAACTGCAAAAATTCCATAATATCGAGCAAGATGGGAGGAAGGTAATGAATGTTGCATAAATAAAGGTTTGAAAGGAAGCATATGGTGTATTTCAAGGTGTTATCCTGATATTTATGTGACAAGACTGAGGAAAATAATTACAACCTATATCAGGATAGTTTGCAATCTCTCTTGAAATTCAAACCTGGTACTTCCCAAGTACAAGAATGGCACTTAATCACTACACATCTTGCACAATCAGTGGGATGTGCTGTTCCTGAGGAAATGAATGTCTATCGACCTTCATGTTTCATGGACACAAACATGTGAAATATTTAAACATCAAAGGCAGATTTAATGTTGAGTGCAATCTAATTTACCACTTGAAAATATTGAGAGCTCTTGGGTATCTTGCTGTGGAAGCCACTAGATGCACTCTGGTACTGCTGTGGCAGCTTCTGTACTACTGGAACCTTTCTCTGTTCAAATTGGTTCAAGATAGCAAGGTATGCCTTGAAAAACAGACTGAAACAATGCATGTACATGAAGCCTATGTTAGTCACGATAAATCACCAGTTCTTGTCACCATCACGCTCATAAACACCATCCTTATAATGAACCAATTTTCTGATTCTGCAAGTTCACTCTGCAGTAATGCTAATGCCAAAACTTGCCACTGAACACAACCCCTAGTCCATTTAATTCACTTCTCAGTCACAGTCTGTTTTCAACCTAATATTATCATCCAGTTCCTTTGTAGCTTCCCAGGAAACCTCTTCAAGATTTCTCCACCAAACTTTCGTACCATTTTCCACCTTGATTTCTTCTCCCCACCGTCCATTGTAACCACCTAGTTTGTACTATCTTAATAATGCAGGTAGCCCGTAAATGTCACAAGTTTCCTTGTGATGTAATATCCTAAATTACCCATTTACTTCATCCTTAGGGCCATGCCATAGCTCAAGCGGTTAGTCACTGCCTTTCCAGCGCGGTGGCCTGGTTCGATCCCGAGTCTGGTTAAGTGGGATTTGTGGTGGACAAAGTAGCGCTGGGGCAGGTTTTCTCTGAGTACTTCGGTTTCCCCTGCCAAACTTCATTCCACCAGTTGCTCCACAATCACCCTCACCTATCATCTGGGGCTGGTACAATAGGCCAAAAGTAGCCGCAGTACAAGGGACTTAGTCCCACACCACTAGCAATAAAAAAATAAAAAACATACTATTTGTTTNTATTTAACTGAGCACTCTGTCTTCTCCACAGAGTTGTAATATACGTATGTTCTTCTATTTTGAATTGTTTCATTTTTGGTCCGTTACACTATCAATCACAAAGTCAATAAAAAGTCCGTCGAGTGTAACAATTTATAGGTCACTTCTTTATCACTTCTGCCTTACATGTTTCGGTTTAATAAAACCATCATCAGAGGCACATAGTACAAGCATGAAAACACTGCCGTTGTTTAAGATGTACACAGTTATGTTTGCTGCGTGAACGCTGCTACAATACGTCGACGTGTAAAAGCACAACACTTGTTAGGATTGTTGAATGCACGTTCAATTCTCACATTCATCCGAAACTGCCCTCAAGTTAAAACGCCAATGTTAAAATATTTAAAATTTAAAACATTTGAAGTNCATTCAACAATCCTAACAAGTGTTGTGCTTTTACACGTCGACGTATTGTAGCAGCGTTCACGCAGCAAACATAACTGTGTACATCTTAAACAACGGCAGTGTTTTCATGCTTGTACTATGTGCCTCTGATGATGGTTTTATTAAACCGAAACATGTAAGGCAGAAGTGATAAAGAAGTGACCTATAAATTGTTACACTCGACGGACTTTTTATTGACTTTATGTTCTTCTGTTAGATTGGTGGCCATATTTCACAACAATATACAAGTAGAACTGACAATACAGAACTGGTGAAATTACTCTTTTATGTAACCCCCTCCCACAAAGACATATGCATGCACACACCCACCCATACATATGTCTTAGTATTTTGAAAGTTAAATACAATGACACATTCTGGGTAACAATTTATTTGATTTTATCATAAACCCCATTTTTTGTATTACTCTTGCTTAGTTATAAGATGACTTCTATTTTTACATTTTAATTTCATGACACACCTAGTACTAAGATAAAACTTCAGTAATTAGTTACAAATTTTGTAAAATTGTACAGTATCTCCCACCGTATCACTCCACCTGCTGACATGAAAACATCAAAACTGAACTAATTTCAACTAACCCAGTCAGAGGTTAATAAAAAACAACATGGACAAATAAGCATTGAACAAAAATACCTGAACAAACAGTGACCTTCATAATAAGATGGCATCAATAAATATTACAATAATAAGTGCATCTGATCTGACATATAGGCAGTGATTGCAGAGGAATGGGATCAATAACTGCTTCTACTATTGTATCCAAAAGCTATACTTAACATTCTCCCATAGTGATGATTATTTTGTAGAAAATATAAGTACCTCAGTGTGAGAGATCTGCGATACCGAATCATGCCACCTGGAGCACTTGGATTTAGAGGCAAATCTTCAATTAAAGATGAATATGCTTCTTCAAGTGTCTTTTCATCCCACTGCCTGAAAAACAGAACTTAAACCTACAATCAGACTGTATGAAATAGGTCAGTCACCTGGTCTGTGAGATTTGAGGTTCTCATGACAGTGACTATGATGATTAGAATCTTCTAGGACAGGATGCTGGATACTGTGGTAGATGTTTACTGATGGGAACCAATTTCTGTCCCATTCTCCTTACTCTGCTTTGTTCACCCAGGACTCATAGCCTGGCTGTCTCTCCCTTATATCTGCATCAAATTGTTCCATACTTAGTTTGCTCTCCTGTAGTGGAGATGAAGGTAATATGTCCTTCCAAGATGTCGGCAAACAGCTACGAGACTAAATTATGTCACATCCCAGAAGATAGCAGCCTTCTGAACATATAGGTAGGCAACTAATTCAACAAATATTCTGGAAATAGAACCAGAAGGTGCAATATTTTGGGTACTTGCCACTGGACTAAATTCTGAGCTAGTTCTATGCACCCCCTATTCCTGAAATATTAACTCCTAATTTCCATTAAAATATTACCATTTAATTTACTTTTTGGAATTTCTAAGTAGTTTAAAAATTATTTTCCTTCTAACATTCTGTATCCACTTCACATTTCAGTCTACAGTTTGTTCCTAGTCTCTTGAACCTTCCTGATTTCATTATCCTAACAACAACTGTGACCTCTACGAAGTACAAAGATAAATTCATTATGTAATATCCCCCGTTCTCACTTCATGTCTCCTGGGTTCAAGTATTCTTTCTGTGCACATATGAGTAACTGCACTGCTAATCTCTAATTTGTATCAGATGCAGTTCATAATTCCTCACATTTGGAAACTTAATGTTTAAATATTTTCTACACTATAAAATTAATATATTGAGGTAATGAAGTATTCAGAGCTGTTTATTTTGGCCCATAATATCTACAGAAGTCAATGTAATTACTTACACCCAGAGCCAGCATTACAGCACAAGCAAACCAACAACTGCTTGGACAGATACAACTTTAGGGGAAGCATATTTTGTTACAGTTATCATCAAAGTACTTCAGTTTTGCCTCCCAGTTATCATATCACCAATGCTATACATTCATGTATCATCAAGGGCTGGCATAACAAATACATTTGAGGCCAAAGTGCCAAGGGACACTACCTCATCCCACTCCAAATTAAAAAATATAACTACAGGAATATCATTATGCACTGCTTACTAACAGTTACCCATTTAATGCAGGCTGTTTCAGTGATTATCCTTACCTGGTATGAGATGAGTCACAGGAGCCACTTATATTTTAAAAATTTTGACAAAGTTGGTATTCAAGTGACAGTTGCATACAAATGGTAAAAAAAAAAACTCCGTGATTTTAGTCTGCAAGCGAACTATACCAACCAAACGACCGCCACTTGTTGACAGAATGGTAATGAAGTTCAAATATATTTGGTTGCGTGACAGAACAAGAAAGTTAATTTCACTGGCAGAAGCAAAGATACATCCTCACACTGTAAAATATTGCAAAAATTTGTTATGCAAATTTGTCATTTAATGTCACATATGCAAGGGGTTAAATCAGGGGATCTTAAGGAAATGTTATTTTGAAGTAATCTCCCACAACACCATAAGTGCTTCTTGGGTGACCAGTAGCCAGTAACTAGAGAATATTTCATTGCATCCAGTCATGATAATTTTGGATTTTTCCTAATCTCACAAAATGGCAACAAAATGAACGGCCACATCTTGTTGGAAAATCACAGTATGCCGTAGGCTATTGCCTGTGAGTTTCAATACAAGAATTGTTGAAAATAACAGATTAATAGCAATTACATTTCTGTGTGGAAGGTGACAGTGTCAAATTTCATTAAAAGTAAAAGAAAAAATAATGTTAACAAACAACTATGTTTTGTTCAGACTTGGCAGCTGAAGTATGTATTGAGCATTTATGCTGAAATAATACTTTGCAGAAACAGACTGTGAATTTATAACAGCCTATATATCCATATACTCTCTGGTGTAAAACTGTTACATGGTTGAAAAAGAAAATCTACACATGAGAGCACAATTAGATAGATGGTGAAATGGGCTGAAAGAACATACCACCATAACAGATAACATAAGGGATAACCATAACAGAACTGATTATTCGACAGTAAATGCATTTAATATGGACTTACTTTCCAATGAGTTTGTTTTTAGTCTTCATAGCTAGCACAGTTGTAGGGGCCATTCCACCAAATGCAAGACTGATGTCCTTAATTGTGTTAGTTCCTGGATTGAACTCTACATTGGAAGCCATATTCACAATAGCAATATCATCATCTCTTCTTTTTGCTTGTTTGTATGCATAGAAGTACTGGTCCTGCAAGTGCAGACAACATAATGGCTTTTGCACAGAACTAGCTGAAAAATATCAATTATTATAACTATTCTCAGAATTTGTTTTCTGAACATACAAATATCATGAAAGAATACTTCTGCTCTAATAAATTTCAATCCCTCCATGACACGTGTCAGTTCTCAGGGAACCATCAGGTTGACATTTATACTAGTATCGTAGAACAATGAACATGTACTCTTTCCTGTGTTCCAATGCTCCTATCCAGTTAATAAAAATGTTAAAATAAACACAATGCCTGAACTTCTAATGATTATAAGCTCAAGATCTCATTGCTGAAAACTAACAGTTATATATTTCTGTGGAGTGCTGTATTATATCACACTTATGGCAGTTGTATCTTACACCAAGCTATAATCACAATATATGAAAGTAAAGGATGAGTAAAATCAGACTCTCAAAAGAATTTAACAATTTCTTTAGTGTGAAATATTGTAATATTGCTGCTGTACACAGAAAAAAGAAATCTTTTCATTTTTTTGATGTCTTCCTAAGCATCTTCTTCTCTGACGCATATGAAAAATATCCTTCAGGATATTTAAACTTTTCCTGGCCACAACCCAAATATTTGCACATTGGCTAGGTGATACTTACAGGTAACAGCAGAATTATTTTTTAATGTTTTAAAATTTCATACATATCTCCTGGCCATTGTATCAAAAATTGTTAAAAACCAAATGCTAATGCCATTTCTTTTGTATCTTTTAGAACTACCTGTGGTGAAGTATTGCAAATCCAGTCACCTTTGTGACTGCTGTGGAAATATCTCATGTCAAGGGTCAATAAACTACACAAATACTTGATGTGGCTAGATTTTAAAAAGTTCAGAAACTGCCAGAAATTGCTGCAGTGTCTAAGCACTTTGCCTCATGACATGCACATGTGTGAAGGTGAAGCTCCACATACCCAAAATATATGTATAAGTAAAAGGTTAGTGGTCATTTTTCAAGTTCTGGCTGCTTTATCTCTCAGAAAACAGGCCTTGTTATTCATGTACACAGGCAGGCTGGGCCCTATTTGGTAGTCCTCACAAACTAATGACGAGAAGAATTTCTGCCCTTTCTCAATCCCTTCAGGCAAATGCTGGGATAATATCTGAATTTAGGCCATATTCGCTTTCTTTTCACGTTCTTTACAATTCATTACTGACTAATTAATCATCTTACCAATTGACACTATACATTCTGAGCTCTTCACAGTAGTGCTGAATAAATAAATAAGCACAATTACTCCTTTATGTCCTGGGTGTCAAAAATAGTGTGAAATACCAATGTGCAAATGCAAAATGTCACCAAAGCTGACTCCTTCGACAAATTGTGATTTTTGACTTACCTCTTTTGTGTAGGGAATAGTAATTGAAACAAGAACTTCATCAGGTTTCACAACTGTTCGCCTGTAGCCAGTGAAAAAGGTGTGATCCATTGTTACGTATCTTATGCCGTTCTCTGAAAGATAGCAATTTTTTTCCAAAATATTTACCCTACAGCCCATACATTTCTGAAGAGACAATAATCGCTTTATAATACAGTTACAAATTATATAGAAAATAGACTAAGATAAAAATGTTAACGATTTTGTAATTTCTCTGTTTTCCAGTAATGTTCAGAAAAGTCTGAAGCTGTTACAGGCAAAAAGTTCTTTATATTGTCACATGTAGGGGGATACGCGTGGCAAAATTAATGGGTTCTAGATTGGATGATTCTATTTATTAGCACTTCAGTTCCAAGTTTTCTTAATCACACTTATTACAATGCTATTGCTGATTTACGCACATTCCCGTCCACTGTTGCACACGCACTAGGATTCCCAGTCTTCGCTAGCCATCTCCTGGCAACAGATCTCAACACAGAAACTAGCACTTCCAATCATTATGAAGTCTTCTTGCCATTTCTTTTTCAGTCACCCTGGAACCACAGAACTCGACTAAAAACATTCTTCTTAGCTGCAAACAGACCCATGTTACATAGCTGCGGCTGGTCTCTATCCAGGGAACGGGTAATGTAGAAAACATAGTTTTACTGTTGTATAGCGCAGACACACAGGAAACAAGTCACATGATAGCTAAGCACTGTTGGAGTGTTACATCATTGCACCTGTGTGGAAGTGTGTTTACCGAGCAGTTGTCCAGAAGCTGGTTGCATAACCCATTGTTCCATTGTTGCGTGTGTGTATTGCGAGGTGTTTATTGAGCTGTTGCCTGACAATGCGTGGATATGTCACAATATGTTGAGAATTTATTTCAGTGTTTTGACTGCATAACTGTGATCTCTTATAACATAACAAGTATTAAAAAAGTCCTATATGTAACTATTTTGATGTAGTCATAGTTCTTACCTTTACTATGTAACTCCAGTTGGCACCCTGCAGCATTGAAGATTGGGTTGAGGTCAGAAATTGGACTTGATGTCATAATATTTCCTCCTACAGCCTGCAACGCATATCAGAAACACATAAGCACAGGTTGTTTCCAAAATGTATCAACTCAGCAGAAGTCTTTGATTTGAAAGAATCCTTATGTGGGATCTAAATGTGTCAATGTGGTGAATATTCATATTTTGGTCTTGTGCATTATGATGATGGTAGTTACCAAAACATTCTGGAGGAACTTACTATCTAGACCTAACCCAGTAGGTTCCTCCTAAGCATTGGTAACCATGTACCAGACTACAAAGCATCTCAATTCCAATGATGGAGGATATATGTTCCTCTGAAACATTGTTAACTATCTTCCAGATTATTTGGCAACATAATCCAAAAGATCAAAACAGGGAATGATCCTTGTCTGCTTGCTTTACTAACTGAATGGTGCTTGTTTTATTTAATTCTGCTTTTCATTCACCTGAAAAGATTATACAGCTTACCCCAACATTCCTTATTTGTTTGCCAGCAAACCAGTGCAGCATATTGACAATGGCCACAAAAATTCTAGTCTTGTGTTCTGAAATGTAAAATTTTACATTATATACTACAATATGTTATTCACAAAGTAATATTGAGCAAAGTGATGCCTGAGAAAACAGTAAAAGAAACATACCATTTTCAGTTCAATCACTCATCTTAACAAGAACAGAAGAAGCTGCCGTTGACTTATCTGTATTAAAATTTGGACTTAACCATACTGTTTACATATTACACTAACTTATTTGTACCTGGTTGTGACTCTATGTCATTCCTTAAAGCCTGCTGCATGTCATTCAAAGTGACTGCAGCTCCTATTCTAAGCCCAGAACTGCATGTGGCAACAGATGTTAGTTCCAGAATTTGATTTGGCTGGATGAGGACTGGATATATCATATTTTTAAATTTCATTTCTACACCTGCAAAGGAAACAATCATCATCAGCAGCAGCAGCAGCAGCACCACCACCTACTGACAATCCCACTAGGACAGGCTTGTAATAATAATTCTAACTGAAATTNCCATACTGTTTACATATTACACTAACTTATTTGTACCTGGTTGTGACTCTATGTCATTCCTTAAAGCCTGCTGCATGTCATTCAAAGTGACTGCAGCTCCTATTCTAAGCCCAGAACTGCATGTGGCAACAGATGTTAGTTCCAGAATTTGATTTGGCTGGATGAGGACTGGATATATCATATTTTTAAATTTCATTTCTACACCTGCAAAGGAAACAATCATCATCAGCAGCAGCAGCAGCAGCAGCACCACCACCTACTGACAATCCCACTAGGACAGGCTTGTAATAATAATTCTAACTGAAATTTCTTTATTAAATATGAAAAAAGTAAAATTAATTGTAGCAGCTGCCAATACATGGAACAATTACTGTCCCATTGAGTACAACCACATATGCTCATGAGAAGAGTTCTTTTTTAATTTGTTATTTCACAGTACCACAGCAACACCACTGTTCACAATAGCGCTCACTCACTCCAACTCTGCTCTCTGGAGTGTACTTCACTGTACTGTACTGAACTTCACTCTCTCTACTACCAACACCATTTTGTAGGAATTTCATCCACAGGGTAGGCTCTAGAATCTACACAGATGACCTCAATCCTCCTCATCAACCAGTTGGGTTCCCAAATATTACAGATGGTATGATAGATGATGCTAGGTATGCTAGGTGATGCAGCCTCTTGTGGTTGCTTAGAGATGGGGGTGTCTCAGTGTTTTGATAGGATGAAAGGTGCATGCAGGTCAGATTTTGTGATCCTCTCTTTTTCGCCTCGTGGCAAGACCATCAATATAATATGCTTTTTTATACAACATAACATGGCTACATATTCTAGTGCTATCATATAATCATCAGGCTTTAAATATTGCTTTGACACTGGCTCGCAGCCAAAAAGGAAGGACACATCACAGACACAGTACACACAGCAACGACTCCCATAGTGGACGCACCATACTATACGCGAGTTTGAATTTAGACATATAGATGAATATTCTTAACAAGTTTTAGTATATACAAATTTTATTATAGTTGACAAATAATGTACTTTTTAAATAATTTTATGAAAGACACAAGATGGCAAACAATGTAATAACTTAGCGTAAATAACGAACATGAAGATGGCACTATGTTGCCGAAACATGTAGTAAGAAGCGACATATGAAATTGAGTGCACTACAAGACGGCCATTACATATGTATCATGGATGAAAATCAGTGCAATAGGACGCTAAAATACATTATCTATTCTTATCTTTCATTTATCTGTACCTAGACCTTGGTCTCCCCAATAGTCATTTTCTTAAAGTTCTGATTTATGAATCTTTCAAATAATTCTATTGTCTCAATGCTTAATATATATCCATACATTAATTTGATTAACAGCTAGTAACAAAGTTCATAAAGTTTTTCTGACTGACTTTGCTTGTTTAGGTTTCTATTTCAAGACACAGTCTTCAAGAATAACTTAACTAAATGTTTCAACCTAATCCTCTATTTAAGCATGCTGTTGCATTACTATATCTAAAACTGTTTATGTTGTGGGAACATCCCACATTATCGCGCATTTCTGCAATGCTCGCTCTTCACATCACTTTTCACCATCACGCGCGCTAACCAATCTGATTGCTTCAAACGTTCATATTTATACTGGGATCGCTCCTGGCCCACATCTACGTCATTACGCGCGCTAGCCAATCAATTCTTCCTCCTCACTTTCGAGTTTGGCTCCGCCCCACCGACCAGCGTATAAAAAGGAGCGACTCCAAAGCCGAGTTATTCAGTTCCATTCAGTTCGACTGCAGTCTACGATCAAGCCACACAGCAAGCAACTTCAGCCAGCAGGCTTCGTCGCCAGCGCTCGGTCTTCGGAGGTATTGGCAGGCTGCGCCAGGCACGACTGCCTCGGCCCTCCGGCGCTCTCACACCCGACTCACTGGGGCACCGCGCCTGGATTCGCCGGTGGTCGTGTTACGGTCCGACTCACTGGGCATCTGGCGTAGCCACTGCCTCGTGGCTCCTACGACCGCGCTCAATGACTAGCCTTTTCAACAGCCATTCACCGTAACTAGCCTTTCTCCTTACCGGCGCGCGCCGCCCTACCTCACCGGTCAAGCATCTCAGCCACCACGGTCCTTTTCAGGGCCAACAAACTGTTCCGAAGAAGTGGGTTGTCATAGGAGTAATGACAAGACTACACACATTAAGACATACCCCACAATGTACTACACAGTCCATCAACAATGCAACAAATTGTTCCTTGTTTCTTTCTCTTTCACTTTCACTTTCAACACAACATGTTTCGGACCAAAATGGCCATCTTCAGGTGCTTTACTATGTTACAACTGTCACACTGCACTGAAGTGTACTGTACTGGTAATTCAGTCTCCAGCACAACAGCATATGTTATTAATTCTGATTTTTGTACACCATATCCAAGTTCTGCTTTGAAAATCTTTGTGTGTTAATCCTTGCCTTAGTACTTACAGCACACAGCACCTCAAAATAAAATTATGTCATCCATTTATACTCGTATTCACGGGGAAAAAAGCAATATAACTCTTGTATAATTTTATTCTTACATCAAAATAAATCCAACGCCACATTTATCTCACACTGAGGACACAATACAAATTATTACCCTGTGCATGTATCTGGTCCTTAAAACATCAATCAGCACATAATATATCATCACAATTTGCACAGCAAAGTATGAATCAAGCAACATATGACACTGCTCATATAGAATTTGATGAAATATACTGAGAAACTTTACAGTGAAAAATGTAGTTGACAAATGGAAGATCATGGTGTTTAACAGTTTGCTCTGCCTTATGTGTGAGATGAGCACAGGTATTTCAAATTTTGACCAGCAAGTATCTGCATCCTGGACTGTAAGTGTATACTGAAATGAATATTGTTGCATTATTATCCAAGTTGGATTATAAGTTAAAAAAAGGGAACATTCATGATCATCACAAGACACAGAGGAATCTCTGTGTAACTCACCTACTTCAGTATTTCCAACAATAATGCGAGCATGAGGATATTCTGACTTCAGGTACAGCAGATCCTCTAACTTTGTAGGGCGGTACCATGTTGCTCTCTTCCCCTTTATGACTAGGAACTGAGAATCAAAACTGGAATTCATCTGCAAGTCAAAATCATGTTCAACAAATAGGATTTATGTACATCTACCTACTTTTACCATCAGTACAATCAACAGTAACTTGAATAAAACTGCCTCACTTTTTATCATGTGAACTTGAACCTGTTGATCAACTTCGCAGACCTACATCTCTACCTTCAACATCCATTCGAATCCATTCTTTGCAAAAGTCTCCTAGAATGTATACGTAATGAGATCACATACGTCCATCCATATGCATGTTTCATCTCTGAAGCTGCTAGATGCATTTAAATGCAATTTAGTACCGAACATCTACTTTCAATGTTGCATGCCAATTTAATTCTGGCTTGTATCAGCCAAATACAAATTCTGCTTTACTTGATACTCAAACTTTATCAGTTTTCTAAAAAGAACACATCATAAAAACACCTTATACATATCTATGTATATCATTAACATCTAAAACTTTTATCTGAAATACTGTTCAGTATGACCAACTCTAATAATATACTAGTACAATAACAACTGATTTCTGACTCTGTATAGTGAGGACTATTTTGCAACAACAGAGTTGTATTTGTGACTCAAGCAAATGGAATATTAGTCTTCATTTTTCTTTTTTGTTCTTGGAGAAAATGCATAACTAAAACATGGAAGTATGATGATGGTAGTGATGTGATACATATGTTACTGTTTGGCTCTGATCACTGAAGATTTACCAAAAAGACATGAAAAGTAACGTAAATCAGTATATAAGTAATATTTGTCAAAGATTATGTTGTATGACTGGTGATGGAATATAGCAACCAAAATCAAACAGAGGATATTACTGAAGTAAATGTGTGTAATTTTTTCAAACAGATATCTTACACATTAAGTCAGTGAGATAACACATTTATTCCCTTCCATGTCACAAGCTGATTGGAGTAGCTCAATGTACTTGAGTTAAACTGCCAGAGCTGAAGAGATCAGATTGTTTTAACAATGTAGAGTGCATTTTGATCATCAAAAAACATTAAGTGCTATATACTCATAACTATGTGTTGGAGCACATATTTATTTATTTCCAATCAACCTTGGAGTTGCTAATCAGGTCATTCTTTGGTGGGGCTTGGGAGCCAAAGGTTTAATAAGTAGAATACATAAAATGTGACTGTCCTGCTATATGTCAGTAACAAATAAATTTGAAGGCCATCATAAAATCAAAAGAATGCATGTGGAAAATATGTGTGTACAAAACAATAATACAAGGTATTAATAAAAGTTAAATATTTTTCTAGGTTTCATCAATGTTCATCAATTCAGGACCCTAAAGTGAAGTGGTGCTAATGTTGCTTTTACCTCACAAGTATGTGCACCTTTGATGCTGTTATTACTGTAAGTAGGAAATTAAGAAGTATGACATCAATGCAGCCCCCAATAGAAAAATATTCATACTGAGTTTTATGAAAATTGGTCAGCTGGTTTAAATGTTGAAATAGCAGAATAAAAAGAAATGAATGGTGATTTGAAAAGAAAGAAAGTCAGGTAAAAAGAAATATATATTATGAAAGTTGTGTTAACAGTTCATTAATGTCAGTTATACTAATTTTATGTTATTCTGAATTCCTGGAAGATCTATTGTTTCTTAGAAAACTTAACCCTTACTGGTAAATTATTTTGATGTGTTTAAGATGTTTTGTTAAAAAGAAACTCACAAAAATTCGAACTCATGATTGTCTTTCATTTAACTGATTCCTTTAAGAGAATATGAAGATAGTCACTGATAAAGAAATTTATTGAAAATCAATTTGGCAAACATTCTGAATCATGATTGTTTGCCTTTTAAGTGACTCCATTAATAGAATATGAATACACCCAACAATAAATATGAGTTGTTCATTATCAGATTTTAAGAAATTTATATGATGAGAAGAATGCGTAAGTCTCCACATAGGAGCATGAATCAGCAGAACTGAGTGTAGGCAACTTCAAAAATGGAAGGAAAGTGCGAAACAAGGTTTTTCTCCCCTACTCCTGCCCATTTCCCAGTCACATCTAAGCACTTGATCCTCTTTTCCTACAGAGAACAATGTACATACCCTGAGTTCTGGAGGGAAGATTGGTTCCTGTGATGGATCATATGGTGTGTATTCTGTCTTACTGAACAGCACTGCTTGATCCTCAGTGCAGCCACCATTAGCTGTCACACCATTAAACTTGTTCTTACAACATTGGTCTCCCTTCGCACATCCATTACCATTACTAATCCCATTATTCAGGTGGTTGTTGTACATAGCTTGGCTCTGTTCCCAGTCTTCAGTGAAACTACGGAACCCTTCAATAATTGGACGGTAGCCAGTGCATCTACACAAATTGCCTGTAATATAAAAAATTGTTTAATTATTTATTGCCATCTTGTTGCTATTTCACTCCCCTCAAAAATAAAATAAAAAATCTTGCTCACTCTGAATCATCCAGTTTGCATATCTGTGCATTCTTATGCTCAAATCTGAAGCAAATTTACACATAATTTCCAATTCTAGTCTTTCTCATTCTCCATCCATCACTGGTGATAGTGCACATTTACTGCACCTATATATAGTTTTATAATTAATAATCAATAGTGCAAATACTCCACTGTTGTGTTATAAACTATATTATACAGTAATTAGAGTCTTCTAGGATATTTCATGTAATTTGGTAGACAGGAATTAATGTTTTGGAAGAATCTGCTGTGCCAATCTTCAGAGTAGATGATGTGAAACTCAATCTCACATAAAGTGAAATGTTGCAAAGGTTACAGAGGGACAGCTATGTAAAATAATTCCTTTTTATTCTGTTTGACACTAACTTTTCAAAGCCCATTGGTTCTATATGCAGAACCTGCTTTAACGTAATGTAATGAAACTCTGAATTCCGCCCACAGAATGTCTTTTTATGTTTCATATGTTTCTCACAGTAAACGGCAATTGTGTTCCTAAATTGCATTAACTGGTTCATCTTCTAGCAGAGATGTAATGTCCTGCGAGGTATGAACTGTTCAGAAGAAACTAAGTGTTTACAGGCAATGCTGACTAAATTTGTTCTTGGTTTTTCTCAGTCTCTAGATGCAAATGCTAGAATAGCACTTTGTAATGAGCCATGATCATCACCTTCTGAAATCCTTATGTGCTAACTATACATGATCATCTCATCTGATACTATATGATCTCTATGGTTTTGACAACTGTGATTAATAACATTAGAATTACTAAATCAGTCTTTTGTTTTATATATGACTAAGCCAGCTCTAGTTGATACATGATACATGAGAGATTCCGTAACTATGTCTCTCTATGAACCAAGTCTGGTAATGGGTATGGGTATGCATATATCATGTTTCATGTACCTTACTTCACCATAAATTTTGAGATCTTCATGACTGTGGCTGTTGAGATTGTGTTCTTCTGGGTTGCAAGACCATATAGTCTTGTGAATGGATACCAACATTTTGGAGGAACATCTTCAGGATCAAAGTGAGTACGGTGAGGTTACAGCTAGGCTATATTGGCAGCATGAATATTTACAGACCATGAAATATGGAACAGTATACAATGGTACACTTAATATGATGGAGTAAAAGTCAAGTATCACTTCACATCATACTTCTAAGGAACTTGACACTATAAAATAAAAAAAAAATTAAAACTTTATAAAGTAAAACGTTGCCAAATGTAATGGCAGATGATGATGTCTTGCACAATGAACAGCAGGAATATCTCAGTCTTGGATAGAAACAGTCACAGTGATGATGTGTGTGGTTAAAGTGAGAAAGTATACTCAAAATAAATTACCTTGAAAAGCTATTTCCATGTCTTTCATCTTGGGTTTGGGTAAGTTTCTGAGTAAGGTGTACATGGACATAACAATTCCTGGTGTGCAGAAACCACACTGTGAGCCATGAGCCTCTGCTATCCTCTTCTGCACAGGGTGTAGATGTGTCTTGGTGCTACCAATGCCCTCCACAGTTGTGACAGCAAGCCCATGCATGGAGGCCACAGGTGCCAAACAGGCATTGATTGCCAGGTGACTTTTTGTTAAGGTTGCAATATGTAAATGGCTGAATCACTAATTTTCATCATGATCATGCATTATAAAAACAACACAATAAATTACTGAATAAAATAAAAGCTGAAACATAAAAAAGAGAAAATAATTATGGGTGAGTCCTCTGTAATCCTGAACTTGCTAATCATGATTTCGCTTATTCACAGTCAAACACCGAACAATAAATTATTATGTATTTTCTTTGAAAGGTTTACATGTGTCCTTTCTGAAGTTACCATGTTCTGTGAATATAAATTCGTTTGTACCCATATTACATAACAGAATAAAAAGCACTCCTGTCTTGGGGGAAAATATGTGTTTAATTATGGCAAAAGCAGTACAGCTGTAGAACATAAACTGCTAAGGCTAGAAACATGACGTTTGCTCCTGCACTCCAACTGTGCACAGTACTTACTTACTTACTTACTTACTTACTTACTTACTTACTTACTTACTTACTTACTTACTCATGGAGATGTGCCCTTTGAGGAGCCGGCAATTCTGCAGCTACTCAAAGAATTTCCCAGCATTTTATGAAACCCGAAGGTTCATTACCGTGTTCACAAGAGCCCTCCACTGGTCTCTATACTGAGCCAAATCAATCCAATCCATACCATCCCATCCCATCTCTCTATGATCCATTTTAATATTACCCACCAATCTATGCCTTGGTCTTCTCAGTGGTCTCTTTCCTTCTGGCTTTCCAATCAATATCCTATATGCGTTCCTCATCTCCCCCATTCGTGCTACATATCCTGCCCAACTCATCCTCCTTGACTTCATCATTCTAATTATACTTGGAGACGCGTAGAAGTACGTACAGTATTTAAAAGATGCCATAACCTTATTCACAATTATCTCAGGAATATATCTCTTGCGCATCTCCTCAATACAAGTCTAGAGTGTAATCACTAGACCACACTGTTCAGGGTACCACATTTGTTCCTACAGCCTTTGAAAACAAGAAGTTGTGGAACTCAATTATTCTTTCAAAAAGTCTATGCAGTCAGAATTTTTCGACAGACCTCCTACTGTTTGAAGAAATTATAAATATCATCCTGCATATCTTATACCTTCTATGGTTCTTATGAGTTGGATTCTAGGCCTTGGTCAATACTTCTCATAAAAGGTGCACAATGAAAAGCAGAAGAAAGACTGCTCTTTGAGATTCAATTTAGTACAGCTGTACTGTAGAGATTGGGGTGTAACATGTGAACACATAAGGCAGTGAATTTCATCTTTGGTGCATATGCTGTTGGTCATATGGGCTAACTATAGGAGACTATCAAAGAAAGTAACCTTTATTTTTACTGATAACACCACCATATCAGTCGAATTTATCAACTGTCAACAAAGCAAAAAAAAAACAACAACAAGAACAGCCATACTGACAACTTGCTGTATCCATCTGTTTAAAAACTTTTAAAAGGAAAATATTAATGTCCCATGTTTCATCAGTAGTTTGTCAGAAATAGGAATGTATGGGTCACATAGAGATGCATGGCAGCGTAGTTGGTTGAGGCACTATGTCACAAGCCAGAAGGATGCGGGTTTGAATTATGATGAGGTCATTGGATTTTTAAATTGACCTAATCCTTCCAGCCGCACTATGGCCCTGTGTTCGACTCAGCCTCTAAGGAAAATGACTACCAGGAATCTTTCGGGGGGGGGGGGGTGTANGGCCGGAGCATAAGGCTGAGAACCTCAGCACCATTGAGGAGCCGATAGTCTAGAAAATGTGGGAGCCCCGACATCTTGCAATCCTATTGGCCTCCATGGCCTGTTACAGGGATACCTTTACCTTTACCTTATAGGTCACATATGGTAATAATAGTGTCTTAGTTTCTAAATTATCTTTATTTTCTACATCCTGTTGTATATCATGTATTAAAGGTATACTTCAGGGCCACCAACACAACAATTGATTACATACATACATTATAAACCGATATTAAAATGTTTAATATTTGGGTTACTTTATTTTTATCCAATTACATGTTTCGACCTACAAGATTATCATAAGGTTGGCTCATCCCACAGAATAATTTAAATTAAAATTTAGAATAAAATATTATTGATAAACGTAAATATGGATCCATTTTGACAATTCAGTAATGACATTCATGTTCATGAAACATATAACAACACAGTGTGGCCTGAACAACCGGACAACGACACTAAAGAGTCCTGTTCTTCAAACAATGGAACCATGACATGGCATACATTCATCTTCCTTTAAAGAGAAGGAGTATAAAGGACATGAACCAAATTGGTTCTAGATTTTAACAAAAGAATTTTTAAAGAATACTTTTTAAATTGACTAATTATAATAATTTATAAATGTTTTAACAAATTCATGCACATTGTAAATGTTACAGGATAATATGCATTTTATATCTATGACATTGTAATAGCAGTTACCGTATGTATTGATAATGTCCTTCTGAAGATGGTCATTATGACCAAAACATGTAAAGCAGCCATGTCAAACATGCGGCCCCTCAACTTTTAGACCTAATTGAAATTAAAATCAATATTAACATTTTAATAGAAAAATTTTATGTAAATACAATTTTCCAACAGACCAGAAGACAAGAAGTCTCACGCAGACATAAATTAGCAGGCTGCAGGAAATTCAATGTTTTGCTATTTCTAACATAATTTCTTGTGTAATCTCTCTTTTTACATATTGAAAAGCTGTTTGATACTTGTCAAAAATGGCATTCTCTTGCTTTTTAAAACTGTAAGATATGTGACTTTAGGTAATTATATTGAAATTATTCCTAAATAATAAATATAATTAAATTTCCTTGTATCAAAATCTAATGTATATTTCCATTTTGAAGTGCGGCCCTGGACTATTATTTATAGAGCTGAGGTGGCCCCTTGTACGAGTTGAGTTTGACAGGCCTGATGTAAAGGATGAGAGATTAAAAAAGCACAACATTTATCAACCACACTGGATGGCATTAATAATCTCTTGTACTCTTAAAATTCCCTTAATGAGGCATTGGTGTTTTTAAAGGATACATAACTTTTCCTTTGACACGATCATACCTGGAGACCATGACAGTGCAGGCTCCACATCCTCCTTCACTACAGCCCAGCTTTGTGCCACAAAGACGCACTGAATTCAGCTAAGGAAATATCGTTCATCATGATTCTTAAACCTAATGCAATGTTGTAATGTTGTGTCTTGCTGTGCGAGCAGAATTCCTCACAAATATATCTTAACCCTAACATTTGAACCTACTTACTGGCACTGCATAAGATGGTTCCATATGCCACCAGACCATTTTTATTGTTTTGAAATGCAAATTTAACATGACTGGACTCTGAAAAAATGTATGGGCTGATCAATGCTCTTGCATCGGGATTTCAATTTTCACAATTCAGGGCTGATTTATTTCAACCCTTCTTTTACTAAAACTGAGATATGCAACATCTGATGTTCTTGCTGCGGACAAACAATATTTATTCTATCATAAGCCATAGGCTCAATAAAATTCCGAGTTTCCTAACATGTAGACCTATGCAATCCATTTGTCCATTCTAGATAAAATTGAATGAACCATCTAACTTCATGGAGTAAAGCCCTTCGAGAGAACCTAATAGAAGTATAGTTAGTTAAAAACTTCCATACTTCTTACAGAATACAAGTTCACAGAACTTGCCAGTGGTCATTATCCCACACTATATGGATCCAGTCCACGCCCTCCATCCCACTTCCTCAGGATCCAGTTCAATACTGTCCTACAATTCTGCATAAATTTCTCATCCTTCCTATACATGCCACATGTCCTGCCCATCTCATCCTTCCTGATTTGTTCACCCTAATAATATTTACATACAACTCTAGGAATTCTTAATAGACTAAAGCCTTCATGAGTATGGTCTTATGGGTTCTAATGCTGTGTAGTCCAGAGATACCCCATTGTTTCAGAGGAAAAGAATGCCTCCATCTTCATGTTGAAGAGTAAGCAAAATAAGAAACCTGCAATAACAACCTCAAATTAAACACTGATATTTTTCAGTTCTAAAAGGTTCTAACAATGATGTAAAACATTCAGAATTACTGAGTTGTTGGACTCTGTTCAGCATCTGGTATTTTAAATATCACATTTTGGAAACTTGATCTATTTCTGTCCTTGGATGAAAGGGTGGGAGGCAAGTACTCTGCCGATTCAGTTAGAAAGAGTTAGTGAATAAGGTTAACTCTTTCTAATGGACCCAGGGGAGTAAATGCCTCCCATCCTTTCATATGAGGATGGAAACAGATCCAGTTTCTGAAATATTCCATTTTTAGAATACCAGACAATGGACAAATTCCAAAACCTCAGTAATCTTGACGAAACCTGTTACAGTTGAGACCAGTTTCTGAACAATTACAGTGTAGGAAAGGCAATTATATCACCTTTCCTGTGAAGCCAGATTGCAATTCCTTCTTTGCATAGTACTACTCAAATTTATAGAATTCAGCATGCATGTTACTTTTTGCCTAAAAGTTGTACCTACCTAACTCTGAATTACTAAATATTTCCATATTTTTTACCTTGCAGAAGAATAGAATAAAGTCATTCATTCACACTAAAGGATACACTTATTCCTCAGGTAATATAATAATGTCCATTCTGGGTCCACATTGTTATCAACCACCTGCAACAATAACCATAAAATGTGCTCCCAATAAATCATAAAAAATATTATTCATTTATATGCAGCATCTAAAATGACTGCAGTGTTGGTAGAACTGCCTTAAACTAAACTCTTCTGTTTTGCTTGATTATGTTGTAGATGAACACCAATTAAAGGACCCTTCTCCACCTTAAATTCAACAGTTTTCAAACAAAGAAAATAAGAAGATTTGGAAATGTACAATTTGGAAATGCATAAAGACAAGAATTTAACAAAATATTCCACACTAATAGGGGGAATAAAAGCAAGTAAATGGGATGAAATGTGTACTCATAAAGGATGAACCCATTTATTTGATAAATGCCTCTGTTATGTTGGTAATTTATAACTCAACAAATCGAATGTTGGCAGACATGTTCATAAATATATTATATCTATCTGAGGGGCTATGGGTCATATGTGACATTACAGTCTTCCCTACAATGATACTTAGATGGTCAGCTCATGGGCGTCACCAGTGTTTATTTCCAAGGAAGGGTAGCCAGAAAATTTGCTTACAAATTTCTACTTATGCAGTCTCAGTTTGCTTTCACTGATCACTCAGGAGTATACAGGACAGAAGCAATTTCAATTGTCAATATTAATATTTGATACATACATATATGTGTGTGTGTGTGTGTGTGTGTGTGCATGTGCGTGTGCATGTGCATGTGTGTAAGATGTCTAGTGTGATCCCCTCTGTTGGTGCCCATGGTCCAGCCTCTGTAAAATGAGCACCTGGAACTCTTTCCTCAGAGAAAGTCATGGCATTACAATGGAACTCAAGATCTAATCATCATCATCATCATCAACGCCAAAACAAGCATTTTTAGTTCATTGTCTTAGAAAATCCTGCCATAATTGTCTATTCCTTTGTGAATTAGACAATCAGGTTTCCATTTCTTTGGATTTCACAACAGTAATTTTTTTACAGAGCAAGGTCATCAGCTTTTATCCAACCTCTAACCTTGAGGACTAGGTCTATGTATGTATGACCCCCAGATACAGGGTTCCCTTTTCACTGCATTCTAGACTCTCAGAGCTAGGTGGGATTATTCTAACCCCTCTTCAAAATATACCACCATCTATTCCCAAGGTTAAAAAAGTGTCCAGCTTTATTTTCCTATCTTTGTATGCCTTAAGAGCCGGGACAGCTCAGTCAGTACAGTGATGGGCTATGGGCTAAATAGCTACAGTTCGATTTCCAGCAGGGACAAGAGATTTTTCTCTACCCCACAGCATCCATATCAGCTCTGGAACCCACCCAGCCCCCTGACCAATAAATACCAGGTCTCTTTTTCCGGAGGTAAAGCAGTATTGGAGCTGACCTCTCACCTCCACCTCGTGCCAAGGTCAAGAATGGTGGAGCTATACTTCTGCTCCTCCATACGTCCTCATAGCAAGGTGCCCTAATAATTAAGCACAGGGACAACTTTACCTTTACCCATCTTCCTTGGTACAGGATATGTTTTTTTATGTTAAGATATACGCAATTTGCATTTCCTATATCAGATTGTCAATTATTGAAGTTACAGAACAACTTCTGAAAGAAAATATAAAACCGGAGCATTAGCCATGTGATTTTTCCATTGTAGACGGTGGAATCACTCGCCTTTCGGCCTGTTATAATTTTAATAAATCAATATATTTTACGTACGCTACTACATCTTTTCCTGGTGAAACTGACTACCATGGGCATGATAGGGAGAGGAGATTTTCTCAGATGTGTATATTTTCGCCTCAGGAGGATATACACCGACAATAAACCGGTATTTGATGGGTTCTGCAGGGAAAGTGGCGCGACGGGCTGACACTCGCAATAACTCCAAGGTCGCTGCCCCCACGCTGTTGTGTTGGGGTAGTAATCTTATCTAGCCTGACCAACCTATTCGAGATTTCTCCATAATTCAGCAAGTACGAGTAATGCCAGTCCGAAGGCAGTTGCGTTTCAGCACACACACACACACAAGGCCTGAACTATACTGTCCGGCCCCTAGCATCTAAATTCATTACTCAAACAGCTACACAGAACCTTAAATAGCCGATCTTTACGCACTCTCAGCCCTGTGGCGACTACTGTTTAAATCGTAAATAAATTAATTCGAATTTGGGTGTCAAAAAGGCGTTTTAATGAATTTATAAAACTAAGCGGACCTAGCCACTGTCCGTAAAACGACCCTGAGAAGTCTCAGAGCACACCGGCTAGATCTAGTGCGATCTAGGAGACCGGTTGCAACGGTTATTATGCCATCAATAGTAACATATTTTACAAATTTCTGTAATAATATAATCTTTCAGTACACTAGCTGAATATCAATAGTTTTCTTCGGTAACAAAAGTTGATATAGGCAGAAAAATAATAGTTACAACAGCAAATTTTATAAATGTGTTTTCTACTGAGAAGACCAAGGTGAGAACAAGGTGTAGGTGAGTGGATAATATTAAAATGGATCTTAGAGAGTGAGGACGGGATTGTATGGATTGGATTCATCTGGCTCAGGATAGGGACCAGTGGAGGGCTCTTGCGAACACGGTAATGAACATTCGGGTTCCATAAAATGCTGGGAAATTCTTGAGTAGCTGCAGAATTGGTGGCTCCTCAAGAAGGGCTCAGCTCCATGAGTACGTAAGTAGAGATAAATAAATAAGCAAGCAGAGATAAATATAGGCCTACGTGGTTAAGGGCACAGTTTCAATGTTGCTTAATTCCGATTTTTGGATTATATGAAAGTACATACATGCTCAGTGGGAAGTAGGGATGGCTCAGTTGGTACAGTGACGGGCTACGGGGTTCAATTCCAGGCAAGGGTTTTTTCTCTTCTGACAGAGTCCAGACGGACTCTGGAGGCGATTCAGCCTCCTATGCAATGGGTACCGGGAGCTCTTTCCTTAGGGTAAAGCGGCAGGGGCCTGGAGCTATTCACTCACCTCCATCTAGTGCCGAAGCCACGAATGGTAGCGCTGTACCTCCACTCCCTCATACGTCTTCGTGACGTAGTGCTTAACTAATTAAACACAACGACAACTTAACTCCTTACTTTTACATATATACCCAGTACATTTCCATTCAGACCTTCCTGTGTGCATTTCTGTGGGATTGTTTTGCCTGAAGAACCTGTAGTGAGTCACTGTTATATTTCACTCACCCCCGTCAGCCAAAAATGCTAAGTCTAGATCAAAACAGGCAAAAATTAAACTGTCTTACTGAAATTCTTCGGACATGGGAAATGACTTCCCTTGGGTTTGTGAGCTGCTGCTTGGCTACCGGCGTTTCAAATAAAATGAACCGCTGGCTGCAATAACAATATTTTGCATCCAGGTACACTTGATCGTGGACTTACGACCGACTTCCGTTCTGACTGACAGTTCGTTAGTCGATCTGGTCGTATGTCGGCCATATACTTATTAACAGTATTTTCCAACCTTTCAAATATTTTTATCATCTTTATAATTTATTTTTAAAAAACTTTTACATTGTATTCGTTTTTTCCCCCATTTTTTTGTGGTCGTAAGTCGACGACCAAGAGTATTTCTATCTGCGTCGCCAACCGAAGGAATACTTTAACTGTCGCAGCTGGCTCGAAGTTTGAGTTTTGAATCAAGCTGATCGTTTGCTCGGTATGTTGCCTTTGTGCACTGCGAATATGAGGATACAAGTTTTGTCACTAATAAACGTCCAGGGCAAGCACTTGTAGCACACTGAAATACTGAACTGAAACTTAGTAATTATTGAACGTGCGTGGGTTTTCTTTCCTTGGCACTACAGCCCCAGTGGGCCTAGGCCTACCTCCATGAACTTCTCCGATCACTTCGGTTTTTCTAGATCTTACACATACGGTAGGACTCCTTGCGCGAGTGATCAGCTCGTCGCAAGGCCTCTACCTGTAGACAAACACAGAAAAATGCACACAAACATCCATGCCCTGAGTGGGATACGAACCCACGATCTCGGCTTCCGAGCGACAGTGCTGCCTTAGACCGCTCGGCTACCGTGACCGGCCGAGCGTGGTTAATGTGTAATTATTTACTTCCTAAATAAAATCAATGACTGACAAAAGTAGAACGAAGAAGCGGTAGTTTTATTCGCTTAGTGGGGGGTGGAATCCAACTGGGTCCACGCGGCACGGCGGCCACTGATTGGCCTATTGTAGCCTGCCCTGGGTGATTATGATGGAGAAATTGGTGGAATGAAGATTGGCAGGGGAAACCGAAGTACTTGGAGAAAACCCGCCCCAGCGCCACTTTGTACAACATAAACCCCACTTGACCAGGACCGGGATCGAACTCAGTCCGCCGCGGTGGGAAGCCAGCGACTAACCACTTGAGCTATGACGGGGCCTCAAGAAGCGGTAGTTAGACGAAAAAAGAGCACAACTTGAAGCCACATTTTGAAATTAATATCCAGATTTCATCAAAAGTATTCTGGACAATTCAGAAAACACGAAGTAGTTTCTGTAGTTCATATAATCTTACATAATTAGCTTTTATGTCGACTGTACTTTGCTGACGTATGCATTAGGGCCGACTGATACAAACAAGCTTTCTATTATCATATTTATGAAGTCTGGAATTACATCATCGCCAGATACTTTGGCTGGTGAAAGAGGATTTTGTTTGTGGCCACGAAGACCATGATGATAAGGAACAGATGCACACTAAGCAGGTCCAGAGATAACAGCTCCTGCCTCACTCCTCACTTGACTATCTCAATGAAACAGACTTTCTTCAGAAACTAGCAGTCACTCAGATATTCAAGAAAATTCTCGTCTTTCATGGAACTGGATACTTCATTAACTCGTTCACTAGTCCCCCACTGGACCAAATTATGAACATGATGAATCCAGTCCACATTTTCATGGCCAGTGTCTTTAAGTTCACCGTTAATATCACACTCCCATTTACCCCCAGGCATACTGAATTCTCTCTTCAATGCGGATTTCTCTTCTCTCCAATGTGTGCTACAAGTCTCGAAGATTTAATATTCATTGATTTAATCACCCCAATAATATAGGATGTCAGGATGAAAAGTATCCAAAATAAAAATTCGTATCACGGAAACTAATTGTCATACACGTATCTGGTTATGTCATCGGAAAGGAAAACTCTGAAAGTTTTTCTTTTTTCCATGCCCGGCTTACGCGCATACGCCGCCATATTTTTGCCACCACTTGGACAGAGAGATGGCTGGGATACGAATTGGCAGAATTGGACCAATCGCTTGGCCTCCTAGGTCGCCAGATTTAACCCCAGTGGATTTCTTCTTGCGGGGTTATGTGAAGAACATGTCTACCAGGTTAAGATCAATGACTTTCAACACGTTAAAGCTCGCATAAGGGCCGTTGTGGCTATGGTAACACCAAACATGCTTCAACCCTTGATATTTGTCGTGCCACCAAGGGTGCCCACGTTTAAATTTATTGTGAAAGTTATATATACAGAAAAAGAACTGTGATAGATTCCCTTTGTAATGGTGTAACCCATTAATGTCTATAATAAATTCTTTCTGAGATATAATGATTTTATTTTGGAAACCTTTCACCGGACACTCTGTATATGGTGACTAGTACAAATGACAACTCTCCTCATTATATGATGTAACCAGGATACAATCTGTTACAGAGTTTAAGCCCGCCTTCCCTCATTTATAAGGAATAGATAAAAGGTAAAAGGCAAAGTTATCCCTGTAACAGGCCTACCTACAGACACCCAATAGATGGGCTTAAAGAAAACAAATTAGAAGCCATTTTTCAGTCTAGAAAGAAGATTAATTTCTGACAAAACTGCTGACAGATGAACATGAAAACTGATAATTAAAATGCTGTCGACACACCCATGATTGGAGGCCCCTTGAACTTCTTATTTCCTTGACATCAATGATGCCAACGTTCCGGCCATGTAAACACCAGAATTCGACGTCAGAATCTGTTTATGTGGGGTCTTTAAATCTAGTGCACAAAAATCTGTCGTAAAAATATATTATTTTTTCCAAGTTCTTTCCTTCCGGCGTAAAGGCAGGTCAAAACATCCAGAAATTTCGTATGAAACTTCTATTATAATAGAGCATGGCCTTTAAAATCACTGTGAATTCGAAAATATTACTGAAATCGTCTATACCGACAACTTCAGAGGCTTCATTTTGAAAATAAAACGTCTTCTACGTCTTTATATTCTAATTCACATTCAATGGTAAATGGTAACTACACGACATATATCCACAGCCCAATGTTACCAACATCCATAAAACAAAAATAAAATACATACGCCATTATCGCTACACACGTACACTCACTCTTGACCAAGTTTGCAAGTTCATTCTTGTTAACGTCAAAACATTCGTTGATGTGGGTAAACAGGAAAGACGCAATATCGCTACTTTCATCGATGTACTTACAAAACTTCTTTTTTTTTTTTTCGCGAAGTCAGGCTTAAGTAAGCTTTCGAAAGTCTGTCCATACACCTCTGTACGTGCTTCAATCCATTTTGAACTTCAATTGGCGAGAAAGGTCTCTAGAACTCTCTACATAGGACTAAACATCAAAACTTACAAATGCGGCAGAGGCATGAAACTTCGGAGAAGTTGAAAATTTACTGGTCGAAATTATGCCCAAGAACAGATCACTGTACCTAATCTCCACCCCAGAAAGGCGTATTATGAATGAACACAAAAGTTCAGGCATCTGAAACGTCCACACTAAATGGCGGATGATTAGCTTTGCGCTTCGGCCGCTTTATCCTTGAAGAAAAACCCCCGAGTGCATATCAGAAAGTGACAAAAATGACAGAAATTATGCCCTTACTATGATTAGAACACTCAACTGTACGATTTTATAGCGTCGAATTCGCTGAAAAGACGATTGAAATGGATAGGAAGATACGAATTTGGGATGAGGGGGTAGTTTCGTATTTTGAGGTATCGGCTAGAAATTAGGCTGGAGTCTGAGAAAAAACACAAACTCTCAGCCTATAGGCCTGCAAGGTAAACCTAGCAGAAATTCAAATGTAGGTATGTTCCGTGGTCAAGTTCGGAGCATTTTCTAGGCTTTAAAATTCTAGAAATAATTCAAATTTCATATGGAAATTACCTTTTTCATGAGGTCACTGTGGATTTGTGATGAGCAGATACATCTGTCAATAAGGTGAATACGTGATACGTGATACAACAAAGATAACGTCAGTTTTTATTGAAACTTGTAATTACATTAGGTTGCTTTTAGTTAGCTTGTAAGTAAAAGTAAAGTATAAGCAAGTGTCACGTAACTTCGAACAAGACCAAGAGTAACCGTGAATGCGCAGAAGAAAAATTTCCGACAAGGGAGTGGGTTCGAGGGTGTGAGAGGTGACAGGCGGCCAGTTGTTTGTAAGGCACCCTCGAAGCAGGTTATACTTACGGTTTTTCTATCATCTGTTTAAAAACGTCAGTTTCCTTGTGCGCTAAATCGTACATGAGTAAGAAATTAGGTCAGGGTATAGGTCTACACACCTTGCGACGAGCTGATCACCCGCCTAAGGAGTCGTACCGAATGTGTAAGATCTAGAAAACCCGAAGTGAACGGAGAAGTTCATGGAGGTAGGCCTAGGCCCACTGGGGCTGTAATGCCAAGAAAAAAAAATTGGTCTATACTCACAGACGAACAATTGCAAATGTATATAATTACTTAAAGAGACTAGCAGATAGTAGAGCTGCTGTAAACTTAAAGTCAATCCAGAAAACTATATGTGAAGCTACAGGAATCGGCCGCACTGCACTGAATGAAATTATTCGAAAAGAAAAGAGCTTAGAAGAGGGCGCTTCCTTTGACTCACCGACCAAGAAACGTAAGAAGGAGAAACCTGTAACGGAAAGAGATCAATTTATAGAAGACGCCATCAGAATAATGATCTACGACTTTCATAAAACAGAGGGCGAAAGAGTTACCATGCCCAAACGTCACAAAAAATGGTAAGAGACCTAAAATTTGAAGGAAGTCTTCCTAGTTGGAGGATAATTGTTCGCCGGTTTGGTTTTCGTTGGAGAAGGACGAGGGATAATAGAAAAAACATTGATTGAAAGGCATAACACCCGTTCTAAACGCCTACATTATCAGCGGACAATCAGGCAATATCGCAGAGAAGGTCGGCCTGTTGTGTATGTGGATGAAACGTACTTGCACAGTGGCCACACATCGTCATACTCTTGGGATGACTCGCTAAACAAAACACTCTCCTCTCCTGTTGCCAAAGGTCCACGAGCAATTATTGTACATGGTGGTGGTAAGTAAGGTTTTGTGGAGAAAGCTTTGCTTATGTTTAAGTCAGGCAGAAAAACAGGAGACTACCACCACGAGATGAATTCTGGAAACTTTGAGAAGTTGATCCAGGAAAAATTAATTCCAAACTTGCCTCCAAGAACGGTGATCGTAATTGACAATGCAAGTTACCATAATATTGAAGTAAACAGAGCGCCAACTTCAAATACCAAAGTAGCTGAAATGAAACAGTGGTTGGCAGAACGGAACATTTCAGCATATTTCAGCGTATGCAGCATATTGCAATAAAGTGGAAAATCGAGAGGACCTGTACTTCGCAAGGGAAATGGATATCGACACCAGGACAGACAATATAATCATCACATGAGATAGCGAGGAAAGTGAAACGTCACATGAAGATGATGAGTAAATAAGAGATACGAGGTATGACCCGTTTTAATTTTCGCGATACAGACTACATTTTTAACATGGACACACTAGTTAATTCTACATACACTTCCATGACGAATGGCTAAATTCTTTTCTTCATTGCATATGACTATTATATTTTAATTTTCAAAGTATAAATTAGTAATACACATTAAACGTATTTTTCTTTGCATGACGAGTGACAGTATATTTATATTACTGTAATACGCTCTTCGAAAAGAGAACGGCCACTTCTGGCCTATTGTACCTGCCCCAGCGCCACTTTCTCCACCACAAATTCCGCTTGACCAGACTCGGGATCGAACCCGGGCCGCCGCGGTGAGAAGCCAGCTACTAACCTCTTGAGCTATGGCGCGGCCCATCTGCTGGGGTTTACTTCATCGATTTTCTTCCATGAGATTATTCGCGAATACAAATAAGAGACGCGCATCTCTCAGATAATATTAGGTAAATAAGAAAGGGAACCCTCTTTACGGTTGCTTTAAAAACGAGGGTTATTTTCTCTTTAAAGGTTCCAATATACAATATTGTCTGCATACCAAACAAGATACTGCCTTACACTAAATCCTTTGCTCAAATAAAACAGGTGTGAAAGTTAACACTTTAAAAAACATCAAATGGTAGCATTGACTACAATTTAATATTTACGTAAGCTGAATAAACACAATAGACCACTGTAGGTCGCGGTGCAAGGGCCGAGAAGGCCCACCCCTTATACATTCATTCGTAAGCTGAAACAAGTTTCAACATTTATCTTAGTTGCTTTGTTATAAACTTCAGTTAATTACGCCATTTCGTGAGTTTGTGCGCACTACAATGAAGTCACTAGGAACGGCAACACTTCTACGTCCATAAAGTACCACAGCAATCTGCTGACTGTGGATCTGACAAGAAATAGAAGGCACACGCTCTTCTCCATTATAGTGCGCTCTACATACCCAGAAGTGAGCAAGTGCAAACCGAAAAGAAAAACGTTACTATTCTTAAACCGATACCGAAGTTTCAATATTGAATAACTGTTCAATTTGAGTTTCTCACAGCAGTAACAATAAAGAATTTTGTCTTCTTGGATATAACTCCATGTGGCAGCCTGGTTGAAGTTCACCGATGTTTCGAAGTAACTTCTTCCATCTTCATGGTCAAAGTCTAAGCTCTAATCCAGACTAGAAACCATAAAGAAACAAGAAGCAACCTCGTTATATAAAAATATTCCTTAATTTTTTATTCTTGCTCCTTTTTACTTTGCTTACTCTTCGACCCTGATGATGGAAGCAGTACATTTACGACACGCCTATTAACTTCTAACAGACTACACGACGTTAATCCCAGAAGACAGTACTTTACTGGGAATGATGGGTATCTCTTTTGCGTCACGTCCAGATATGTCGCCGTTTCTAGGAATGATTCGCTGACGTCATCACTGTACATACTGTCATGAGAATCTCCAACCGAAGCAGAACAATTCTGATTTCTCATACTGTAACCACGAACTCAGCAAACGAAGGTTACGATTCATATTAACGCATCTGAAAGGCGTTTGGACTGTGGAATTCTCCGCTTCCCGAGTAGGGACACAGACGATCTATACTTTGCACTAAATAAATTTAGTGAAGACTTCTATTTGCTGGGTTATAACGCTGTGTATTCCGTTGTAAGTAAAAGAAAAAATTAATGGACTACACGACGTTAAATAGAACTCTTCATAACCTCCGCCGTAGCAACCTCATATACTAGAAAAAATAGTTTTCGCACTACACCACTACACCACAGAGGTGGTCCATATCAAGGAAAACACAAACTTGTCGTTTCCTTGTCGCACCTGTAAAGAACGTAAACCCCATATCTGACAGGATGTTTTCTGGACATCAAAGTAAGAAAAAAATATAAATGGTTATGTACACTGAGGGCCTTCCTTAAAGAAAGTTTGAATCATTAGAAAATGTCTGCTCCTGCCGTCACAATCTGAAAAACAGACCTCCCGAGAGGCATTATGATTGTATTGCGTGATGTAATGGTCGTAGGGATTCATTTGATGTCTGAGAGGACCTCTCAATTTACTGGCGTTTTACTATTGCAGGATTTGTCCTTCAATGTGGTTCTCCAGAAGTGGTTTCGGTACATGATAGTCCGGGAGTGTGTCAATACAAACTCAAAAGAAAAACAGAAACTCCGTAGCCTGTAGTCCGCAAGCGAGCTATACCGACCAAGCGACCGCCGCTTGTCGGCGAAGTTAGTGCCAACTTTATGCGGATAGAGGGAAGGAGGGAGTGTGTCAACAGCTTTCCGCAAATTATGCTGGGCTCTGGACCGGTCGTGGCCGTGACGCTACAATTTCCTGACCTCCAGGTTTAGCTGACATCAATATTCTGGACGAATTTGAAAATCAAAGTCTATGCCAGCCAGCACATTTTGGAAGTGAAATAAACTACCCCTTCCCCGTAAAAATTCTTCTATGTTCCGTTCTCGTTACATTTCTGCGTGTTAATAAGACCTTGTTGTAAGAGGGTATTCATTCGTCCCTTTACGACACACGTGGTGCTTCTTTTGACGTCACAACATATTCTAAACGTGCAGGTAATGAGCATGATTTGAATTCGGGAAATAAACAGTTCGGATGGCTGAGGCTTTCGTGATCTTCCTCATTCATACTTCCCGAAAGCAAGTCTGACAAGTTGCTGTTGTACTGCCCGCTCTGATTATTACATGGTCCAGACAAATACCTGCTAGAAAGAAAACAATACGATGCACTAGACACAATCCCCATAATACTCGTATATCATCTGAAGAATGACGTCACAGATAATTAGAAGCTGCGCCTGCTCTTAAAGTGAAAAAAAAGGCTCACGGAATACTGTAGGTTTGTTATGGAAGTGTTATTAAACTCACAACTATTTTGGACAATTCCCACTTTCCAAGTTACGTACTAGCTCTACCGAAGCAGCACCAGGATTCATATTTTCATCTGACGACAGAACCTGAGTCTGTTTCCGATGCGTTGCGTGTATTTAACAAAATCCAAGACCATAGAAAATAACCAATACATGTGTCACTCTAAAGGCGCTTCCACATTCCTCATGCTCGCCAGGCTTCTGCTGCCGGAAGACTGGTCTGGCTTTTACTTGTGCTCGTAAATCTTCGTCCACACTACTTCAGTTGCTCGCCAGGCTTCGGCGCGTGAGGATCCGTATATTTACTCGCAGTGTGTATAGGCTGTAGTCGTATTTTAATTTATTAGCTATAGTTATTAAATTAAAATTTTAAAATTTGCTTGTCTCGTGACTTGTCATATCGTCCACATTACTCGCGAGCCACACGAGCACGAACACGAGTAATGTGGACGCACCTTAACATTCAGCGTGCACAGACATGAACTGCTAAAACGAGGTAATTTCCGTAATCTTTATACTTCGAAAGAATTTAGGTACCGTTCCATACAGAAGTAGTTCACTCTGAACTCCATTTCCTAAACCAAGTTCAGAGCCACTCTTGGGACACTGTAAACTCTGCAATACTTAGCTACTGGTATTTAATACTGGATCCTTTGCGTAATTTCAGGCAATCAGTATCTTCTCCATCCCTATTACAAATTTAAGTCAGTGACCAGTCACATGGGAGCGGCGTGACGTATTGGAGGTTACTGGAGATGAATAGGTTATCTAAAAGAAATACATATTACATACTATTCTCCGTGGTATCCCCTTTCTTTGGATGTACGCACGATAACCTCCTATGTAGCGCAACATGTTTTTAATATACAGAAATGTTATGGAAGCTTCATTATACTTATAGACCTTTGCACGGTTAGTTATAGAAATTACACTGTTTATTGCTTGTAAAGTAGTAGGAGACAAGAACAGATCTAATGAGGAAAATACACATTAAATTGTAATCAAATGTCGATTGTATTTTTCTCTTTCCACAAAACCGTTTCCGCGGTTCAGAACTAATACTTCGTTTGAAATTATGTAGGCACTTCTATCGATGACCCGTTATTCTCCATTTGCACTTGCATTTCCAAAACTTTTTTTTAGAATCCCTTTAGACGTTTATTCTAGCAACACTACTCTAAAATTAGAAGCTGCTGATATAAAACAGACACCGAACAAAAAAGGAAGAGCAAGAGAACGAAAATAAAGTGTAACGCTTCTTTTCCTGGACTGTACCTGCGATTATCGACATAACTATAACATTTCATCGGCGTAAAGCCTTGGATTTATCTGAAGTGCACAGTTTTTACGAATTCATTCATTTATCAATGCTTTACAGTCCTTTGTTGGGCCCAGGACTGTAGGGTAATCTTTTATACATAAATGGTAGGACTCCTTGGAAGGGGGATCAGCCCGTCGCAAGGCCGCTACCTACACACAGAACAAAACAAACACAGAATAAACGCACACACAAACATCCATGCATTGAATGGGCTTCGAACCCACGATCCCAGCGTTCGAGAGAGCGAAGACAGTTCATGCCTTAGACCGCGCGGCCACTGAGATCGATCAGTTTTTATGAACATGCATAATAATTAATAATAAAAAACAGCATGTTAACTTTTTAAATTTTGTTCATCTCGCTTAGATGTTGGTTTCTCAATGTTTTATTCATACTATGAGTTCAAAATTACTGCTTATTTTGGATTTTATGCTGTTTCATTAACACAGGTTATCTCAAATTTCGTGGCATCGCAACCCCCTAAAGCATCTATATTCCATCTTGCTGATTTACTAAAACAACACGTTGATACAAATCATCATCATCAGTAATCTGTCAAGATGACAGGTCCACAGTCTCTTCCAAAACAGTTCCTCCACTTGATGCGATCTAGAGCTTTCTCCTTCAAATAAGAATATCCTCTTCCGTCCCCAAGGTCATCCAGCATCTTCTTACGTCTTCTTCCTCGTCTTCTGATACAAATACAGCTTAAATAATTTTTTATAATTCGGTGAGCCTCCCATAACACATTGCGATCGGCAGTTTGGCTACCATTCATTCACGTATTAGACAAGGCCGCTCCTGGATTTTATAGAATCATCCCGGTAAGTTTCAATTCAACAACTTTTAATTAGCTAATTAAGTTTACGAATATCCTTGGTCAACGTTCTTTCCAGCATTTGGTGTTCTTCCTTGTCTCTGAATCAGAAGAACGTTAGGAGTATCTGAGGCATGAGTCCACCGTCCGCGGGCTAGTGCGTCCTACATATAAAACAGAGTCATTACTTTGGAAGAACAAATCAACGATATAATTTAATTTTTGTCCATTATGAGACAATACTAACATCCACTTTAGACGAAGGTTTACTCTCTACGAGAACATTGTAACCGTGGTAACGTTTCTGACTTGTATTCAAAGGGCATTCTCTCAAAATCCCGCTTGTGGCGCCTATTATCGCAAAATATTTTACTTCTCTTCAGATCATTCAGCATCTTCCAACTTCTGGCCATTCAGTTGAATTCCGGGATAGTACCTTCCAACTGGCTGCACTTCTTCACCCTCTCACATAATTCAATGTTACTTCTTTCAGAAAATCCATTGTCGTATATAACCAAAAATAAGTGAATACACGAACAACAGAAGAGTAAAACGGAGACGTTTCTGTAATCACTAGTAACATGGACGCTCATCATCATATCAGAAACAAGTGAACGTCAAGTCTCTGAACCTCTACGTAAAAAGCAGCAAATGACTAAAAAACACGCTACGATTAATGCAAGGAATTATATAGAAAACCTTTACAGAAGGTGTTCAAATGAATTCCCATATGTCCAGGTATGTTGTAATCACAGCAATGGATGCACCTTCCATGGGGGTGCACGCAGTTTTCCAGCAAGGGACAGTACGTATAGGTAAAAACTGTAAGCATTACAATGAATATTCAGACGTAAAAATTTTTCAGACAGAACTGTGACAAAAAAAAAAATTACATTTCATGTTCACGTCCTTGATACTCTTTGCAGTATTTGTGATATGCAGCATAAAATGTTAAAATGGACTAATGAACACATGAAAGTACTGCTGTTAAAATGCAAACTTTAGCACTTTTTCTACATACATAGCTTACGTTCACTTAGTTACATACAGCCAACAACAAAACGGGGCAGACGTGTAAAATATGATCACCGAGCAAGCCAAAATTCCCGCGGTTTTTATCACGCTGCATTAAGTTAACCAACTTGATATACTGCAAAAAGAAAAGATTAGGACAGAAAGCAGAAGCGTGAACGCCGTACTATCAGAGGGTTCTACTTGAGAAACATACATACCTTCCTTCCGTTCACATAAAATGTTAGGGTTGATTCCGTTTTAAGTATATACTCCCTCATGATCACCACCCTTCTTCGCGACTTCAGCTAATGCAGCTCTGTCACTGAACGGTCACTGCACGCAATGAAATTTGTTTTTTCACCAGGAGCAGTTGGCGCTGTAGTCGTATGCTGACTTCGGGGCCAGGAGCCAACACGGTTCACGGATCACAGAACGACTAAGCTGATTCTTCGCAAGACCACATGACCACATGACTGACCTTCCAACTTGCAACTTCTTTGATTTCTAAACGAACTAAACTACCCAGTCTATTCCAGAGAATACAACTACTCGCTGCAACTTAGTCCACACTTCGGAAGAATATCCTTCCGCATGAAATTTCCATGATTTCGCGCGCCTCTCTCACGTCACGCAACCCCGCCTAGCAGTTTGCTTGTACCGGTTCTCACGGTCTCTTCGCTTGCGGATCTCTTATTTTTCCTTCTACCCTGAAGAAGGAGGCGATACGTTCCTCCGAAACGTCGGTTAACACCACATCTACACGGTGCCACATCCCAGAAGACTGATTTCTTCATAGTCACCGCCGTGAAAACCTCAAATCTTACATATTATCATGTTACTGGTAATATGTGGTTGCGTGTGCGTTATGAAATATGTTCTAATCATAAAATCTTGCTTATCTACTTGTGAGAACCACGAAAAGAAATTAATAATCAGACAAGGAACTGTATTCTTAGTACCTCATAAGCCGCACTGGTTCTACTTCGGCCAGCGATCATCTGAAATTACCCCAACGACGCGAATTTGTTGGCGCCAGGATTAAACTTTTCATGTAAATAATGGATGTGTGGTAACCCTAAAATAGCACTAAAATGATTCACATTTTATGTACGCAAGAGAGATGACGTTATTAATTGTTGACGCCATTTAACGCTTTCTCAACTGAACTGGACCTGCAGCATCCCACTTGACCAGACGCCAGGATCGAACCCGGGCCGCTGCGGTGGGAAGCTAGCGGCTAACCGTTTGAGCTATGGCGCGGTCTTTGTTGGAGATTAAGTAAGCTAGCAAATTTGGCATGGGCGCCACAGAGTTTTCCCGAATGGCTTTGGTGGAAGGGAGAGGCATCCAGAGAAAATGCATAAAAACTTATGTTCAGCCTTTAGCGACTAAGTTAATATCAGCTGACAGATACTCATAAGACAGAGAGAAAATAAAATACTGAAGAACAGGGACACCAGGTTAAGTGACATGGTGATAAATAAAAATGGGATGGGTGACCAGAAAATTTGACTCTGTCCTCCTGCTGCATAGTACACCAATAAGAAGAGACGTTTCGACAAACCGTTATACTGTATATATTAGCGACATTGGCCCTGCTGATGGAGACTGAGGAGCTCTCTGAAATGTTGGTTTTTAATTCAACGTTGACACAGCTGACCGCTGAAGAAAATTTTAGCACATTTATTCACAGTGAATGTTTCAAATCTTTTGTTAAGACAATTTCCACTCTTCACTCTGGAATATTCTGGGCGGAATACTTCTACATTCATAAAGCTTTCTTCTGAGTAATTTTCATGAAATGTTCATGAAATATACGAAGAGTCCATTGACATGTTAGCATTTGCATGACATTTTCCCAGTGCAACATCACAAAACATTCCAGCACTGAAATCAGCATTTTTTATGAATTAAGATAAGTCATTCAACTTAAGAACAATTCTCAGCAACCGAAGGCATGACAATACAGTTTTATTCTGCATTCTAATTGTGACTTTGTATATACTACCTTTATATTTTGGAGTAGCAATACTACAAAAAAGGTCATGGACAATATTGTCAGTATTACCATTTCTGAAAAAGGATATTTCCTTAATTTTAAGATTTCCCTTATTAACATATATAGATTTGCTTGAAGAACAGGGTTCGTAATGTAAAAAATATATGTTAAGGTACACTTTACAAAACAAAATCTTCCTTTATAACTTCTATGCAGCAGACACAGAAGGCAAGGTTGAAACAGTACAAGATTAGGACAAATATGCACTATCATAACATCTCTTTGTTTATATGATTGCCCTTCTTATATTATTACACATTTTATTGCTCTTCTTATGTAGCCCATCCTAAAAGAAGCAAGGAAGTGGCATTACAGATTAGCGGGTGGGGATAAGTTGAACACTTCTGGATTATCGCTTATGAATCTCACTAGTTTCAAACCAGTAATTGACCTAGGATGTGTGTATCCCAATATGCATTAACACACCTGTATCTTGAACACCAATTCCTTTTTAGATGGACACAATCACAGATATCTCAACATTTCTGTAACACAAAATAATAGATTTTCAATTACATTGGTACTTGAGAACACTGTGGGTCCCTTTCTTGAACACTCTGTGGAACATTTTTATCTCTACATCTGCCACTATTTCCCAGTTCACTAAGTGGAATCCCAAACTCTGCTGTGGCCCAAACATCACAGTTTGGGCTGTAACTCGAAGCACGAGGCTTCCAGTTACTGACACCTGCAGAAGCACTCGACGACCACACGCCTGTACTTGTGGCATCTTCTAAGGATCTGCATTTCCCTCCCATGTGGCTGTGACCACCAACAGTTTGTTTTGATACATGCAGATGGTGCCTAGCAAGGTATGAGGGATTGCTGCCAGATGCATTGACACTGTACCCAGTAGCAGCAGCAGCAGATGAACTGCTCCTGCGACGGTCCTCTAAAGCATTGAGGCTGCATGTGGGAACAATTCTGTGTGGGAATCGAGGAGAACCCTTTGCTCGTTCCCTGAATGACAGGATTGGCTGTGAATGCTGGTGCTGCATCACCTCCTTCTGCATAGAGGAGTAGCTGACTCTTCTTTCATCATTACCAAAATCCTTTTCCTCTTTGTGTGAAAGACACATACCTAGTGAGAACTTTCTTCGGTTTACACTGTTACCACCTCCATTTAAGCAGGTGTTCTCTTCAGGTTCATCATTGGATGTGACACTGATGATGGGACCACTTCCACCTCCCACTCTGCCACAGAAGCTTTTTAAAGGATGGAGTTCTTTAGAAGATGGTCCCCCACTCAGTCCATATTGGTTTAATGCCGCAATACTAGTGTTGCATGAAGAAGTCATGGCAGCCATGTTGCTGTTAGGAACCAGACCTGCCAAGTAACCCATGTGGACTCGAAGAGCTGATGCAATACCTCCTCCACTCGAAGTGCCAGAAAAAGAAGCTGCAGATGTTTTTCGACTTGAAGGTCGACTACCAAGGAAGTTCTTGAGACGACTAAAGACACCTGGTTTCCCTGAAGTTTCCGTATCACTATCCTGACTATCACAAATGATGTAGTATTCTTGTTCCTTGGCAGACTTCTCTGCAGTTTGTTTGGCCACTGAATCATCCAGCTTTGGCTCTGAGCTGAAAGTTACTTGACGACGCATGGGCAGATTTCCATGGTCTGCAGATGGCCAGCTAGCCCGTGGAATCACGGGAGGTAGCACTGATAGGAGCAACAAGGGAAGACCTCCCCCCACGATGGGTGAGGGGAGCATTTCCATCACATTGTATTTCCGGGAGGCTCCTCTCTCCTCAGGGGAAAGATCAGTCTGAAATTGTACAATATGAACAGGTAACACTGTAAATATTGATAAGTTCTTACTTTAACATCTGTCTGGTTTCACCTACAAAAGTTGCATAGAACTGGCCTGTGCACATGGTTTCATAATTACTAACGATCATAAAACTAAACCAGACAGCATGACATTGTGTGATTTATCTTGGCAAAAGAACTAATTATTTCAAGATTGTTTCTAAGTCACCCAGTATATTAATCATAAAATCTGAGGATTTATTAAAGATGATCTACTAACTAATCAAGAAATGGCGACCAGTACAATGTTATAAGGGAGGACAGAGTAACATTTGGTGTGCCTTATGTATAAAAGCAAGTTCTTTTTTTTTTTTGTACTTGTTTCCTTGCACTCACAGAGGACATAATTACTACTAGCATGTAATAGATGGCCACGAAGTAATATATACCTGTACATCTTCTACCATTATAAGAGCCAGGGATCTTATCTTATCTCTCTTCAATACAGTCTCCTTCATCTTCACTCCATGATGCTACAAGACCTATCATTTTCTGAATTATCTTCCAAATCCTTAGTCATATCCCCTTCACACTGGTGTTATGCATCTCCACTGTTATGTAGAAGCCATGGCCTTAATCTCAACACTGAACTACAGTTGGCCAAAAGAGGCTTTCATTTAATTGTGACATAAGTATTACTGTTTATAAATCACTATGTCAAGAGATGGTATTATACACAAGCTGTAAGTGACTAGTCCAAGGAAGCATGTAACTTCATCTACAAACTCTAGTTCTTTGTGAGGAGACAATTTATAAATGAACATTTTCAGACTGAGAAGAGTCTCAAACAATTATACTGACAAAGCTCTGACTTCATCCCCAGTTTCATGAAAATGGATGAGTATGTTCACAATTTATTAATTGGCAACAAGCTCATAAAATGGTTATGAATGATAAATATGTAAGAACTTCAAATGAGTAGGTCATGGCTTGTTTCAAGATATTCAGATGGTATTCATCTGGAATAATATGGAAACCATGACCAATATCAGTCAGAATATCTGGTAGCATGGCCAAGAGTAATTTGTGTACCTCCATAACACAACGATAAATAAATACCAGTATACCAAAATTTTCAGTCTCTAACACACACACTAACTACGTGGATTAAAGCCCATCTTTAAAACCTAGTAGTTGCTCAGATAGTAAGAAAATTTACAGACGTTAATGGAACTTTACAGTTCATTACCATGTTCACAAAAGGCTATCAATAAACCCAATCCTGTGCCAGATAAATCCCATCTATATCCTCAAACCCCATCTCCTTCAGAACTACTTCAGTGTTTTCTTCTAACACATTGTACATTTTTTCATCACTCCCATGTGTGCTTATCCCCCCCCCCCACACACACAAATTCCTCTCTTTTATTATAAAAGAAGAAAAAGAAATCTCACTCTCTCCTATTTATTTCTCTTTCCTTCTATGGAAAGTAGGCTTCTTCACATCAAACTCGCTACTACTAGAACTATTAACATCTGCTAGTAGAAGTGGGGGAATTACAGACATAATTACATGACTCACCTTCTTTGAAGCTGCTCCTTCAGACATAGAATCTGAAGATGCATTTGGTGACTCTATTAACTGCCGTTTCAAGCGACCAATTTCTAGGTCCAATGCTGCTATTTCTCTGCGATAGACTCGATTCTGAACTTCAACACGGTAATAAAGTTCTCTGCGATCATCAGTGACAAACCTAAAATTAATTCGTCTGAATTATTAAAAGTCTCATAAATGTGTTAAAATTGGAATAAAAGTTCTATATTAAATGGATGCCTAGATATATACAGAAATGTATTTATAATAAAATAAAATACAAATTTAAGTTATAAAATACACACAAAGAATGAAGTAAATTGTTGTTCGTTAAGTTTATGGCATTTGTCGTGCCTAAATATTGTTATATATAGACACCATTTATGTTGGTGTCCAGTATAGCTATTATAAAGTTATAAAATGGTTATGACAACACCATCTGGTGTGACTCAGTATATAAATATGTACTGAATCACACTGGATTGTGTTTTCTTGTTCATTTTATAATAATTAAGTAGTGTGAAGGAACAGAGTGAATAATGTTAAAAATAATGTTATAATATGTATGTCCTGAGTCAGATGAGTCCAGTCCATAGTACCCCATTCTATTTCTACAAGATCCATCATAATATTATCCCTTGTTATGTACTTATATATAACAGAAAAACAATAATCTCAACTGAAACTCGATGTAATTAGAAAACCTGTTTACCAGTATTGGCCAAAGCAATGGAGGGAGACTCAACAGGCCCTGCTCAATAAGCTTAATCAGCCCAATGGTAAGGAAACTATTGGATCTTGCTGCTGTACACACTGTAGCACCTACAAACTGTCTGAAAGCTCACCTTCTAGTGTTATACTCTATTTTGAGGCCCATGCTGTGCATTATAGGGTCCCCATTGTCATCAGCATGCCCAAAAATGGCATGCAGCTTGGGTAAGAAGAGAAGGCAGAGCGTAGCAGTTGTGGATGTCAGGATAAGTGTTGTGATTGTGACGAACGCCAGGGTGGCCCGCTCTGAGATAAGGTTAGCTAGCACAACAACAATGGCACTGGTGATTACCACGCTGTATACACTCATGCCAATATATTGTGAGTCATTGAGAGCTGGAATTTTCACATGCCTGAAAATAATTCCAAAAATATAATTAATTTATAAAGTAACTTTTTTTCAGAGATATTAATGTGGTATGTCATTTCCAAAATGATCTCTCCATGCCACTCTTTGCCTTAATGTCACTGTATTTAGATGCAGGCATATTAACAATTTTATCTCTTTCAAAAAATTAACAACAATTGTAAACACACTCTATTTCTTGCTTGCTTTTTCAGTTCACTCTTCAACCCTGAAGATGGATGGAGTAATGTTGGTAAACTTCTACCATATCACATGGCATTACATTCTAGAAGACAGTACACATAGATTTAAACTGTAATTTTGTGGGTTAGGGTACTCTGCAACCCAGCAGGTACAGGATCCAGAAATCGATGCAGCACATTCCTACAAAAAACTGTCAACTACTTACCAGACTGCGTGTGTCAAATTCCACAAGACCACAACCTAAATATTCACCAATATGAAAATATCAAATTCATATACAATGTTCATTTTTACTTAATATATTACATGAATATGCATTTTAGAATTTGTCAAAAATGTAAACTATTGAGAAAAGGATAGGAACACAGGAGAAACTGGCAGACACTGAGGATCCATTCATGGTGCTCTGTAGCACTCCTTGTGTGTAGCATATCACAGTTTGTACAGTGTACTAACCTTGTTTCCCAGGCCATGTACACTCCAACTATAAGCAATAGTCCCTTGTAGCCATAGAGTGCACCCAGCCAGCCATGGGTATACTGTGAACGGCACACCTCCACCTGAAACCATTTTGCCACTCATTTAATTAAATACAATTAAGACATTTGTGACAAAAATAATTTAAAATATTTCATTTTTACTTTATTGCTTTACTTAACCATGTAGGGAATCACTTGATCAAGAAACTACCTGCCCCTTTGTAACCATAATGTTCAACACTGTGTTCACAGAAGCCTCCAACTGGATAACATTTTGAGCCAATTTGAGTTCTTATTTTTATATATTATATACTGTGTTTTCTTTTAAATTATCTTAATACATTTTTTACTTTATATTATTATTTATGTTTTGATTATATGACTCATGTAATTTTGTATATGTATCTGGATATATCTATTTTCAAAGGTTTGTTACCTGTATGGATATATGGAAAATAAAGGAAATGAAATGAAATAAAATGAAATGTCTGTTGAAAGACGGAACTGAAAACCAGCAAAGACAGCCGTTGCTAGGCAGCGACTCAGTAGTCATCATATGATAGCCACAACAGACATGCACACATCAACAGAAGAGCTGTTAGAAACGATGTTTTCTGTGTGGTTCATGCTGAGGCTGCATAACTAGGCCCAGCTGCCATTACCAGTCAGTGAAGAGAGAGTCAGCAGACAGACAATCGGTTTAGAGTCACAGAAGTTGGTAGCTGAGGCCAGTGACACTTTAGGAACCCAGAGGAAGGGGAATGTCTACCTCTGAAAGCCATTATCAAGCAGTGCAGTGAAGATTGTGACTGAGAACACTAGTCTGGGTGTGATAGTGATTGTAAAGTGTAGTCTTGAGCTATGTGTTAAAGTGCTTAATAAATCCAATTACCAAAACAAACCCCACCTGTAGTCACTCTATCATATGACAATATCAAGGATTCATTTCAGTATCAGTCAAGTGCAAAAATATTTTGTATCGTGTGTGGTGATTTCCAAAGTGGCTTCTTCTCTCGAGATTTTTTTAAGTAAGAGCTTGTATACATTTCTTGTGTCCCCCATTTGTTCCACATGTATCTTCCATCCCCTTCATATGTGAATATTTGGTGTTCGTGACCTGTTACAGACTTCAGACGTCTCAGAACTAGTCATCTACACCCAGGTCTCTCTCCACTGATCTTGTTCGTTGAACACATGAATATTGTGAAAAGATGGCTGGAAGCTGGAATAGTGGAATGAATAGATGCTGCCACTGCTAGGCAACGGCATGGTAAACACATTTCCACTGCAATTTATAATGACACAAAATAGAGGACATGGTGTCTTCTAGGCAGTCCAAGCTGAGGTCATGTAACGAGGACCAACTGTTACAACCCAGTTAGTGGAGAGGCATCTGAAAACTTCCAGATCCATCAGAGGATAAAATATGGTCATAAGTCCCATAGGATTTGGAACCAAGAATCATTGGGTCGGTGAGGGTTAGCATCATTTTAGCAGTCAGTGAGTCAAGCCAGTTGGTTGGCCGCGCCATAGCTCAAGCGGTTAGTCGCTGGCTTCCCACCATGGCGGCCCGGGTTCGATCCCGGGTCTGGTCAAGTTGGATTTATGGTGGACAAAGTGACGCTGGGCAGGTTTTCTCCAAGTACTTCGTTTTCCCCTGCCAATTTTCATTCCACCAATTGCTCCACAATCAATCTCACCTATCATCTGGGGCTGGTACAATAGGCCAGAAGTGGCCGCAGTACAAGGGGCTTAGTCCCACCCCACTAGCAATAAAAAAAACAGTTAGTTGACAGTCAGTCAGAGGTCATAGTTGGCAGATAACAGTCTTTGAGTTGCACTGTTAGTAACCATTCCTGGGTAACTGCTAATGAATATACAGAAGACTTTATGTTTGCTGTAGTTTCAGTTATTTAGAATATGTAAATCAGTGAGACTGTTATAATAGTTTGTTGTTACAAGTTTTGCCGATTATAGTGGCTGTGTGGTCTAAGGCATGAACTGTCTTCACACACTCAAACACTGGGCTCGTAAGTTAGCATCCCATTTCTGTGTTTGTGCTATACTATGTGCAGGTAGCGGCCTTGTGATGGGCCAATTTTCTGATCAAGGAGTCCTACCAACTGTGTAAAAGATAAATTCCAAAATTTCTGCTGCTTATATTGTACCTGGGGCTGGTAGACAACACTGCGATCAGAGGCGCTGATTTCCAGTGTTAGGTTCCGTAAGTGGCGCTGGATTGGATCGATAATCACCCAAAGTGTAACAATCAAGCCATCAATTAAGAGTAGAACACAGATCAATGATATCAGCTGTGTGTCTTGAAGAAGCTAAAACAGAGAAGCATATTGATAACTGAAAATTACTCATAGGTATTATTCATGCAGTGATGGAACCTGTGAAATAAAAAAATACCTATTCAGATGCAATTTCACCTGTGATCTAATTTCAAAGATGTTCACTGTGAACAGATTTGGATGTGATTTCATCTAGAAGTGCCTTAGAAATACAAGCCTAAAATGCTTAAATATAATATTCGAAAATTATTATTTTGTTCCATTTGATTCTGTTCGCTAATTTAATTGACATTCTAATTTAAATAACACAAAAACAATTGGAAGAAGTTCATGAGAACCTGCGTGAAGCTGAAGAATCTCAACTGTTAGAAGCTGTTGCCAGGGAATGGCTGGTGGAGACACAGAAGGCTGGAAAAGACTTAATGAGTGCTGTGGTGATTTGTGAATTGTGGAGATAAACAGTGACTGTACTTACTTGTAACTACGAGTGAGTGGCTAAGTGATCAATAAATCCATTCACCAATCTAAACCCATCTATAGTCTCCCCTACACATGACAACATCTATTGTTAGGACTGACCTGTCTGCTTACCCAATATCTGAATTTGAATTCTTCATTTATTTTTTAATAATTAATAATTATCGTATTTGTAAATTTTCAGGAAGAAGGTTTGACTTAATATTTCAGTGTTATAACTAAATCATAATTGTTATATCTCAATGAAGCACTAAAAGTGTATTCTATTCATCACAGCCATTTATATATAACTAATGTTTCAGAAACTATATTGTTATTTTTATTAAAGTGTATACTTACTTAAAGTTGAATTGTAACAATGAGTTATAAACTCTAGCACAAAGAGAGACTGCAGCAATATGTGCATACACAGGGTGGCAGTGCTTGTGCAGGTGAACCTCCCAAGTAATCATACATGCATTAGCTTTGTTACATGCATATACATACATACATCAGCATTTCAGAGTATTCATAAGTGTGCAGCTGGCACTGAATATAAAACTTGTCAAACAACAGTCACAAGACAATCACAGATAAAATCGCAGAGACAGCAATTCAACCATAGCGCAGTAGGTACAGAAACTGGCAACTGGCTGGACGGGTGTGGGGTCAGAGCTTAAATCCCAGGAATGGAAGGATTTGTTTCCTCTCCACCTCATTCGAACAGGTTACGGGGACCATCCAGCCTCTTATCCTATGGGTAGGGGTGCTCTTTCCCCAGGACTAAAGCTACGAAGGCCTGAAGCTGAACACTCACAACTAGTGCTGAGGTCAAGAATATGTTGATCTATGCATCCACTCTTTCATATGTCTTCATGGTGTAGTGCTTAATTAGTTACACACAGGAACAACTGTGCTTTCTTATTTTTATGTATCAACTATAAACATTATAACTGAATGATAAACATTGATACTATTACAGTGTTTTGGAATGGATGTGGAACAAAGCAGCCATTTTTGTATCTACATCCACCACCCCATTTCTTCCTACCCTTTAGCCTCTTCTCTCAGTTACCCCATATTCATTTATTGTCCTTTACATTTGTCCAGCATATTACCTTTCTCTCCCTTTCTTTCATCCCTTTCCTTTACGCCAAAGAGTTCAGGTAAATATCACTCAAAACATTTTGTTACATGACAAAAACACCAAAAATATCAGCCGTGCTATGTACTACATTATTTCAATGTTTTCTCAAGGTCCAGATCCTCTGTGAGTACAAGCAAAAATACATAATCTTGTTGCCTTTAGTAAGAATAGAAGTAAAATCACATACATGTGTTATTGAATGATGCATCAAGGACATGTGACAATTAATGCCATCCTGTCAAACACTTGTTGTGAGTGCAAGTAAGCAAACATCACAACTGTCTTTTTTATATATATTATAAGATGTTCGATGTTCTACACAATGAAGGCTGGTTTCCAGCAGAAAAGACAAAACAGCACAGGGACATGCTTGTATATGCATGTATACACCAATAATCTGCTAACCTTGTTCTTAACAACTCCACTGTGGCTTCGTGTGAAGATGCGATGCACTCTGTAAGTCTTGGTGAACATGGAGCCAAATGCCAGAGAGAAGCCAGCTGAGAGAAGGTATACCCTTGCCTGGTAAATAAAATTGAACACTTGTTATAAAAATCACAAGGAAGGCTGGTGTAGTAGTAATAATCTAGTCTTTTATATTGGAGGTACCCAGTTTGAAGCTCAGTCAAATTACCAACTATTCTGACTCAGGTTTTGAAGTTAATTCATTGTCTGCTGCTTTTCATCCTATTCATTTACCTCTTTGTTTTCCTTATCTGTTTCCTTGGGGAAGTTTGATACTCTTTGGTTGAATGTTGATAATCTCATAAAATATGCAATAACTGCACAATCCAAATCCTTGTCTATTCAACATTCATGAACATTTTATAATCTCATTCAAAGCTAAATATTTCAGATGCTGAAACTGTGTTAATGAATAAATAATAACAAATGTATGATGTGCTGAAACCACCTTTTGTTTGGAGTTGTATGTGATGGAAAGAAAACAGAAAATTATTACAAACATTTTACCATGGGCCAGGATAATATAACATCTTCATATTTACTTCTTCACAATTAAACAATTTTTATCTTGAAGAGTTCTATCTTCTGTGACTTAACTTTGTGTAGACCAATGGAAATCAACCCACACTGCTCTGTCACACTGATTCATTTTCAATGGACTATAAGTAGTTGAATCCCAGAAGACAGAACTCTACAAAGCCACCACTTTAAGAACCTCAAGTTCTGCAATTTTTATTTTGAAATTACTAATATGTCTGTAACTATATATATATATATATGCATCATTTAGTTGGTTAGTTGAGTACTTGGCACTTACTGTGCAAACAGCTGAGAAATGTGTGTTTGTTGGTAGAGTGGCATGGTCCAGACCAAGAAGAATGACAGCTGTGTACACTAGAATGCAGCCCACCACAGCAATGTTGTTCAGCCGTGGAGATGACAGTTTGATGTATCTGCACATTTTGACACATATTTCTTCAGTGCCTGTGGATTTTTCAGGGAGTCTGTCCCACTTGGTTTCATGTGATTACAAGATTATCAGTTCTAAAAAATTAATACACAATTTGGGGGAGGAGGAGTTAGTTAGCTAATTAAGTACTTGTAACTCTCTGGTAATAAAATAGCCTGTCCGGAGAATATGAAATCCCACTATAGAATAAGATCATGATCTTGATCGATCTAGTTTACATCCTTAAAATCTACTTATAACTTGGTCTTCAAGTGGTTTCGTTGGTTTTCTCCATCCAAGCTACGTGTATATGTCTAGCTAATGTCTCTTACATATAACTATCCCCTCATAGTTATGACAAAAGATACATATGTATTTAAGCACAGTATTATGAAAGTAAAATGTATATGCTAGAAGGAAATAAAGATCCAGTGATTCAGAGTTAATGGAAGTAGCTGGCTGCTTCATTCCCATGGACATAATCTCATCGATAAACCCACTGAAGAGGAGGGGGGCCAAGAGTCTTTCCATAAATGGTGAAAGGCAAAATTCCAGTAACCTTCCTGGGTTATATCTAGCCCACAGCCCACAAATTCACTATCTGTGTTGTTAAGGCTCAATCTAATGCTGCAGTACTTATACTGCTTACAGGAAAGTTGAAAAAAATCGTAATATATAATTTGTTTTATTCACATACTGACTTTTTTAATTATTGGAACAGGATTGGGCAATACATTACTTAAAGCAGGTGAACAGAATTCTTATATCATGACTCTATGACAATTGTGTTACATATAGTTATACATATACATAACTAGAAAGATATAAGTTGTAATGTAGATTATTTAATGTCTTCTTATCTCTTATTATGCTATTTACTAATTATAAATCCTCCCATTATTTTATTCCTGATGTTTGTACATATAACTATTTTATGTATATCACTTGATATGAATGCTGTATATTTTAAGTATATTTTGCCTTCTTGTCTTTGTATTTCTGTTGTTATTATTTTATGGTAAATTGTGTGTGTTTTTAGAAGTTTTATATTCCGTTGCTGAAAAGCACGTTTATGAATCCCACAAAATGCAATTTTTGTGTGTGAGCATGCATGTGCGTGCCTTGTGTGTGTGTGTATTTGTGTATGCTGGTATTGTATTATTTCTTACTCTCCCTTGACACTACAGCCTCTCTGTGTAGAGCCTCCTGGTTACATAGGATTTCTTATTCAGAACACTGGCAGATTTCCTTGGAGAGCATATCATGTCACTGCTGGGCCTGTACTATCACAGGTTAACACAAGAAATTTTAAATAAACATCCATGCCATGAGCGGGATTAAAAGCAGATGTTCCTATATTTAAGACTAAGACTGCACACTTTGGACTGCATGCTCACCAGGGGTCAGTTGACACTGCCACCTCAATATTTACATCCTACAACACAGTTTCCTAACTGTTCTAACAGTGCAGCTTGGATTACATATTCTTCTAATAATTTTTCTCACTTTATTCGTATAATACACGAATGAATGAATGTATAAGGGATGGGCCTTCTCAGCCCTTGCACTGTGACCTACAGTGATCTATTGTGCTTTATATAATACATGATGTGCATCTCATAACCTCCAGTCTAGTATCACATATGAAAAGCCAAATATATTAATATTTACAAATTATTTAAAAAATTTGTTAATCTACAGTTTTATGAGTGTAATGACTTCCTCAAAGTTGATGTTCCTGAGATGCACCCAGTTACTGAGATGATGCTGTCAAGGACCTAGTGCCAACCTTTTTACTGACCTTCTTCTAACAATAAATTAAGACTTACAGGATGTGGATTCCTCACTACTGATTTAAAAACTCATATGTTCCTGCAGAGAGACAGTCTCAGTAGTATAAATGTAGGAGAAGTCTCACTTGAGCTTGCGGAAGTGCAGATTGAATGCCAAAAAGGCAAATGCTAGAGTGATACCGATGAGCGCCAGACAGGTAATGCTGAGAAAGGCTGCAGGCTCAATGGTGACCACCCGTAGTTTGCATACCCGCTTGTCAATGGGCACCTGACCCCCTTGCCATACCAAGGGTCTGCAGTCAGGGCATGTGTAGTCCATGTGGTCAGAGGATGGGTGAAAGAGGGCGACTTTTGATACTTCACCACCTGCAGCATAGAAATAAGATAAATTAGAAGAAGACAGATTGCCACCTTAATCGGTGAAGGCTTGGGTAGTAGTGGGTTGAGTTGTATGCATGGATCATGTGAACCCAGGTTGCAGAGGAGGTAAAAATATGTAGGTCGTACCGAAAGTCATGAGCAAATTTTTTTGCGTGCAACCTGGGAACAGCAGATGAAAGAGAGTATGGTGGTAGGTGGAACCATCTGTTGTGTTAACCTTGAGTGTACTGTGACATCAATAGCTTGCATCACGAGACCAGTATCACTCCTAACAAAATGGCCAACAATGATATGTCGTTTTGCCAGTGTGCTGTCATCGAATTTATTGTGAAAGAGGAAATCCCCGCTGCAGAAATTCACCAGAGACTTCAGCGTGCTTATGGAAGTGTGTGCATGGGTGCAAGCAGTGTTCGAAGATAGGTGAAACATTTTAAAGATGGGAACACCAGCATCGAAGATGAGTCTCGGAGCAGTCGTCCTCGAACAGCCTCAACTGAACGCAACAAGGAAAGAGCAGATGAGATCACTGATGATGACAGGCGTGTGACTGTGGACACAATAGCCCAAAAACTTGGAATAGGGCACAGTGCAGTACAGGAGATGATTGCAAGCTTGGGCTATAGGAAAGATTGTGCTCGTTGGGTCCCATGGTTATTGACCGAAGACCACAGAGGTCAGCAAAAAGCCTTCACCCCTGAACTGCTGCAGAGATATCAACACGAAGGCAATGATTTTTTGCTCTGTATTTTGACAAGTGTGAAAGCTGATTTCACCATTTCGAGCCTGAAACAAAACAGCAGAGTATAGAATGGCACCATTTGCATTCTCCATCAAAAAAGAAGGCAAAGACAGTGCCATCAGCTGCAAAGGTGATGGGCACAGTCTTCTGGGATGCAGAGGGGTTTATTCTGGCCGAATTCCTGGAACCTGGGCAA
>NW_019723908.1:2163146-2186521 GCF_002891405.2 Cryptotermes secundus
TTGTGCGATGAACGTCCGGGACGAAACATCATCATCCTGCATGACAACGCTTGCCCCCACGCCGCTCGCCTCACATTGGAAGCAACTGCAAAGATGGGGTGGGAAGTTCTTCCAAACTCCTCCTATAGCCCTGATCTGGCACCCTCCAACTACCATCTTTTTGGATTTGTGAAGGATCAGCTGTGTGGACAACATTTTGAAACAAGGGAGGCAATTCAGAAAGCAGTGTGTCAGTGTCTTCGGAAGGCTGGAATGGAATTTTACAGAAGGGGAATTTTCAAACTCCCAGAACGCTGGGAGAAATGTGAAGAAAGAAGTGGCGATTATGTGGAAAAATAAAGAAAGGTCTGTAGATTAAGGTGGTGTATTTGGTTTGTCAATAATAAAGCATGTTACTTTACAAAAAATTGTTGCTCATGACTTTCAGTACAACCCTGGTATATTCCTCTAGCAAATAAATCAGCTATTAAGGGCACTGTCTTCAGGGATGTGAAGCTCTGAGCCTGGTAGAAGTCTACCTACACAGATCATGATATTGAAAACACTTCATAGCTATGATCACAGAACTGAAAAATTCATAGTTACGAATTGTTTTAAGTAAGAGACTCAGATGTGAAATTTGTGTAAGATGAAAGAATCAAAATAATATGTTTCTCACTCACATGGCTCCCATGAGATTCCTATAGTGTACTCAAACCGAGGCACAGTCCTTGCAGAATTTGTGTAATGTGATAATTCTGAAGCTCATAATAGTACACACACACCAATATAGCATTTTTTAAAACAGTTAAGGTGTATACTAGTTTTTGTTTTGAAAAAAGATATGACACTGCAGTCGTGTTTACATCAGTAGCCAATGCTGCCGAGGAACCATGGATTCATTACTTGTTGTTTTGATCATTCATTTTGTATCATTCAACTATGCAGCCACCATTAATTTTATCCCTCTGTAGTGAAAGTGAAAGTGTTAACTATGAGATCAATGAAAATCCCAAGATCATGGGCTACTTATTACTGTAAATAGTTTCACATTATTATTACCCATTTACCATTGCATCACTATGGCATAGAATTTCTTGCGTAAGTTTTTTAAACTCAGCATATAAACTTTCATCCTTGAAATCGATACTATAGAAATGTAAGATAATGTTCTTTGTAAAACAGTTCCTGAAGAATACTCATTTTTTACCCTGACTCTAGGCCGTTCTACACTGATTCCAGATGCCAATCTGCCATGGTCAGAATTGTCTTCAATTATTATCAGCATATGACTTATCAAAGATGAAATGAAAATACTTTCTTGCTTCCTTCTTTTTATCCCTTTTGTATCTTCATCTCCTCCCCTTCTTTATTCTTAATTTCCTTCCAATTCCATTAATTTTTCTGCTATTAGCATTTGTCTCCCTCATCTCTCTCCTTCTTGTTAAAACAGTTTCCTGACCTCTGTTCTTCTATTCATGTATCCTCCTATCTAATTCCCTCCTTTCTCCTGTATTCAGTTACCATCCCTTTCATTTATCCATTCTATCTCAACTCTTCTCCCAATATCCTAGCATTGGTATACTGGATTTTCTCTAAGCATGAAAGGAATTGACTGTAATTTACATTTAGATTTTAAACTGTTATTTTGTTAATAAAAGTAAGCAAATTTCTCTGTGGTATTTTTTTTCTAACATGGCTACTATTTTTTTTGGAGATGGATTCTAGAATTCTAGAAAATCGGAGTACACTTGACTCTAAGTACAGTTCCATAACTCCCAGTTTTCCATGCACTTAGTCTCTCACTCAGTGCAGTTCTGTGAGTTCTGATCTACCAGAAAAGCAACTCTTGAAACTGGCACAAAACTAGTGTAGAACTGTCCTTACCTTGGACTTGATAGAAGGCAGAGATTCCAACACGATCAGCCTCACTGAATGACACAGGTCCCTTAAGAAAATGAAAAAGTAGCATTAGCCAACATATTTTGAAGCACCTTTCTCAGATAAAGAATATGGAAATCACCAACATTTAAAACTTCTTTATGCAGAAATTAATCTAAATTGATCAGTTACTGTACTGTAACAAGACAGAACCAATGATCCACTGAACTCACTGAGACTCCAAGGAATTCCAGTTGCTGGAGCTGTGAAAGGAACTCTGCTGTCATGTCTCTACGACTATAGTCAAACTGATGCAATAAGATGGGAAGTCCAGTTTTCTTCCAATTTTGTTGTGCTCCACTCATAGCTAACGCCATTGCCCACACTGCATCATAAGTCTGTGGTGCATAGCGTGTCACGGGTAGAGAAAGAAGCTCAAACTCTTCCAGAAACCGTGCGTTGGTCTGCAAAAATTTTTGGAATAACTTTACAATATGGTTATATATTTAAGAATCATCAACATAAACCCACATTATGTCATCTACCTCTAAATTTCTTGCAATATTTGTGTCAGCTAAGAACGCCTTTAGTTAAAATATTATTTCAAATCATCAATGACAACTAACCAGGCCAGAATAGGAAGGCATGGCTCCCACGATGCTGTTGTGACTGGAGACAAGGAGCAACCCTTCAACAGCTGCTGCCAGATGGTGCTGTGGACATTCTGTTACATTCTCCCACCATATATCACTGGGTCCACCCTGCAGGATCCAAGCATAATCTGATCCATACATGCCTAGATGGTGAGCCTGAAACAAATGAACAATTGTGTAAGTGAATTGAGGATCTACTTAATGCCCATGGTAATTGGCAGTAAAGAGAGAAATCTTAGCACACTTACTGTGGCCAAAATGGAGGCTGCCAAACCTTTTATTGGGTGAACCATCAGACAAATTTACTAATTAACTAAGTAGAACCTAAGCAAATTATTCCATGTGTTGTATTTATTCTGGAAATATTGAGTCATAATTTAGATACTGCAACTTAAGTATTAACCCTTATCGTAACAAGTTCAATTTCACAAGTGACCAATACTGTTAGGTGTAATGGTATCACTCTAGACTTGTATTTGATAGTTGCTCAGTTCGAAACTTAAGTGCAATACTGGCTATGCTGACTGAGGTTTTACTGGCTCTTCATGACCCCTATATGAAAATGCTGAGAAAGCATCACAATTACATCATGACTGCTTTTTCCATATCCTTTTTAATTCATCATCCACATTATCCCACCATTTAACGCTGTATAGTATAGCTACTGACACCAAAATATCTAACAAAAATACAGTAAAGACACTGCATAAGGAATATGTTAAATAATTTAGTGGTATCTAACATCCACCATTTTGTGATGTTACACATAACAGTTCTCTTGTGAAGGAGGAAGAGACTATGGCACTGGTGTCAGGAAATATTGAACTATATGCTTTATTCCTGAACAAACTGATAACAACTGAAATTGTAATCTAAATAAAGAAACAGTATATGTAAAACTGGATGCCAATTCTCCACATTTGAGTACATTTCAGATTGGCATTTAAAAAAAAAAAAACCTTTTTCCAAGGTGGGGGCATGTGGTAGCGTAGGTACTTGAGTCACTATGCTACAAGCCAGAAGGTCACAGGATCGGATCCCAATGAGGTTGGTATTTTCAATTTACCTAGTCATTCCAGTTACACTATGGCCATGGGATCGACTCAGCCCGTAACAGAAATGAGTACCAGGAATATTCCTGGGGGTAAAGAGTGGCTGGTGTGTAAGGCTGACAACTTCACCATCATCTATTAGCCAATTGTCTAGAAAATGTGGGAACCTCAACATCTCACAACCCTACGGGCGTCCACAGCCTGTTACAGAGATACCTTTACCTTTTACTTTTTCAGAGCTGGCACAGTAGCATATGTGAAAGAAGTGGCCACATGGGACAGCAGGAATTTAGGGGTCACACATTTTAGAATTTGTTTTGCTGTTTGTTAAAGGAAAATTAAGTTCTGTTTATTTTTTGTTCACAACATGATCATTAGTCTGTATTAATTTAAGGCCATGTTATGCAACAGTGTAAATAAAACTTTTTAAATTGGCAACACCAGCGACAGCTAATCACAGGGTACGTAAACTTTCTGTGCTAATTGTGATGAAAATTTGGAATGCTGACTTGTCTTCAATTAAGGAAGGATGCATTTAGGTTTTTGTCAGTCCAGGTCAAGTTCTTGATTCAAGTTTGTAAAAATGTTTGGCATACCTGCATGTTAGCACCAATAACTTAATCATCCATTAAACAAACCTGTTCCAGTAAATTACAATTTCTCCTACCTCACAGAAGATTTTTGGTGCCACTTCATGAGAAAAACTTCCAATAATAATCCTCGTGTCAAGATCCTGGAATTAAGAGACATCACATACTTATTACATGCCAATTCTGGTGTCAGGATGCTGCAGTGATAAACTGAATTGTTATCACAGAGGAAATAATATTCATCATGCATAGCAAAAATGTAAATGAAAACATATATCAAAGTTGTTAGTATCCTACAGGATGGTGAATGGGATAGGAATGTACAGAGTCAGCTACTAAATTAAAAAATTCCATAACTACAGAAATGATAATGTGCATATGGAAATGGAACTTGTGCTATTGTTCAGTAATTGCTCTAGTTTCTTTGTGTCTTACTCGCAGCATGCGAAGCTGATCCTTGAAGTCTGATTCTGCAAATGTGATGGTGGCTCTACAGGTTATGTTGGCTCGCTCCAACTCTGTGACAAGGTCATTTACTGCCTGCAAAACAGGATTTTATAAATCATGGTAAAAATATATTTAGTAGTGTTCAGTCAGTGTTACCAGACTGATTGACTGAACTAACAAACTTCAACAGTTTCCATTGTTTAGGTAAGGGTTAAAGCATTTCAGCTACTGGAGTGAAATATAATAGAGAGAAGAATGCTGGAAAACATATTCCTTCTGTGTTTCTTAACCTTTTTCATGTGATGTTGCACTGAATATGGCTCGGAATCTCATGACCCTCTAGAACAAGTACAGTATGACAGATTATTTACCACAATGCACTTCTGTTGTTCAGCATTGTAGACTGTGTTTACATGCTAATGGTGGCCATGTTAAACACCTACAAAAGGAACAGTGTGACATTTCTTTTCTGCCAATTTAACTTGCTATTGTAGCTTTCTGCTATTAACATGCTCTAAAAAGAATGAAAAAGCAATAAAAATGTGGTAACATTATTTTGGTACAGCCTATAAAACTGTTGTCTATATGTGAAATTGCATTTGTGGGTATGTAGGAAAGTACACACTGGCTGTGTCTGCACATATTGTACATAGTCCCATGTATATATCTATGTGTATGTGTATGTGTATGTGTGTGTGTGTGTGTGTGTGTGAGAGAGAGAGAGAGAGAGTGTGTGTGTGTGTGTGTGAGAGAGAGAGAGAGTGTGTGTGTGTGTGTGTGTGTGGTAGCATGTAGCGCTGTTGATATGCAACTACCATGAGATGGGTGGATATACAAGGGCCGTTTCTGGGCAACGGCTCAATAAACATGTTAATGCAGCAATAGACACGAATGCAACAACTGAGGAACTGTGTTTTCAATGTGACCCATGCTGGTATATTATAAGCAAGGGACAAGGTCAGAGCTTAATCAGTTCTTAATGGAAGTCTGTGAAAAGACGATATTGTTGGAGCTGTTACCAGGAAACATATAATAACAGACTGGGAACACTAGACTGTATGTTCTAGTGAACTGCAAAGAGTGGAAATAATGACAGTGTTACAGTCATTTGTAAGTACAACATGTAAGTGGTCAATACAGTTACCAATCCTAACAACCAACTAATCCAGTTGTTGTGAGCTGTTACTGTTAGAACTGATAGCTGGTGCNGCAGTGTTACAGTCATTTTTAAGTACAACCTGTAAGTGGTCAATACAGTCACCAATCCTAACCCCATCTATAGTCAACAACCGACCAATCCAGTTGTTGTGAGCTGTTACTGTTAGAACTGATAGCTGGTGCTGGGGACAGTTCGGTAACCCAGAGGAAGGAGAGCATCTGTCATTGAAAGCCATTATTAAGCTACGGCATTGAAGACATAACTGTGTAATAGGGAACTGTAAAGTGTAGTCACACACTGTATCAAAGAGTCCAATAAATCAGGCCATCAGTCCAAACTCATCACTAGTCACTCGATCACATGAAAATGTGGTTTGTTTTCTAATGGTTCCTTATTTGTTCTGTAATGTTTACTACACACCTATCATGAAAGATCCATTCCTAGTAACAGGTGGCCCAGAGTTATGATATGTGGACACATGTTAAAATATGTAAGCTACTGGACTGAGAACGGGAATGGAGAAAGAAAGTCGATGTGCCAACCCTGGGAGGTACTAAAACATCCAATTTACTGCACTGATCTACAGAATTAAAGAAACACAATGGACTTTCATCATTCCAGCAAATATTAAAACCTCCAAGTAATGGTTTGATACAGAGAATAAAGAGAGAAACACGATGTGTTAGAACTGTCCTAGGAGGTGTTTAAACATCTAATATACTTGGCTGAACTACAGAATTAAGAAACACCATGGATTCCTGTCATGATGGCAAGTATTAAAATTTCTAAGATATTGGGCTGCTTAATGGAATGAGTAAAAGATGATCAATATCGTCATCATCAGGTGTTTAAAATTATAGTTGAGGAAAACCGCTGTACTTCTGTTATTGTGGCTTCTGTTATTAAATGTTTAACCTATGACCTCCTCTATGTGCATGTGTTTTCCAAGTGACGTCTTGTTCTTTGTGTTGTGTTGTGTGAGTTTTTTATAAACCAGTTCTCCCTCTTGTGTTGTGCTATGTCCTTTTAATGAATGCATTCATAAAAAAGACACAGCACAACACAACATGAAGATTGCATTCGTAAAAAAGATAAAGCACAACAAAACAGGAAGAACAACCCCTCACTTGGAATACACATGCACATATGTTAAAAAACTGATAACCGAAGCCACGATAAAAAAAGTTCAGCAGTTTCCTCAACTATAATTTTAAACATCTGATGATGACCATATTGGTTGAAACAGGTAGCAAAAAACTTTTAAAAAGTTAAAATTTGTATAATGTACAAAACTTTTAAAGTGAATAAATTTTAATAAGTTTTATGGAAAGACATGTTGCATGTGAAATGGTGGAACCAGTGACATTTGATATTAAGTGATGTGCAGCAGGATGCTACAATATAATATTACTGCAGTTATAGGTAGTCCTAAAGTTAATAAATAATATTTGTATGGAAGGGCTACAGAAAACTACGAGTATGAGAAAACTTTCAAAATAGTCGGTTTACTGGATAAGCTCCAAATGAAGACCCCAACAAATACACAGCAGAAGTTGTAACCAGGGGATTTGATGATTTGAATCTGGAAGTACCTGAATAGCAAATGGAGAGTCTTGCAAACTACATTTTACGGTTTGAACATGAGAAAGGAGCTAGAGAATATGGAGAAATTAAATTACTTTTGAAGCCAAGTCAATAAAGAGAATAGCTACAAGCTGGACATCAGGTTCCAAGTTCCGGCAGAAGCAAAACTATTTTGAATATCTCTCAAAACTAGATTGAATCTGGGGCCCAACCAATTTCCCATGCCAGTGATTCCGACACATTTTCAGTATGTAAAAGGCCTAGACATTACATTGTTACTCCATGGGGAAACACTCAATAATTTTACTCCTTCTATATCATCATTTAAACACGGTACAACATATATCATGATCAGCACATCTGAACAAATAATAACAGCAATTATAATTAAATCAATCCTTACACAGACCAGAATGCAGGAAATATGTAAAACTGACATAATTCTGTCCACTGACTTTGCTTTTTCTGAGAAAATATGAAGATCCTACCATTACTTGATTTCAGTAACAGAACACCTTGACCCAAATCACTGTGTTCAGCTGAAACGTAATTTTGGAGGTACTGTTCTATATGATGGATACCAACGGATTCTTTCTTAGAGGATAAAGTAGATGGAGCATGAAGGTGATCACTCACCTCCAGGAATTTTATGTCCATTCCCCAAACACATACTCATCAAGCTATTTTATACTGAATATGGTACATCCAAGCTAAACACAAGTAGCCCCTCTCCTAAGTCTCCATTATAAAATGGTTCAAAGGTCACATTCACCAGAGAATAGACGTCCTCATTCTGACTAAGTGCGGTGACAGTGTCCCAACCGAAACCCCTGACAAAGGCCAGCCGAGCTGGGTTATGTGACGAATCTGGTGCCACCGTGCGATAGAACAGGGGAAACTCCTGACGATCACTCAGCACTGGCGACGTCGAACCGAAAGACACCTGGAACATGTAACAAACAACAAACAGACTGGAAAAATATAGGCTTGTCAAAATGTTTTATTTCTCTTGCAGACAATTTCAGGAAGTGAGAATTTGTAAATTTGGATCCTACAAACAAACGTTGAGTTAGACACAAAACAATAGACAAAATTACAGTTTTATGTATGTAAATCTTCACATGATTAATATATAACATTTATGGGAAAATGACACTACAGAACGGTGATAGCTCCAAACCGTATGAGCCAGGGATATGTTTATGAGTTGGTGAAAATTTCGAAGAAAGTCAGAAGAGTGAGTGTTTCCAGAGTCACAATGTTGTTAATACTAACAGATAATCCAGCAGTGTATCCGGAACAACTGGGGAATCACCATGAATGAAATTTCATCTACAATGAGCCCAAAAAGAGGTAAGAACGGCTTGAGATCCAACAGAAAATATTATTCTGATGAAATCGGGATTCATGCCGCCCACTGAACCAAAAGAATTGAGAAACAGGTAGATTAGTATACAATAGGATATATCAGCTAGTATGTAATTATTTTGACAAATTTACAATAAAAATATTTACTTTTCTTGCTTGCCTAATTTTTTTTGTTTATTTTAAGATCATGAGAGTATTGATACAATGTGGTGTCAAATGGCAGGACAACTGATAAATGATGAATTCAAAAGGATTTTAAATGAAGCGACCGTGGTGTAATTAGGTATTAACCCAGCATTTACCTGGGGAGACAGAAGAAAACTACGAAAATAGCTGATGTCCAGCCCAATATTCAAACCGAGTACTTCCTAAATGCAAATTAAAAGGGTTACGACCACACCAAACTTCTCAGTACTTGCCTTACTATGGACAGCATAAATTCTGTGTGTTATATCAGGCTACAGAGCCCTGTGTGTGTGTGCACGCACATGTGCTTTTGTTTGAGTGCATATAGGCCTATATGTGCAAAGAGGTAAATACATTCTGAAGAATTAACCTCTCAAGAACCACACAACAGTATCACATTTCACTGTGTTGACACTGTAAACACAACAGCAATACACAATATAAGACATTGCACCAGCTATCAAGTAAGTTGAATTTAACAAGTCGTCTCATCATTCAGCTTCAATATAATATTAATTTTAACTCTTTATAATTTTAACAATCAAGTTTCTTCCGTCAAATGTGACACTTTTTTAAGTTTTCCACCTCGTCAGCACCTGCCTTACATGTTTCGGCTCACCACGGAGCCATCATCAGAGGCATTTATAGTAGAAAAAGAAATCACCAACACACAAAACTTCACTTTGTCCAAGATAGCCACGTTCCAGTTAATTAAAATAATTACAAATAGTTAAAATTACCCAGAATGTCGATTCACTAAAAGTTTTTCACACACCACAGTAGCTTCCTTATTTGATTCGTCGTTAATTCTGTAAAATTNGCTTACTCATTGAGCTGAGCCCTTCTAGAGAAGCCGCCAATTGTGCAGCTACTCAAGAATTTCCCAGCATTTTATGGAACCAGAAGGTTCATTACCATGTTCACAAGAGCCACCCACTGCTCCCTATCCTGAGCCAGATCAATCAAATCCATACCATCCCATCCTATCTCTCTAAGATCCATTCTAATATTGTCCACCCACTTAAGCCGTGGTCTTCCTAGTGGTCTCTTTCCTTCTGGCTTTCCCACCAATATCCTATATGCATTCCTCTTCTCCCCCAGTCATGCTACATGCTCTGCCCACCACATACTCCTTGACTTGATCATTCTAATTATACTTGGAGAAGAGTACAAGTTATGTAGCTCCTCATTATGCAGTTTTCTCCAACCTCCTGTCACTTTATCTCTCTTCGGTCCAAATATTCTCAACACCCTGTTCTCAGACACCCTCAGTCTATATTCCTCCCTTAATGTCAGAGACAAAATTTCACACCCATACAGAACCACCGGAAAAATTATAATTTTGTGTATTCTAATTTTTAAGTTTTTGGACAGCAGACGAGAAGACAAAAGGTTCTGGACTGAATGCTAGCAAGCATTACCCGAGTTCAATCTCCTCTTGATTTCCTCCTGAATCAGGTTTTGATTTATCGTCATTTCAAATATCTGAACTTTGTCACATTTTCAAAACACCTGTTTCTTACTGCATAGAAAAATAAAGGGGATCTACTTATATGGTGATTTCACGTCTTATTTTAACATTGAAGGACCACAGACAAAGTTGTCCCCATCGAACAAATTTACACTTCAGTTGATGGTACCTGCACTATATTCCAGTATGGCGTCATTTTGGCCAGACTCTCTGTGACTTCAGAACAAGCGGTCCCCAGGAGCATGATCATGCGCGTTGACTTCTGGGTATATAGAGCGTGGAAGAAAGCGTCCACTCCCACACCGGGGTCGCACTGCAACAAGAGAAGACAGTACAAGAATTCTGCCCATTCTTGTTGTTTCGTATTTCTTTACTTATTTTTCCGATTAAGTTCCGTTTTACTCCATTACCAGAAATTTCTGCATGGTTGACTGATAAAAATGTGCTTTATCCTTACTCCGAGTTCGACCAAGTGCGGGCTGCAGATGGAGACCAAATTAGGGACGCTAGGTACAGAGGTCGTAATAGCGTGCTGGCTGGTCGAGCCTGTAGCATTCCTTAGGATATGATGTATTAAATTGCTGGCCTAACTGTTAAATATTTAAAATGTGGTTGCATCCAAGCACGGTATTAGCAAGTCAGTATGAAATAAGTCGATTCCAAAGGGTTCTGACGATGGTGTATTTTCTTTTCTTGGCACTACAGCCCCAGTGGGCCTACGCCTACCTCCATGAACTTCTCCGTTCACTTCGGTTTTTCTAGATCTTACACATTCGGTAGGACTCCTTGGGCGGGTGATCAGCTCGTCGCAAGGCCTCTACCTGTACACAAACACAGAAAAACGCACATTCACAAACTAAACATTCATGCCCTGGGTGGGATTCGAGCCCACGATCCCGGTTTCCAAGCAAGCGAAGACAGTACATACCTTAGACCGCTCGGCTACCGTGACCGGCGACGATGGTGTATAACATTCAGAATTTCTGGGTTTTTGGACGATGGACCAAGGTCCGAAAACCCAGTAATTTTGAAGATGCGAATATAAGGTACTTCCGAAAAAGGATGCTGCAGCCAGCTGAATATTTCGCGAATCATTTCGATGCTTGAGGTGTGAAGAGCTCTCGAAGCTAATTATGTTCCTGCTGCTACCGTACAGCCTGATAGGGACTTATAACAGTCGCATAAATTCATCTTCCGTTGACCGGCAGAGATAGTTTATGAATTATTTTAAGGGTTCGTTGTATCCTAGTGTCTGAGTACGCCTGACTTTGGAGGAACAGAAGTGTGCAGAATAGTGTTTTCTGCTGTCCGTCTGCAATCAATGAGAGGACCTTACACAAAATGCCAACTCCTGCAATGTAAAGGGATAGAATTGACTGGTTATTTTATGGTATAAAAACATAAGCAATAAATTGCGGATAGCAGTCACCAAACTCGTCTATTGCTCTCATTTTATGGAACTGAAAGATTCACTGTTGACAGCCTAATATCAACGATGTACATTGAAACATACAGCCAAATTATATAATGTTTGAGGTTTTCACGGCTGTGACTATGAAGAATACTATTATCTGAGATGCGGCGCCGTGCAGATATTTTGTAAACCGACGTTTCGACATCTTAGAAGATGACATTCTTCATACAGCTAAATTAATTTGTAACTGAGTTTTTAAAAATGTTGTGTGGAAGGAAAGACATTTTTATTTATTATCCTTTATCAAGCTTACAAGAACCCGTCACTAGATCATGTCATTTTCAGACGATTCCGGTCAACATCCACACGTCCTGTTTCTTTAAAGCCCACATATAAAAGAAAAAGAAAAAATAAAGTAGTCCTTTGAAATATGAAGTTATCACGGGGTGACTATGAAGATTTGTCTTCTGGGATGTAACAAATTGTAGCCTGGTAAATGTTTCAGCCTTCAATGATGAGGCAGTTTGTTCCACAAATTTTTCGGTAAATGCCTGCCAGACTATACAGAGTCACATCCCAGAATGCAGTAATCTTCGCAACATTTTAAAGCCTCTGATTGGTTCGCGACAGTAAAGATACACTGTGAATTACCAATATTATTTTGGATACTGTGCATTGTGAGAGGTATAAATATATTGTGACACATTAACGCACTGTCAGGCAACGTTTCGGTAAACACCCCATGACGTGCATACAACAATAGGACGAATTTTTATAGATCGTTGTTAGCCAACAATCAGCGAGCCAATGGACTGGCGAGATGGCTATCACGTGACCTGTGTGTTCTGCGCTACGCGGTGAATTAATGAAACAGTGTCTAATAAAGGAATAAGGAACGTCGTTGCTCTTAGATGGCGCAGAAATCCCTAAGTCAGATCTACATAGTGTAATAGGATGCTGAAATATAATATCCGGGTAATATATTGCAACATACACGCAACAACGAATCGAACAAGAGGACTTCAGCGATAACACTTCTGACTTGTACTCGGAGGATGTCGAATAACGAGCCTGCCACCGACTGTCATGACGGTGACTTTTCGTTCTTTTGCTCAGTCCCTCCAGGCAAATCCCTGGTAGTATTTTAACCTGGTCTATAATAAATACTTCAGAAAATTTAAAATCCATTATTCACTATCATCTAATCATTCCATGTTATGCACTCCTGAGTTCCTTACAGGATTGGTAAATAAATAGCAAATTATAAATGCACAAATAAGCAAGTAAAGTAAGTAAAAGTAAAGGTACCCTGTAACAGGCCGTAGAGACCCATAGGGTTGTAAGGTGTAGAGGTTCCCACATTTTCTACAAAATCGGCTCATAAGTGGCGGTAAATTTGTCATCCTTACGCGCCGGCCGCCCTTTATCCCCCAAGTATATTTCAAGAATATTCTTGGTACGCATTTCTGTTAGAGGATGAGTCGACCCCAGAGCCATAGTGCGAGTGGAAGGATTAGGTAAATTGAAAAATCCACCTCTTCGGACTCGATCCCGCGACCTTCCGGCTTGTAGCATAGTGCCTCAACCAACTACGCTACCTCGTGTCCTCAAAGGTGTCCCAGAAGGTTAGAAATATCAGGGAACCTCTCTAATTCTCACACAAACGCCAGTGTGGCTGCAGCATCCTAACACGCATTTGGTGTTTGAAATACTGTAGGACGCCGAGAGACCCTTTGACCATATTAGATAGAAAATGTCAGGTTAAATAAGAAACTCTTGAAAATTTCATAATATATCTCTCGGGATTGGCGGATCCTGAAAGAGGCCGATGCTCCCAAGGGTCTTGGAATGATTTTGTAGAAGGCTGTGGGTACACAATTTATAGATCAAGACTATTCTAGGAATGAAGATGTACAGATCTGAGAGTTTGTTATGTGTCAAAATTGATTAGAAATGTTAAAGAAATACAAGTTTCGTAGTGCTGAATGTTGCGAAGAGATGTTGTATGTCCGCTATCGTGATGCAGAGACGTAGAGAAGTCTCCCTCAGGACAGAATTACGTTCGACATATCCCCACAGGATCTCGGATTAAAAATAGTGTACCCATACTACGCCCTTTGCGTCAGTAATGCGTGTTCCCATTTCAGTTGATGCAACAAGATAGAATGCTTCTAGAATATTCTAGAATGTTTGGGTACTCTTAGCTAGAGCGACCCTCGCCCTGTTCAACATCCGAGTGTCGTAAGACAGTGACAGCCATGTCTCTTATTCGAAGATTTAACAGTTCAACATATCATTATATACTTGATGCCAAAGTCCTACTGCTCTTGTTTCGGTAGTCCGGATATGAGCCACGTTGCATTATTAGAAGCAACGTTAACCAAAAATAGCTACTTGGATCCATTATTATTACTTTTACATTAATCTCTCTTCATATATATTTACACATAAGTACATAAAAGTAAAAATGTTAAGTTGTCCTTGTGATGAAATAAGTACTATGCCATGAACACGTAGTGGGGAAGTGGAGGTATGGCTCGACCATTGACCTCGGCACTTGAGGAAGTGAGTGCACATAGGTGCATAGATGATTTAATTAATGTGTTCCCATAATTAGGTCATGTGCCCAATTATGCAACAGAAAATCATAACTTGTAATCTTCGCAAAATAATTTAGGGTGATAAAATCAAAGACAATTAAGTTGGTCAGAGCTTGTAGCTCCCATGGGTGACAAGAGAAATGGGCGCAAAATTTTAGTGAGGAAACCTATAGGAAAGAGATTACTTGGGAGATCTACGCTTAGAATAGTTGCAAAATGGATGTTAAAGGAATAAGATGTGAATATATTGTTAGATCCCAAATTTTTCCTTCTCATTTGGTGTGCAGATATTTGTTTAAATGAATTGAAATTCTGAAAGTCTGAAATTAAGTTCGGAAATTGACTGAATTTTAGGGATTTTTTCTTACTTTGGTACGAGTTGAAAGTTGGTAAGAACTCTGATAACAGAACAGTAGTTGTAATTGTTTCTTTAGGGACTACATCTGACTTCCAGTCGCCACTGAACGCCTTTATTACAGATCAGAGTTTGACTTAATTGCAAGGGATTTCGCGTGCATGGTGGTTATGTTGGCAGAATTTAGAAGTTTCTAATACTCGTACCTGTAACAACAGCACATTATTTGCAGTCGCTCCTCAGGGACCACATCTAACTTAGAATCGCCACTCAACACCTGTAGTGCTGATCATCTTTTGTCTGAATTTTATGGAATATCTATTCGATTTACGGCGCTACCCGATTTTCTGAGAAGTAGTGGGTCTGGAACGGGGTCCACTCAGCCTCGTGAGGATAACTGAGGAGCTATTTCAAAGAAATAGAGGCTCCGGTCTGGAAAACCGAGATTAACGGTCATGGGGATCCTTTGCGCTGACCATGCGACACCCACTATCCGCTAAAGTTGGCACTAACTTCGCCGACAAGCGGCGGTCGCTCGACCGGCATAGTTCGCTTGTGGACTTCAGGCCACGGAGTTAGTTTGTTTTTATAATTACTATTAATAAAAAAAAACACAAATTTGTCTATAGGTGACACGAGAGTCTACTTACACTGATATTAAAACCAGAAATGTTCAAAGCAGAACTATGATAGGTTTCTGAGCGAGATATTCCGTTCACAACATGGAAAGTGTTAACGGGAAACTGAACAATTTTCTGGTAAATCAGTCTGAAGGTTTAATCGGAAAGGATCCGCAGGCAGTAGGAACCAGTCTGCATTATGGAAAGCTATTTTTTTTCTTCAAAATTAATTTTATAATATTTTCCATTCTCTTCGTGTTTCCCTCTTTCAGTGAACGTTAAGCTGATCGAAGAAATTTCAGTTTGTATATTACGTAAGACTGAGGATAGGAATAGGTTCACACTGGGCTCTTTTATACAACAGCCGTTAATAGGCCTACTATATCAGTCACTGATGATGAAGACGATGATAAATGAGCATGAAACATCGGTGGAATGATTAATGAAAGGACAGAACGGAAATACTCTGAGAAAAACTTGCCACGGTGCCAATTTGCCCACCAAAATCCTCGGTAGTATTAACGATGAAGAGACGCCTATGCTGTAACCGCCAGGAGATTTTATGTACTTAGTGCACACTGTTGCCAACCTTCTTATTTTCTCCAACACTATATGTCGTAGAGCTGGTGGAAAAACTTCCCGTCTTTCTAAACACAACGCATTCAGGAGTTTAGGTGAATAATTTAAAGCTATATGAATTCTGTTCACAAAATAATAAAGACTGGAGAAAAATACTTAAAAGAAAACTTCATAATTTTATACTTCATGAACACATCATGAAGCTCACAGTAGCCTTTAAGAACAGCTCTGTCTTTTCGGATATATTGCCCTGAAGTCCGCCGAAAGTTAAGCGAGGCTTCAAAGAAATATGTCGCCTCCATCTTCAGGGCTGAAGAGTAAGTCAAGCAAGAAACTAACATGAAGTAGGCAGTAAGAAATGGGTCCATTGACTTTCAACGGACTGCACAAAACACCATATCCAAGAAGACAGAATTCATCAAATGTGAAGAAACCTAACCTATACTAAATGATAAAGGACCAAATTACACGAAGTTATATCAACTGATATTTTCCTACGCTGAAGTTTTGTGAGAATTTTTCGCAGTTACGGTGACGGAACAAAACTGAAAACATATCTGGAAAATTTAAAATAATATAAATTTGTACAAGTAGAATTCATACGCAAAGATATGCCAGTACGTTGTGTAATTAATTAAGTCAGAGGACCAGATCACTGGCATTCATCTGTGCAAGAAATTCTCTTCCTTCATGGAAACTTAAACAATTTAGCACTCACCCACTAACTACCTACATAACTAACTAACTCCATGGAATTGAGCCCTTCTTGAGAAGCCGCTAGTCGCTCAGCTACTCAAGAATTTCCCAAAAATTTATGGAACCAGAAGGTACATTGATATGTACTATATCTGCTCGCTTGGAAACCGGGATCGCGGGTTCGAATCCCACTCAGTGCATGGATGTGTGTGTGCGTTTCTCTGTGTTTGTGTACAGGTAGAGGCCTTGCGACGAGCTGATCACCCGCCCAAGGAGTCCTACCGAATGTGTAAGATCTAGAAAAACCGAAGTGAACGGAGAAGTTCATGGAGGTAGGCCTAGGCCCATTGGGGCTGTAGTGCCAAGAAAAAAAAAAGAAGGTACATTACAGTACTTACAAGAACCTTCAACTGATTCCTGTTCTGAAGCAGCCGAATTCAGTCTACGTCACCCTAAACCCATTTCTGCAAGATATATCTTAAAATTATCCTTCTATAGTGCTGAAGGTGCCAATCGTGGATCTATCCTTAAGCTGCTATGAACTACTCCTCCCCCGCTTTCACACTATACTACTGCATGACCCATTTTAATATTATCCTCATCTAGCCCAATGTGGTCTCTTTCATGAAGTATTTCGAATAAAACTGTGTGAGAATTTCTCATTTTCCCCATGCGCAATCGAACCCATTCGTTTTGACATAATCTTTCCAACGATATTACGTGAAGGATACAAATTATGAAGCTACTCGTTATGTAATTATCATTAGTCATTTCATTACTTTTCTGGATCTAAATATCTTCCACGGCATTTTCTCTCAATCACGTCTCGATCTAAATTCTTCCTCTGGAGTAATATCTCATGTCTTACATTAATTACTCCTTCTTTGCAGTTCACTCGCCTTAGTATCGGCTTTCGCCTGAGCTTTCTTCACGTAAATATTACTGAAATAATTAAATCGCTTACAATTTGCATGTTGAATCAGTTTCCTTAATGCAACCTCAATAGACTTAATAAAAACATTGAGAGGTCACTCTAATTTCTTAAAGAGCTTGTAAAACTTAATTTATTGAAAAGAGAACACTGGATTATTCTAACTGAGCACTAATCGTACAGGTCCTCAGAAGTAAAGGACTTGAAAACATACAACTGATACGAATATTTACACTAGCATCACTGCATGGTCTTCACAACTGTACATATCAAACCATGAAAGTCAAAGACAAAGTTATGTTGCGACCGACGGTCAGTCGATCAGTCTGTCTTGGTGTCAAACACCCATCTGTCTCCCAAGACCAGATTTCTGTTACTGTCAGACAGTCCCGGATTTGACGATGTGAGGTGCCTTCTCTGAGGAGAGGACTGATCTGTCGTTTACAATTGCTGCTGGTCTTCGCCAGCACAGTCATTCTTGGCTCCAACTCACGAGGGACTTGTAGAGTCGTGGAATCAGCGCGAAGCGATAACGCACTCGTTGCCAGCGACGTTACTCTGGAAACCTTACAGTGACAGTTGCTTAGTAACGGCGAGTAAACAGTCGTTGCTATGTAAGGTCTCCAACAACAGTGGATCGTGTGCTAGCCAATCGCGAGCTAGAAACCATTCGCTGCCTGGCAACGGCTGAGTAAACAGCCGGTGCTAGGCAAAGACTGCAACAATACGAATGTTCCCAACATCGGACAAGGCGAAGCCCGACACAGAAAGTACTGTATAAGAGGCTTAAACTTGGCGGTCAGGCATACGACCGTTCAAGTGACTAGACTGCCGTGGTAGCGAATACTACTAGAAACAGGGGCATAATCTGCTGTACTGAGCCTGGATTAACAGAGGCCTTGTATATATTGTACATAGAAATAGGAAATAAAATTAAATTTGTAAATATATGTAAATACTGAAAATGGACTTACTAATACGGACCATGACTGATAAATGATAAACCAGAGCTCTCGTCAGAGAGGGCGCCCCAAATAGACCGGAGAGTAACTTTCATATAAGGAAAAAAAATAGAAAAAAATCTGGTCATGAGCCCCAGAGACAGACAGACAGACAGACTGACTGACCGTCAGTCGCAATAAGACTGTGTTATGGAAGAAGATTGGAAGTTAAGTGAGAGAGTTCGACAGTTCTCCAGTATAGTGAGAGTTGACAATACGGCGGAGCGACTGTGAAACGACTAGTTCAACATTTTGTGTTATAATTACATTGAATTGTAGTTACGTGGAAGAGTAATAAAGTGACGTCACAAGAATACAGACCTCAAAGTCTTGTTTCACGACAGGACTCATGACTATATTTTACGGTCTCAGATTTGAAACTCCCCAACCTGCAGGGCCAGGTGCCCGTATTTATATCCCCCAGGAACAGGATGACCCATTTATACCTCCCAGGCACTGGGTTCCTTCTTCTTCGCCTCCTACGACTCGCAGGGCCATGGTCAAGGTATTCGAACCCACTTCCACACGGGGCAATTGCTTCATGCATGATGATAAATATATATACAGGGTGTTTCACGACTTTAGGTCATAACTGCAGGAGGTGATTTCCTAGGTCTTTGTGATCAAAAAATTTCATATAAACATATGCCCGATTTTGGACGGTTACGGAGTTATGACCGTTTTTTCATTCCCGCACACGCCCTCGTCTGAACCGCGCCTATCAGCTGGCCGGTCGCTTATCTCAACGTGTGGGTGGGGTGCCATATCCGGCCAAGGCTAGCGAATACTAGTCTGCCGTGTGCTGATTGGATGAAGGAACTGGTTTACAATGTGAAGGTCGCAACGCGAGACGCGTTGCTCGCTCGCATTCTGGAAGCCGCTGACCAGATAAGGAACAACCAGCTCAAGTTGCTACGTGCCAGCCGCGCAGTTCACAGCCGAGCGGCGGCTTGTCTTGCAGTCGACGGTGGAATTTTCGAAAATAAGCTATAACCACCAATAAAATCAAATTGAAGGTAATTTCACGAAGTTAACTTTACGTTCATACTTTAAGTGTATCATGTATTATGNCATGACCTGTCCACCTCATCTTCCTTGACTTGATCATTGTAATTATACTTGGAGAAGAGTACAAGTTATGAAGCTCCTCATTATGCAGTTTTCTCCAACATGTATATAGGTGTATACGAATGGTTACCTAGTGACGAAACACAGATGAACGTGTGTATGAACTGCTTTATGCCTAATGCATAAGAACTGAGTTCCGTCAAGTGCAACAATTTCTAATAAATGGAAGAAACCGACCCTAAGTGGGCATCTTGAAGAAATGAACTAACAATGTTAAAGGAAATAATTTACATAAGTCTTTAATATATTACTGGTTATCCAAGTGACCTACTGAAAAGGTCGATGTAATTAGTGCTAGTGATGAAGATTATTGTTAAAGGTGAGTGGTTAAATACGAGTAATTAAAGTAATTAGCCCCTTTGTCATTTGCAAAATACAGTAACAGCAGTCGTAGTAATTTTGCAGTTAAATAACAGCGTGGAACATATTAATCCCTGATGTTATAAATCGCTTTACATCTGGTTGGTTGTGTTGTGGGTTTTGTTGTGCAGTTCGCGGTAATGCCGAGTGTGCAATGATGGGTTGAATATCCTCTGTGAAGATCGTGAAGATTATGCTCTATGCCATAATCCGTACATCCTTTGTCTTCCAGCAACACGTCTAGAGGCGAAGATCGTATAGAAACGGGGAATTGGGTCTTCCTATAGGCCTATTTTTCTTTCGTCTTTTTATACAGAGATAAGACACGTAAAGGAAAGGTTCTACAAGGTTTGTCCATTTCTTAGCAAGTGTCAAAGTTTTGTAGGATTGTCGCGAAATACGTGAGGGTCTTATAGGAATTAGGGGTTATCTCGAGTTCGTATCCCTGTGCCCAACTTTTTTGGAAGTCACGCTGTAGTTCCTTAGATAATGTTCGAAGTAGAAAGTTGTTTCTATAACTACTAAGATGCGGAGAGGGCGTGGAGGAAATCTGCTATTTTTTACAAGCCTATGAAGGAAATGGCAGTAAAACATATATGTACAGGTCCACGAATCCTCAACCACTGTGCTAGATACAGAGGTCAGTGGTAAGGTGTGCAAAGAACAGCCCACACTGAACTTATTACGTAGGAGAAAAGGTGGAAAATACATAGAACCCACTTTCAGGAATAGAACTTAAACAACTGTGTTCCTTAGACGTCAGTTGACTGAACTATCATATTTTGTTTAGGGCATTATTCAAACTAAAAGATTTAAAGAAATGTAATTGGAAAGCCATGCTTGTACGTTTATATGTAGTTTCTGTCAAAGTATGAAGCATCTGGAATTTCAATTTTGAAAAAAAATAATATTGCTGTAGGAGTCACGGTGCACAGTCTGTATAGTGGAAGGATACGGACTGAAGGCTTGGGGTTCGATTCGCGATAGGGGCAAGAGATTTTTCCTTCCCCACCGAGTCCAAANGCTAAAATATTTAAAGAAATGTAATTGGAAAGCCATGTTTGCACGTTTATATGTAGGTTCTGTCAAAGTATGAAGCATCTGGAATTTCAATTTTGAAAAAAATTAATATTGCTGTAGGAGTCACGGTGCACAGTCTGTATAGTGGAAGGATACGGACTGAAGGCTTGTGGTTCGATTCGCAATAGAGGCAAGAGATTTTTCCTTCCCCACCGAGTCCACGAGTCCAAAGCCACTCTAGGACCAACATATTCTCTCTCACAATGGGTACCAGGGGGTTTTCTCCTTGGAGTAAAGAGACAAGGAGTGAAACTGACAACTTACCTCCATTCAGTGCCGAGGTCAAGACTTGTGGATATATACATCCACTCGTTCGTACGTTTTCGTGGCGTGGTGCCTAATTAATTAAGCACAGGGACAATTTTACCTTCTTTCCTACTTCATGTGGTGTTAACCGACGTTTCGGAGGAACGTTCGCCTCCATCTTTAGGGTAGAGGGGAAAATATAAGAAATCCGCAAGCGAAGAGACCGTGAGAGCCANTCAGTGCCGAGGTCAAGACTTGTGGATATATACATTCACTCGTTCGTAGGTTTTCATGGCATGGTGCCTAATTAATTAAGCACAGGGACAATTTTACCTTCTTTCCTGTCTCATACGAGCAGGGACAATTAAGTTTGTATAGAGACTTCGATACGTGCTGGAGAACCTAGGTACCGTGGTTCGATTGCAAGCAAGGGCAAGAAATATTTCTCTTCTCTACTGTGCCAAACCCGGTACCGAGGCCCACCCGGCCTGTTATCTAATTGGTAACAGAAGTTATTATTTAGGATAAAGTGGCCGGTGCGTGAAGCTGACCATTCGCCTCCATCTAGCGCCTAGATTATGAATACGTGGAGCAATATCTCCATAGCACCATAAGTCTTCATGATCTGGTGCTAATTAAGCACAGAGAAAATTTTACATTTACTTTCCTTTAAACCATATGTGTGTGTACTGTTGTGTTATTATGTGTGGAAATGTGTATACAAAATGGTCGAACCTATCGAACTACGTAACTAATTATCTAACTTTATAAGTAATTAACTACCTGCGTAATAGACTATTGACGTGCCTATTTCTGAGTGTCTAACTTGCAGTGTAAGTAGGCCTACCGCACTAAATGTCAAAGTCGCTAATACAAAAGAGTGCACTAGACCTTACTTTGACCTTACTCACTAAAATTCACAATACCAGCAACAGCAAAACTTCTTCATTGAATTCTGAGACTGCAGGGAATAATTTCTCGCTTAAACATAACCATGTAAAGTGCATGCTTTCGTAAAGCCAATAGATAGTAACTTTTTATGTAGCTATTTGAGCCCATGCATTCCTTGCGCAAGGTGCAAAAATAAATTAAAATTCCGGGGGTGGGGTCTGTGCACGGCTTTATCTCTCCCTCTGATTGTTTTTTACCTTAATATTTGCATTTTTCAATACCCTTGCTTACTACGTGTTTTTCCCATCTCAACATTCATACGATGACATACTTCAATCTGTAGCGGCCTCCGTAGTCTAGGAGTATCTTCCCCACCTCATGACTAAAGATACGCGGGTTCAAACCCGGCGGAGATCGTGGAATTTTTAAAGGCCGAAAAATTTAGGGAAAAAGTCCTCCGGGAGGGACTTTAAGCCGTTGGTCCCGTGTCGTAGATTTACGGCACGTAAAAGATCCTCATGTCTCTAGGAGACCTCTGAGCAAAATTAGGCAAAAAGTTTCCCGCCCAAGTAGTTTCCAGTGCCTCTGGTAGGTGGGGGAAGTATCGGGTACCGAGGGCCGACCTCGTTGGCTGAACGGGGCTGATAGCACGCACCAGTACCCGTAGGGTATGGCGACTGGTAGAATATCAAAGGGGGACGTACAATAGACTATTAGTCGCGGTGCATGGGGAAACCCACCCCATCCAATAATAATAATAATGATAATTCACTCTGTGGTATTGAACCTGTCTCATTCTAATACTAGAACGGACATATTTATCCACCGCTCATCGACAAATGAAGAGTCCTGTGCCTCTGTTTCTCTCGAGATAAGTGTGTAGTGATCTTTGTTAAAAGTATTCTCTCTCCATGCAACGAGGTCTAAGCTTAACGCAAGATTGAAATATAGTGAATTTGTGCAGATATGACGCTAATAGTCCAATGATACATGCTAACCAGCACTAAAGCACAACGTTCTCAGCGCATTCCTTGGGTACTCCATTACAGCAATATATCCAGATTATGCAATACTTTCTCGCTGGATGGATTAAAGTTTTATGGA
>NW_019723908.1:2186536-2230884 GCF_002891405.2 Cryptotermes secundus
GCCACTTCTGGCCTATTGTACCAGCCCCAGATGATAGGTGAGGGTGATTGTGGAGCAATTGGTGGAATGAAGATTGGCAGGGGAAACCGAAGTACTCGGAGAAAACCTGCCCCAGCGCCACTTTGTCCACCACAAATCCCACTTGACCAGACCCCGGGATCGAACCAGGGCCGCCGTGGTGGGAAGCCAGCGACTAACCGCTTAAGCTATGGTGCGGCCCACATTTACGACTTTGTATCTATTCTTGAGTCTACAACATCTACGAAACTTTTAAAAGAATGTGGCTCTGTACAGCCATAAGGAAACTTCTAAGACAATAAAACAGAGCGATGTGCACCGTGTGAAGTGATGAGTACGGTTCTTGGACGATTTTCTGTTTGTAAATGGCTTTCTCTGATTTTATTTCATTTTACGTAGGGAAAACCCACTGTTCATTGTTTCTGTCGGATTTCACAATTGAACCACATTGTTCTCGATATAACGATAGCGGATCTTATAGAAGCAAGAAAACATTGTGAGCTTTTCCCCTTAGGAAAATCTGATGAGAATTTGGGTGAACAAGAAGAAATAAACTAGTGAAACATTAACACGGGTTTAAAGAAATCGGGTGTTCAAGGACCTTGGTTGCGTACATGGCTAGATGTAGGAAATACTGACACACGTGAGCAACTTAAGGTTAATAGAGTAAATGGAAAAAGCATGCAGACAGAATGAGACAAGAGAGGAGACGGAAATAAAGCTACAGAACAAGGAGTAAAAGGAAGAAGAGCGAGACTCTGGAAAGGAGATTGAGAGGCCGGTAGAGGCATTAAGTAGTATATGCTAGATGATGACGTCGCAGTGAAGCATGCTACTGGTGCCCTATTTTTTGTGACGTCTATTTCATAAAAATGCTGATGTGTGGAAAGCAATCTCAGACCGCCGTATAGCCCCGAGTTATTCCGACTGACACAGAAGTCGTAGCGACAGGAATAAGACGTGTAGAGGTCCTGTGATACCAGATCCTGCAATATATTGTGGATCGCTGGATGCACAAGGCTTTCCGATACGTCACATACAGGCACACGTCACTGGCTGTGCTTTCAATGTTCCTGGTGTCAGTCATAGGAGTGACTTTCGTGAGCGAATGTCTCTTTTCTTTGTTATCTATTGGTTCTCATGTCACGTAACGACGTCCATCTTAACTTGTAACAAGAAATATGTGAATGCACTATCAGTTCATTTTCTGTCATTTACAAATTTCTGTATAATAATAAACTTTAGAAATTAACCAGTTTAGTTACAAAGTAGTTCTATATAAATTGGTGGTTAATAAGGGGCATACGAATGAAATTGAAAATCACTGAAGGTCATTTAATTTAAACTTAATACACAAAATTTAATTGAAATCTGAAGAGTTTTATCTTCTGGGATATAAAGAAGTGTTCCAAAGAAAGTCAACGAAAGTTTCGGGGGGCGATTTCACCTCCATCTGTAAGGTTGACAAATAAGGCAAGCAAGAATCCAACATGAAGCAGGCAGCAAGCAAATGTTACATAATTGAAATCTGTTTGATAAGTTTAAAATAAGATAATAAGTTTTATTTATCTAGTACCTACTTCTAATATTGATTTCGATATTTAAGTTTTCCAAACAAGGAAATTAAGACATAAATTATGCTTTAATTTCACCAACTTCTTGGAAATGACTTGCAGAAATGTATTCTGAAGAAGAACCCGCACTTCCATATGCATTCTACGCGACGCTATGTGTCTCATAGGTGCAGATGTTTGTTTATTGTAAGCAGAAAATGTTAATGACATTGCAAATGCACTGGGCGGAGTACACTGACTTTCTTAGTATTTCGTTAAATATTCACCATATCAACAATGTCTGAATTAAATTCTGTATATCTTAATTAGATTTATATTTTATATCAGCTATTATTTTTAATTCTAAATCCTGTATTTAAGCATCCTGTTGCATTATCCTACCTAAAACTGTTTATGTACTACACAGTCCATCAACAACGCAACAAATTATTCCTTTAAATTAAGTGAATTACAGCGTGTGTTATTTTAGAGCATATCAGTTAGACAATGATCATGACGTTTTGAATCCTGAAGCGTACAGTTGCTTATGTGATGAATGGATAACATTAGTGTAGTGTAACAGTTTTAGATTAGTAAGGCACCTGAAGATGACCATTTAGGGAGCGAAACATGTGTCGAAAGTGAAAGTGAAAGAAAGATGGAGCAATTTGTTTCATTTTTGACGAACTATGTAGTACATAAACAGTTAAATTTTAAATACAATCTTATTCGTCGACGACCACGTGATAGTGGCAAGTACAGGAGATGAACTGCAAAGAGCAGCATATACTAGGACACTGAACAACATGGCCATAAATATAATTTGAAATTTTCGGTAAATACGATAAAGGCAGTGGCTGTGAAAAGGAAGATAAATGTGAGAATAAAAATAGCGATAAATGATCGCACAAGCAAATAGTTTTAAACATTTAGGATATACAACTGCAGCAACAAACAACAGAGATAGAAATAAAAGTTAACATATTTAACCAAATGTGCAGCATAATAAGAACACTGGATATCAAGACAAGAAATGATACATAGATAACATTTCCTAAAGTTATGACCTTACATGCATTTGCATATGGATACGAAATTTACACTATGAAGAGAGTCAGGAAGGAAAACTTGAAACTGTAGTGACGGAATTCTTGAGGAGAGTAACAGGTAGCACAAGCAAGGCCCAAATAAGAAGTACTAAAAGTAGGAAGAACTGAATATTTTTAATCTAATAATAATATTCTGAAATCCAGATCACAGTTTAACTATCACGTGCACCGAATGAAANGGGAGGCGGATTCCGAAGGAAATTCTAACATACAATCCAAAAAGAAAAAAAGAACATAGGGCGCGCACAGTTGAGATGGAGGGACCCACATACGGTTCAAGAGGTCGGAACAGACCATGCATGGCCTAATCCATGAAGATGATAATGATGATGACGACGACGACGATGATGATCATGATCATGATGATGATGTCTAACTTTTACGAGTAGTACGAAGAGCCATTGTTCAAAATATCGGAAAATTTTAGCTATACGTGAAGTAAGGTTTATTCTGAAACGATAAACTATAAAAATTCAATTCAACGAACATTTTTTAATGTAGACTCCCTACTATAACTTCCTCAAGTCCACCGAGTAGCTTTTGAGAGGAAATTTTCAGACGAGTGCACGAAGAGAAACGATTTCCCCATTTTGCATTTATTTTATTGTTTGTGCAGAGAACACAAAATGAAACTCTGTTAGAAACATAATCACAGAGGACGTGAAGTTTCATCTGTGGCCATCTAACCTGAACGGTCCAGAGGATACAGGACATGGTCCACCTGACCCCGAGATCTATGCCACCCACACCTCAAGCTCACCGCTAGCTGCTACAAGAACGGGAAATCGATAAGGCCCTAAGCCGATGGCTAATGTGCAAGGCGTGACAACGACCAGCTGGACTTCCGGTGAAGTTAGGGAAGAGATGTGGAACTTTAGATGAGGCCATTGTAAAACAATCTAAATCGCTTAGAAATAAGTGTGCGTGCCTCCGACTTTTAACTGTGGGATAAACGTCGACTTCGGACTCTTCCCGGGGGAGGTCAGCACAGCGAAACATTTTACAGATATATAAGTTCTGGCTGAAGAAGAAATGGTCGGATCTTGTATGGCTTACCGATATCAAACCAGGACGCTTTCAAATGATAATAAAAACACAGCTGCAACATTAGCAATTGAAAATAAGAATTCAAACAAGTTTATCATCGCTAATTCTTAATTCTTGTTAATTATTATTATAATTGTTTTTCTTATTATTATTATTGTAAATGTATATATATTACTTTTCTCGCCTTTTGACGTAACCTTGATGTTTAATCGCATTATTATCATTATTACTATATAAACTGTCTCGGTTTGTGTTTTGTTGTAGGTGTTTTTGTCTTTTTCTTCTTACTCGTTCTTACTTTGTAATTGACCAAAGGCCTCTTAACTTGGCGCGTAAATAAATAAGAATAGAACCGAACTGGATTATCGTTAATATTATTATTTAAATTGCTTTATTTCTTATTTTATGTTCGTTTTGTTGTTGATTGTTTACAGTTTGTTCGTGCTCACTTTGTAATTGGCCTCTGGACTCTTTAAGTCTGCAGTAAGTAAATAAAAATTTAATTATTATTATTATTATAAATATATATTTATTTTGTTTTTCTCTCATGTTAACGCTTACTTTATTTTTTCTTGGAATTATTATTAATTTATTTCCATTACGTAGACTGTCATATTTTGTATTTTGTTTTTTAAGTATTTTTGTGTATTTCTATGTACTCGTGCTAACTTTGTAATTGACCTCTACGCTGTTAAGCTTGCATGTATTGAATCTTCACCATCACCATCCAACGTAATTTTGATAATGCCTCCATCTTGCCGCCTGCTTTCACGTTTCCATAATTCTCGGCTTATTCGACCATGAAAATGGAGTCGATATATTTCTCTGGAACTTCAATTGACTATCAACGGACTATACGGCGTTGTATTTCGAAAGATAGTACTCTTCATAAGAACCTCTGTGAGAACTTAAATCATAAAATATGTAATCAGCCTAAGATTTCAATTTAAACAGACATTTTAAATCAAATTTCATTATATTTACAAAAAGGTCTGCCTACAGCCGATGACCAAACGGGTACCACTCAAAAACTACTAGGCAATGAGTGTTCTTCATAAATTTAGGCAATCACAAACAGGCTTACATATTTCCATAACCCAAACTGAGGATACTCCTAGAACGATTTTTATTTTTGAATACTTCGATAGAAAATAGCGAAGAAAGGAGAACTGGCATTATAGAGAATATTTTCTACACAAGTAAGTTGAACTTGTGTTAGGTTGGTGTGCACTTGAAATATCTCTGTCACTTTCACAGAAATCTGCGGACCTACTGGTCGGATTCGTATTGGAGAAGTACATGTTCAGAATCTCAGTCACAAAATTCAATATCTACCTGAAGTTGTTCGTGAATTTCTTAGTTCCTTCAGTCAAACGCTGAGAGAGTATCGAGAAATATACCGCGATCAATTACTGTCAACTATTTCCAATTAATCACAGTCGAATCACCCACTTGGTTCTCTTATTTGTGACGGCCAGAGAAAATATTCTATATTTTCTATTAACTGACTATACTCTGTATTATATGCAGTACATTTAGATTTATCTTTCGGACAGTGATGGTGCTGTTGCACCTGCAGAGCTCATACGACATGGAATGATATCGGAAGAAGGAATTTAACGATGAGTAGGTAGGTATCTGGAAGGATATTATACCGGGACCAGATACCACCCAGGAATTCACCTAAAGGGACAAAGAATTTCAAGTATTATTTTTCTTCTTACTTTGCATCTATGCGGGTTGCCTTGTCTGTCCATGAGATAGGGACATACGCTATATATTGAGGGTGTCTGAGAAAATATTGCTAAGGGAAACATTTGGGCGCAAATGAGAGGAAGTAAGGGAATGCTGGAAAATACTATATAATAAGACTTGGTCTTCCTAGTGGTCTCTTTCCTTCTGGTTTCCCATGGTTATAAAGAGACATTCTATCCCTTAAGACAGAACTTTAAATCGAGACAGGTGACCTCCGGGCTTGGGTTTTAGCCCAGATCACCTCAAATAGGAGACGAATATATAATTAGAAGGAAAAAGTAGATACTAAAAAATTTAAGTCTTGTTAAAGGATAGATAGATAGATAGATAGATAGATAGATAGATAGATAGATAGATAGATAGATAGATAGATAGATAGATAGATAGATAGATAGATAGATAGATAGATAGATAGATAGATAGATAGATAGATAGATAGATAGATAGATAGATAGATTTCTTTTTTATTTAACAATATGTAGTTAGGTGGACAGCAAATTGTCAAAGCGAAAGAGGCACTTTCTAATGGCTCAAATCTGGAGTCAAGAGAGCACCAATGTCTCGTATGTTTGTGTGGGAGTGCTTGCGCGGTTACTAGTACGCTAGGACGGTGCGGAGTGCGTGTATCAATTCGCAGCACGTGACTAAGGCTTTGTGTGCTGTCCTTTGTCGTGTTACAATGCATGAATACTCAATTATACCCACATGTATACATCGTTAATGTATATCTCATCCCCGTCCTTGCCCTAGGGCCGATATATGCATTGGAAGAGGTCCAATTATCTCGAATCGTTGCAAAGAAATTCAAGGCCTCGACCGAAGGACCTCTGACAACAACAAAACTCATGTACTGTGCGTGTTCACTCAAAGAACTGATACAATCCTTTGGGATGCCTACGTGTTTAGGTAAAACTCACAGGCTGTGGAAATGAATGCATTGTGCACCAATGTTGGCATACTATTTACTCCTGCATATATTTAGCCTTTTGTCTTTGTAACTACAGATATTAAACGTTCATAACAGAAAATTATGCACAAAGGGATAATATTTAATTTTAATTTTTAAAAAATCTTCATTGGTAAATTGTATTTTAGCTTCGCATTGTGTGTGAACTTTTTTATTATAAGTTCCTTCGATTAAATTCCCCGTATAAATTGAATAAATTTATGGTGTTTTCACTCTACAGCATGATTTGGTCATTCAGACCATCATAGACAAATCATTTTACATGAGCACTCTACTCTTTCTGCTGTTATTTTTGACAAGTTTTTCGGGAAGAAAAATAATAATAATTCACAGATTTACTTGACAAGAATAAATACAGCCAACCTAATGAGAAAATGTAGTACCCACGTTATGTACAGACAGTGCGGTTGTTAACATGAAAGGAGAAAGTGCCGCTAATAGTAAAAATAACTATTCTTCAAACTATGGAAACACAAATATAATTGTTATGTAGTCAATATGACAACGAACTGTACTGCTTTACTTAATCGGCGATTTTCTTAGAATTTCCTTTTATTTCTATATTAGTACCTTAAAGTTTGTCTATCTAGTATCGAGGTCAAGAATGGTGGAGCTACACCTCCACTTCCCCATTCTTCTTCGTGGTTTAATGCTTAATTTAATACGCCCAGGGGCAACTTTACCTTACCTTAAAAACCGAGAACTCGACCTTTCTCTGTGTGTTATTTTACGCTACTGTCAGTACCGCAGGTCACATAACGTCAAGTGGTAAGAAGACGAATAGGTGGAAAAAAATTTGTAAGGAAATAGCCTTGATCCAGCTAAGGCACTATTTCGACATTTGCTTGGAAAAGTAAAATCAAAAGCAGTCTCATTCAGGAGAGCAGATATCCCTGCAGGAATTCGAACCGAGGACCTCCCGAATATAAATCTGGAGTGTACCGCTACACCAACCTAATGGGTGAAGGGCAATATAAAAACATGACGAAGGAAGAAATGAAAAGAGAAAAGGAAATTGAAAGAGGGATGCCAAAATAAGAAGTAGAAAATAAGACCGAAAGAAATGAGCAAAAAAAGGACGCGTGAAGGAGAGATAAACAATAAAAAAAAAGGACGAACAAAATAAACATGTTACCACATCTTCGTACAATGAATACAGCTGCAGTCTACAATACACAGAGAAGACACAAACAATGAAGAAGACGCCTGTGTATGCTGAAGTATTGATAGGAGGGAGTAACCATAAAACACTGCTGCCATCTCTCATTAGCGCTGAACAAAGGACATGCAAACAATAAACTGCAAGCCTGCATATCATCAGAGTATCAGCATTAACATAATGAATGGCCCAGTGGACGTGAATTTGCTGCCGGTCTCCAGGGATTCTCAAACAGCAACAGCCAGTCCAGCAAGTGCATACAGCAAAACTTGTCTACACCAAAACTCTAAGCTACATGACTGCTCTATTTGGTTTCATATACGTTTTAATTATTTATTTAGTTAGTTTTATAGCCTACTAGACACTATTAAAATTAAAGACTAGAAACCGTAGAATGAAGTGGAGAGGACGCGAAAGGAAGCAGTCATAGGCCAACTGGAGTGACTGAGAAAAGTGAGTGCTGTATATTATCATTCACAGTGGCCATCTTTTCTTTGACCTATATCTGTAACTGGGTCCTCATGAGTATGAATCTTAGAGTTCTAACCACTCGACTGCAACGTTAAGTGACACTTCTATAAAATTGTCCTGTATCAAAAACAAACTCTGTGGCCAGTAGTCCACAAACGAACTATACCGACCGAGCGACCACCGCTTGTCGGCGAAGTTAGTGCCAACTTTTGCGGATAGAGGGTGTCACGTGGTCAACGCAACGGATTCCCACGGCAGTTAATCTCGTTTTTATAGACCGAAGCCGCAATTTCCTTGGAATAGTTCCTCAGTTATTCTCACGAGGCTGAGTGGACCTTGTTCCAGACCCACTATTTCTCAGAAGATCTAGAAGCGCCGGGAATCGAACCTGGGACCTCTGGATCTGTATCTAGGAACTCTGACCACTAGACCACAGAGGCGATCACCTTCCTGCATCACAAGCCACAAATTTATGTTACTGAAGAAGACTCAGCTTTGCGACCACGTAAAGAACTTCTGCCATGAATTACACGGCAACCCCTTTTCCCTTCCCACTAGGTTATACGTATTGTTTAGACCGGACAAGAACGTACCCACTTCACCGACCCCTTCACTTTATCTCCTTCCTAAGAGGCAAGTAAGCGGGTTCAGCAAGTAGCGAGGTGTGGCCCTACAAATCACCAAGGTCGGTCAAGGTTACGTCCCTGACTACAGCGAAAATACAAGTATAACTCGCCCTTAATATAGGCGGCATTTTACACAACTCCAACTAAGAAGTATCTATCATCATCATCATCATCATCATCATCATCATCATCATCAATAGACCACTATAAGTCGCGGTGCAAGGGCCTAGACGGCCCACCCATTATACATTTATACATTCATCATCATCATCATCATCATCATCATCATCAAAGTTTGGACCTCTCGACCTGTTCCGGTCTTCTGTAAGGTAATTCGATTTTTCCACTGTGACTTGGGTGTGCTTTCTAGGCATGTTGTCAAGGAAATGTTCTGGAATACGTTCATGTTTCATTCCTTCATCATGGCGAATCCAATTAAGACAATTATTCTTCTTCTTCTTCCCCTCCTCCTCACTTCCCTCCTCTTCCTTATTACCATAATCATCATCATCATCATTTCCAGAAAGAAATCTACTACTAGGAAGATCTAGATGCAGGTGGGAGCATAATATTGAACTTGATTGTAGAGACACAGGATGGGGTGATATGGACTGGACTGATCTGGTCCAGGATAGGGACGGATGGAGGGCTCTTGTGAAAACGGTATTGAACATTCGGGTTCCATAAAATATTCGAAAATTCTTGAGTAACAGCGCAACTGCAGACTTCTCAAGAAGAGCTCAATTCCATGTAGTTATTATTATTATTATTATGTCCTGACGTGTTAGGGCCTCCGGCCTGTTACCATTTGGAATTATCCAAAACTACGTATTTTTCTAACGGTTGGTAGGACTCCTTGGACGGGGGATCAGTCGGACACAAGGCCGCTACCTACAAAGGACAACAAAAACAAAGAATAAAAGCAGACATTCATTCCGTGGGTGGAATTCGAAACCAGGACCTCAGAATTTCAGAGGGCAGAAATATGTCGTACCTTTGATCTCGCCACTTTGAAGGAGGCCTATTGTTCTGAATTACGTTATTTAAATTGACTATCTTTAGTTTGTTTCTAATCACCGTGTTTCTAATTCGATCCCTTAATGCGTATCCCGCCACGTTCCTAAGCAATTTCATTTCATCATTTTCTGAATTTTGTCTCTGTCTTATGTCAGTGCTCATGTTTAAAATCTCCATGTTAAAGCTGGGAGAGTCACAGCCTAAAAAAATTAACCCGTGTTTCCCTTCTTGACTCATTAGTCGATAGTCTTCTTATCGTCCGAAACATCTTTGGAAGAAAATGCGAAGATGTATCACCACGTTCTGATACTAATTTCAGCGTCGGTCCACACTGCACTATTACTGTCTAGTCACAAGAAAGCATTAGGACAATGTCACTGGAGCACAACGGACCGACTGAGGCTCGAACCTGGTATTTCATCAATAAAAATGCACGGCCTTAATCACATACCATACGCTCCTGTGTATTTTATATGCGCGTGTGCAAAGTAAGCAAAGGGCTGAATACCTGTGAATAGCGGAACACCGAGTTCAAACTAGACCTTCAAATATAAACTGAAAACAAGACAAATCATGGAAGAATCCAATAAAGTACAATCTGAAATCGTGCCATGGTATTGTCTTAAATTGTGACGCGACGAGAGAGAACAAATAGAAAAAGGGGTCTTGATTTTTATGAATCTAAAACCGAATTCCTCTATATATGTATACAAATCCACAGTTATCTAATCTATGTATAGTTCTGACAAAAAGACAAAGTGTCAGATTTCAGGTTCTCAAGGTGACCACTATGGTGATTACTGTCTTCTGGACCGTGGCGCCGTGTTGTCTCTTAGATGCTTACCAACGTTTCGGAGGAACCTGTTACATCTTATACAGTAAAGATGGAGAGACAAGGACATTCCAAACATTGCGATATATCTACCTACCTAGACGGCATTAAGATAAAGCTGGCACAGCTACCAGGGCTTCTGACTTCTGTTAGGAAGGTACTCGGTTCGAATATCGGCCCGGACATCGATATTCTTGACAGGTTTTTTGACGTTTTTATCGGGTTCTCGAGCAAATGCTTGGACATTATCTTTAATTAAGCTACATTTACTTTCTTTCACATAATTTCCAATAATTTTTAATTATCGCCTTCTGAGTAGATGCTACAGGATATAGTCAGAATTACTGAGAGCTTATCAAAATAATCTATCTATATCTCTACAGCCCTTTCTTGGACCTTGGCCACTTTTTCACTTTTCTAATCTTTTCCATAGTCGGTAGGACTCCTTGGACGGGGAATCAGCCCATCACAAGGCCGTTACCTGCACACAGGACAACACAGACACAGAATAAATACACAAAGACATCCATACCGCAAGTGGGATTTGAACCGACGATCCAAGTGTTTGAACTGGAAAAGAGAGTTCATGTCTTATACCGCGCGACCACTGTGAGAGGTCGCTAAATAAACTACGAATAAATAAATAAATATATATGGCATCACATTCTAGAATGTAATAATATTCAGATGTATTTTTATGTTTGAAATACATAATGGAATTTCAAACACCCTGTTGCAGGAGATTGACTTTCCAACATCCAATCACGTGTTTCCGGGCACACGACACACCCTTCAGTCTTTTTTATTCCGTCAGTAATGAAAGTGGGGGGAGGGAGGATTCGACGGTCCTTCCGCAATTTTAGCGATTAACGGTCAGAAGTGGACTCGGTTGTTGAGAATCACGAAACAGAGATTTTCCAGGCATCTGGGGATGACAGTAGCAAATCAAAATTTCATTCACGAAGAAGTTAAGAGCAGATTAAATTTGGGGGACCCTTGCTAACATTCTGTTCAGAAGCATTTACCTTCACGGCCATAATTTGAAAATATAAAAATTAAAATATTCACAATCGTAGTTTGACCTGTGTTTGGTATGTTTATAGAACACAATCTCCCAAGTTAATGGGAGGTTGAAGACTGAGGATGTTTGAGATCAAAATACTGAGGAGAATAGTTGAAATTACGAGCGCGCAAAAGAGATGAAAATGCGAAAAATACGTAGTGAGGAACTTCACAATTTGTACTCTTCAAGTAAAGATACTGGGATGAGCAAACGAAGAAAAATGTGAAAGACAAGAAATATAGCACTCATGATATCACAAAAGTATAAATACTGTAGCTGGAAATCCTGAAAAGAAGATATCACACATGCGTAGATAACAAGATGAAGAGATTTGAGGCTTTCACGGCGGTGACTATGAAGAAAGCAGTCTTCTGGGCTTTGGCGCCGTGTATATGTGGTGTTANCATCCAAATGTTTCGCTCAACAAATTATTCTCAAGATCTCTTGATCTGTGTTCCTCTCTTAGGTTGAAGAACACGGTTTTTATAAAGAGCTCCACCAATGACCAGTAACAATACAATAAATCTATTCGACTAAAACCGCCGTTACATATTTAAGTTACATTCTACAACAAATAAAACATAATTATGAATTTTATCGTTGGTATTATAAACACGACACAGTAACTAACTCACCGGAACTAGATCCATCTTTCAACGAAATTAAATTACAATATCCAATTCACTCATCTGTGTTTCATTTTATTTTTAAATATTCAACTAATGATGTTCGATATTTCATTGAAAAGTTGTGATTTTAAGAAATGAAATTAATTAATTGGCCATATAATTATTACCATCTAGGAGTGTTACATAAACTGATAGTATAAAACAATAAAATCTAAACACACACAAGAAGATCAAAAGAGTAAGGACTCAGTAATATTACATCACATCTAAAAATAACAAGTTGCAAAATTCCGTATTTAGCAAGAAGTTACGCGACTAACAGACCAACCACCTGGATAACTAACTACTACTTTCGCATAGAATATTTTCGAAGAAGTCGATAAATGTTCAAGTCTTTTAAGAATTTCTTTGTTAATATATTAACAGAAGATTCACCATCGTCAAATTATGGAGTTTCTATTAGACCCTATTATAAGCCGGTTTAAACTTATTTTTCTAGCTACCTACTTATCTATCTATCTGTCTATCTATCTATCTATCTATCTATCTATCTATCTATCTATCTATCTATCTATCTATCTATCTATCTATCGCCTGTTTCACCCACTTGGAACATAGGGCAACCGTGAAATGCTTTGTTTTACTTCAGTCTCTTAATCTTAGATAGCCGGTAGGACTCCTAGGACGTGGGATAAGCCCAACGCGAATCCACTACCTACACAGGACAACACAAACAGAGAGCAAATGTAGATATATATACATGCCTTGATTGGGATTCGAACCCACGATCTCAGTGTTCGAGCGGACGAAGACATTTCATGCCTTAGACGGCGGGGTCACTGTGGTCTGCTATATCCTTATAACCTATGTGTAAATAAGGAACCGAGACATGAGGAGACTCGAATGATACTACATGGAAGTGCTACCAGGCCAGTTTTGAGTATGTAGCTGAAACACGGTCGGAAATCACAAAAACAAAACAGATTTGGGAAGCAGCTGAAATCAGTGCATTAATATCGAAGAAAGTGGATGGAATGAACAAGGCCAGACAATGTGAGAAGTTGAGACTTGAGACATCAACGCTGCATCCAAGAAGAAAGAGAATGTGTGAAGACACGAAAAACAGAAGAGAAGAACGCTGCATCATGAGTGGCACCAAATTGGATTGTACGAATAGCAAGAGGCAACTCTCATGAAGACAGGAGAAGACCTGGAAGACAAGAACAAAATGGGGAGATTCACTCTCTGAAGGAACAAGGTCCAAAGGGCAAAGAAAAGTAGCAGAATAAGACAATTTACTTCACTAAAAAGGATTCATTAGGCCGGTCACGGTAGCCGAGCGGTCTAAGGCATGCACTGTCTTCGCTCGCTCGGAAGCCGGGATCGTGGGTTCGAATCCCACTCAGGGCATGGATGTTTAGTTTGTGTGTGCGTTTGTCTGTGTTTGTGGACAGGCAGCGGCCTTGAGACGAGCTGATTACCCGCCCAAGGAGTCCTACCGAATGTGTAAGATCTAGACAAACCGAAGTGAACGGAGAAGTTCATGGACGTAGGCCTAGGACCACTGGGGCTGTAGTGCCAAGGAAAAAAGAAGAGCATCAACTGACGGTTATAAATTATGAAACCGAGTCACGATATAATGCATTTATTGAAACTACTGTGGTTCTCGACAGAACGCCTCCTTCCGTGATACATTCGAGGTCTGCTTTTTCTCTCAGAATAAAAGATAAGAATTTTATAACCCTTATGGATTTGAGTAAACTATATGAACACAATTCCAAAGAAACATAAATAAAAACTCTCAGCATCAAAAACACAATCAGTTGAAATATGTGGTACCAATATCAGAAAGCTAAAACTAGTGGCACAGAAGAAAGTTATTGAATAATTGTGGGACTAAAGTATTTGAGAGGTTGCATTTCAGAACTACGAAAACATGGAACATAAACACCGATCCACTAACTTCATGGAGCTGAGTCCTTCTTGAGAAGCCGGTAGTTGCTTAGCTGCTCAAGAATTTCTCAATGTTTTAAGGACCTCGAAGGTTCACTGTCTGGTTCACAGGAGTCCGCCAATGGTCCCTATCCTGAGCCAAATTGATCCAGTACACATCACCCAATCCTGTTTGTTTAAAACCCATTTTAATATTATCCTCTCATCTACGTGGAACAATTATTTCCTACAGCGATTTACTCTTTTTATTCTTTCGATAGTTTCCAATGAGAGTTTTATGTGAAGTAGGGACCAAAATTAAATATGTCATTAAAGTTTAATGAAGGCCTCTTAATAACAAATATATGTTCAGTAGTTTCGATAATACAATATGAGCAGACGAACATACGCATGCGTGAGATTTTCGATTATAAAGGCAGCATCTATGAAGACAGCATTGTCTTTCGTGGGTGTTCACTTTATGCACTTCGTCCACAATACAGGTAAAGTGTGCATACAATCATTCTCCACGGGCTGGCCATCAGTATTAATAATAACAAAGTCTAGTACGACATAAACATACATCAAATTATATATAAACACGGTAAGGTAAAGCTATCCCTGTAACAGGCTGTGGAGGCCCATAGCGTTGTGAGACGTCGAGGCTCCCACGTTTTCTAGACGGCTCACAGATGGCGGTGAGGTTGTCAGCCTTACTTGCCCGCGCCCTTTAGCCCCAGGAATATTCCTAGTTAATTTTTTTGTAAGGTTTGAGCCGACCCCACGGGCAAAGTGCGGCTGGAAGGATTACGTCGATTAAAAAATCTAGTGACCTCATTGGGAATTAAATGAAAAGTAAAGTTGTCCTTGTGCTCAACAAATTAAGCACTACGTCATGAAGGCGTACGGAAGATTGGATGTATAGATCCACATTTTCTTGACCTCGGCACTAGATGGAGGTAAGTGGTTAGGTTTACGCTCCGGCAGCTTTAACTCAGGGGAAAGAGCCTCCTTACCTATTGTATAGGAGGTTGGGTGGACACCAAAGCCGGTCTGGACGATTTTGAGAACAGAAAATTCTTGACCCTACCTGGACTCGAACTCCGATCACTCAATCGCCTAGCCAGGAGCCAATCACTATACCGACTACGTTACCGCGGTCCTACTTACCTCAAATGCTTTAGTTTATTCGTCTGTACTAGACGACCGAAGGGCGTAAGCTCTTCAGAACATAATCCACCTCAATATTGTCACGAATATTTTTTTAGGATTCCTTCTCTGGTGCTCCGTGTTAATCTGTGCATGCCCGCAGCAAGAAATTTTCATTTAAATTAGAAATAAATTGTTAGTATGGTTACTGAAAGAAAAATGACTTCAGGTTCTCTTTTTTTAGAGTTTTTCCTGAAAGGAAATTTTGTGGAAAGATTACACTTATCTGTAATCCCGTAACGAATATGCACCATAGAGTTTATATTCTATATATTCGTTTTAAATATCCTGCCACGAATCCAACTGAATCTCTGGTAGCAGAACTACAAGTACAGCACAGTTTGTGTTAAAACCTCTCTCTGAATAAGATCCTACGCCAATTCCAGCCACCATCCCTCCTCGCAATATAATTTTCCTTACGTTCAAGTTAATGTCATCCTTCATTCTCCATTTAATCTTAAGGAGACCGATTTAAAAAATGACCACAAATATTCTATCCGTGTTTCTTTTCGCCCTTTTCTCAGTTGCATGTCCTGCCAGTTTGCCTTCCAAGCTTTCAGTGCTCTAACAATACCGGATAAGCGTTACAGATAACTAGGCTCCTCATTGAACGGAACACTCTGTATATTGCTGTAACTTCCTCAGTTAGTTTACTTACTGCGTGATTCCTGTGTTCTTTAGAACTTCGATTTCATATTCATCTTTCAAAGTGACAGGTCACGTTTGAAGATCATGTGAAACAAATGGCAGAATTATTATTCTGCTCGCGCGCACACACACATATGCATAAATACATACATACATCCATTCATGCATGCATACATACATACATACACGCATACATTCATGCATACATACATACACGTATACATACATACATACATACACGCATACATACATACATACATACATACACGCATACATACATTCATTCATACATTCATGCATGCATACATACATACATTCATGCATACATACATACATACATACATACATACATACATACATACACGCATACGTACATACATACATACATTCATGCATACATACATGCATACATACACGCATACGTACATACATACATACACGCATACATACATACATTCATACATTCATGCATGCATACATACATACATACACGCATACATACATACATACATACATTCATGCATACATACATACATACATACATACATACATGCATACGTACATACATACATACATTCATGCATACATACATGCATACATACACGCATACGTACATACATACATACACGCATACATACATACATTCATACATTCATGCATGCATACATACATACATACACGCATACATACATACATACATACATTCATGCATACATACATACATACATACATACATTCATTCATACATTCATGCATACATACATACATACACGCATACATACATACATACATACATTCATACATTCATGCATACATACATATACACATACCTACATGCATTATACATACACACATATTATACAGAGATATTTATTCTTCTGCTAATTTGTTTACAAATATCGTTCCTAATTTATCCTAGAATTGAACGATACTTAAATTTGGAACACTTTCACATATTTTTTTTTTACATATGGTCATATTATGACTTTCTCTTCGTGATCAAAGAATTATGAATTCTATCACAATATTGACATGGCAGTTGATTGGAAGTTAAATAATAATTAATAATATTTTCTTTCTAATATAAATTATTTTAGAAGTTATATTGTGTTTCTTTTGTTTTGTCACTAACCAGAACAATATTTTTGAAGAAACTTGCCCCAAATTCATCATATACCATACCGAGAAATGCAGTATTATCGGCAACACAAACACGTTCTTCTATAGTTAACTCTATTTCTTGCTTCCCAGCCTCCATTTCACCGTGTTTTCATAATTTTTGTATACGTCTGCAACATTTTCACCTTCTGGAGGCATGCGGTTCCACGTTTAAATTGACTGCCATTCTCAGCAAACTACAATTCCCCACAAAGTTAGCTGAGCCATTGAAACATAATCAACCTAAGCTATTCCTGAGCATTTGCGCAATATGGATATAAGTGACACAGAGGTGATGCTCCATTAACTCTCAATGTCAACAACAGATTGAAGTAACTCGCCAATTTATAGTCGTTCTGTCCCTTAACCCAGGGAAAGAGATCCGGTATTTTTTTCAAATGATGTGCCTGGAGTCAATTCTCGTTTCTAATGTATTCGTGAAGAAAAACTTAAGTTTCAATTATCTTACATAGAAAATATACTATACTGGTCGCAGTTTCCAATGTGTAATGCAGTTACCGGGGGTCATATTGTGCTGTAGTGCAATCACTCAATCCATCTAAATTCAACGGCAGTCTCACTTACTTCTCTAAGAAATCCAAACTGAGAATCTAATGGATGATGTGGTGACTGAATAATTTAGGAACGTGCGCATGGCGTAGCACTTCTGGTGAGCTTCCTCCTTTCCACTGAATCATTTTGACAACCAAAACTTGTACTGGGCATATAACGTGCCTCTTTCTTCTCTGTAACGTTTGTTATGTACACCTTTCCACTCCGATAAATATTTGGCAAGTTATATAAATCTTGCATTATTATTATTATTATTTGCATGAATATAAAAGACAATTAAATTTAATTATTATTATTATTACTGTTATTATCTCTTCTAAATATCTCTACTTTTCATTTCACAATTAAATTTTTATACGTTTCATTCCTAAGTTCTCAATAACAACTCAGATTTATGTTAATGAAATTATTATCATTATTGTTGTTTATTTACTTGTCTGCATTAATGTGTTTTCATCCAGTGTTTGCCTGTAGTTTGTCTTCTAATTTATGTTGAGTTTGTCCATAATGTAATTATTTGTATCTACACTGTGCTCTGTCTCTAATTGGCCTTGCGGCTGTTGACTCGGCACATAAATAATAAAGAATTGAATTGAATTGAATTGAATTATGACTCTAAATAAGACCGTTTGGCTTTGGCCGTTTTTCAGGTCCTTGATTCTATACAAATTCAGTAGGAATCCTTAGACGGAGGATCAGCCCGTCGCAACGTCTCTACCGACACAAAGGACTACACAAACAGAATAAACACAAACAAGACATCCATGCTTTGAGTGAGGTTCGAACGCACGATCCCAGTGTTCGAGCTCGCGAAGAAAGTTCATGCCTTAGACTGCAATATTGCATACATGCAACATGCTCAGCTGATATTCTCATATTTGTTAAAGAAATACGATAGATCGCTATCGTGTGATTACAGATAACACTGCTGAACACTTAAGGCAATGATTTGGAAACCACAGGCTCTTGAAATGAAATGCAGGGTTAATTGTCCAGCAATCCCATAAAATGTGCTTTTTAAGTCAACAAATTACGCCAGTATGCACAAGAGAACGGCACTTGAACATACCGTACAGTTACATTCGAGTATCGTCAACAATTCGCATGCTTGTAACTCGTCTGTCACTCCCAATGCTCTAACTGTAACAAGAGTTTCATTCTGACTTCCACTACCAACGTGGCTCTGTTTATCGTTGCCTTGTTGACCAACGCACATAATAACAGCAGAGCCCACACATCCTTCTGTGTAACTGATCATTTGTCACGTGCAACAGATGATGCTATAATGTTGTTCTGCTTTTAAATATACTGAGATTATATTATTATTACTTACTTACTTACTTACTTACTTACTTACTCACTCACTCATGGAGCTGAGCCCTTCTTGAGGAGCCGCCAATTTTGCAGCTACTCAAGAATTTCCCAGCGTTCTATGGAACCCGAAGGTTCATTACCGTGTTCACAGGAGCCCTCCACTGGTTCCTATCCTTAGCCAGATCAATCTAATCCATACCATCCCATCCTGTCTCTCTAAGATCAATTTTAATATTGTCCACGCACCTTCGCCTTGGTCTATATTATTATTATTATTAGTAGTAGTAGTAGTAGTATTATTATTGTTGTTGTTGTTGTTGTTGAAGCAGTACCGCGCCATGTTGCAGACACGTTTCCACATATCAGACTCTTCTTCAGAGGACTGATGCATTCTTAGTTATGATCTAAATCAATTTTAATGGCTGCACAAGTCCAGAACTCACACGTAATACATTACTTGTGGTTACATTTGGTTAAATCACTCCTAATCACAAAATAAAAGCTAAGCGTGGTTTTAGTGAAATGCCATGTGTTTTCTGTACCAGGACGTACTGGGATAGATTTCAATATATTCTTACAATGCCTACTGAATAACTGACGGCAGACGAGAACACTGGGCTCTATTTTCCGTTACATTGTAGCTCATGCAGTTCAGGTTCCTATATCATAGTTGTCCTAAGCCCGCTTTCATGTCGTCTGTGCAAATATAACTGAAACAGTTCATTATTGCTATTTACGGAATTGAAACCGACTGTATCTACTAGAAGAGCAATGAATCACAGGTCTGTAGAAAATGAAGCCGTTTGGTGAGCCTGTGGGGGCCACTGATCTCACACATTTTCCAAGAAAATGAAAGATGGAGCGTTAGGTCTCATGAACAATCTTACAGGAACATAAGTAGAGCAAAGTTAATGAACTCCAAGCTGTATTAAGACCTGCAAGAAGAAGACAACAAACTTGAAATTGTTTCACAAAACTTCAGTGGTAGCTGGTTTGAAGTTGCGAATGCTAGGAAGAACATCAGGAAACAAGAAAGAGAGTGGAAAGGAAATACACCATAGGAAAAAAGGACGGAATAATAGATAAAAATTGTGAGAGAAGCTGAGAAATATGAAATTATAGATTAGAAAAAAAAAAAAATACTCGAGTTTTCTATGGATGTAAGACCGCAACCAACACTGATCTATTATGCGTCTCTACTATATATCCTACTAGTAACTATGCACCTGCCGGTCACGGTAGCCGAGCGGTCTAAGGCATGTACTGTCTTCGCTCGCTTGGAAACCGGGATCGTGGGTTAGAATCCCACTCAGGGCATGGATGTTTAGTTTGTGTGTGTGCGTTTTTCTGTGTTTGTGTACAGGTAGAGGCCTTGCGACGAGCTGATCACCCGCCCAAGGAGTCCTACAGAATGTGTAAGATCTAGAAAAACCGAAGTGAACGGAGAGTTTCATGGAGGTAGGTCTAGGCCCACTGGGGCTGTAGTGCCAAGGAAAAAAACTATGCACCTAGAATAAATTATATTAATTTACTTTTTGGGATCTAATTATTAAATAAAATAGATGACCGAACCTGTGAAAGGTGCCTACAAGAAGATGAATCAGCCACACACATCCTATGTGATTGTGAGGCCCCAGCTTACTTAAGATGTCTTCACCTGGGTCACTTCTTCATGGAACCAAGTGACTTTTATGACGCCCCATAAATAAAGTCCTTCTTATCATTTGAAGTGTAGGATTAATAAATGGTTAATCCAAAAGGGAAGTACAATAGATCATTGAAGGTCGCAGTGCGAGGGCAGAATTTATGGCCCACCTCTCATACACATTCAATAAATTGGGTCCAAAGTGACAGTATCTGAGTCCCGCGTGTGTCCTGCAATGCTATGATGACTGTAAGGCTCTCTTGATGCAGTTTTGATGCCTACCAAGGTTATATGTGGGATAATCAGATATTCCATGCTTGTATAGTTCCCACTTCAAGTGACAGTGACCTGCCGATCCTATCACAGATTCAACTGCCTCTTACTGAGCAACGATATTCCCGAAATCCTGATTAGAGAAGGGCCTGGAATAAGAAACCTCACAAGTCCCTCCCCAGTTATGGACTTCCAATGTTCCGGGCATGTTATATTCCTTCAGGCCCTTGTAACTTGTGTGGCAGCTCCATCGGAGCTGTAACGGACAAGCACGGGATCTATTAATGGAGTTTCAAACATCTGTTTTGTTAACAAGCTGACCAGTTGATTGCTTGAAAATTTTCTTGGCGTCGGTAACGGTATTAGTAGCATCCGGTTATGTTCTGTCAGTCACACCAGGGATTGTAGTCCCCGGCGAATTATTCCAAATTAATCTGTAAGGAAAAAGACGCTTATAATTGAACTTGTTTCTCAGACAGTACATAAATGCTACTACTGCTATATTTTATGCTTATTTTCAATTAGACACTCCTTAATGGCATATAGTTCTGCGTGGAAGACTCTGGTAAGCCTCATAAACTTGATATTTAGCCCCTTTCTTGTTTTTAGATGGCATACTCTGCTCAACGGCCCGTTTGGTGCTTTCGATCTGCCCACAGCATACAAAAAATCTTCCCTGAGGCTAATAACACCTTCTCGTTCTTCGCCACCTAGCAGAATTATGGCACAGGTTTCTGAAATGAGTAGACTTGTATCAGGCTCAGACGGTATATCGTCTGGCTACGGGCTGGAGGACGGAGGAGTCGGAGTTCGAGTCTTGGTGAGGCAAGAATTTTCACTTCTCAGTGTCGTCCAGACCGGCTCTGGGATCCACCGAACCTCCTATCCAATGGGTACCTGGGGAACTTTCCTCGGGGGTAAAATTACAGGGACGTGAAACTTACCATTCACTTTCAACTAGTGCCGAGGTCAAGAAAATGTGGATATATACACTCACTCCCCATACATCTTCATGGCGTAGTGCTTAGTTCTGGCCTATTGTACCAGCCCCAGATGATAAGTGAGGGTGATAGTGGAGCAATTGGTGGACTGAAGATTGGCAGGGGAAACCGAAGTACTCGGAGAATACCTGCCCCAGCGCCACTTAGTCCGCCACAAATCCCACTTGACCAAACCCGGGATCGAACCCAGGCCGCCGCGGTGTGAAGCCAGCGACTAACCGCTAGAGCTATGACGCGGTCCGCTTAATTAGTTAAGCGGAGGTTATCAGGAGTCTGACCCCGTTGATAGAACAAATTATTTAATAATGTTCTAAGTTACACACAAAACTTATGCCCACGTCCTAGAATGTACGAGTAAGCTTCAGTTAGTTCACTGTAGTTGGGTCCGCACATGTCAACAAGGACCTCCACAACAGCCACAACATGTAGAAGAGGCCAGGTAAAGTTTTACTCGTATTGCAAATGCTGGAGTAGTTGAATCATTGATAATTTCACTTACTGAGCTCAGTACTGACCGAACCAATATCAGAGTGACCAGATCAAGGAGGATGAGACTGGCAGGGCATGAAATTGTCGTCAGAAAAACAAAAGATATATTTTGTCAGAAAATGTAATCATTAGAAGCACCTAGAACGAGATGGAAAGATAATATTAAAATGGATATATGATGTAGACTGAATTCAAAGATCTCAGGATATGGTCCACTGGGGCCTCATGTGAAAAACTTAAAAATAGATTTGAGGATGACAGCGAATAAACGTTATTCTGTTCCGGGATATGACGCCTTATAATCTGGTAGATGGTATCTACCGTTTCAGACGAATTTGCTGGTTACATCTTCGGGGTTGGAAGATGGACTTGTAGCAGAATATATGATGTTACCTCTCAGGAGGCTTTATCCAACCGGCTTTTGTTCCATGGCGTTGTGTCCGACGGATTATAAGAAACAGTCCATTAGCCATGATTATAGTTTAATGACATCTAACTCGGTGATGGGTATAGACGTGTCAATACAGAAAATTCTGATGTCAGAGAGAAAGTAAAGCTGACCAGAATTCTGGACACGGGCAGTAAGGGACGGCACATAGCTTAGAGCACACAGATCACGAGGAAAAACAGGGGATAACCTATTCTCATTATGACAGAGGAAGATTAAATTTCTTTAATTACGAACACAGGCAGCGTTATGACAGACGAAACCTACTCGTATATATAGGCAGGAGAGGGAAGGGGGTGCAACGGAAACCTAAAATATGAGAACCCCATAAACTGTAATTCATTACATATGAACAGCATTGCAATTAAATTCTCAACTCCCTCATGGACTTCGCTCCACTTGCTGTTGGACTGGCCCTAAAACTCTTCGTCGTGTATCCCAGGGTTCATAGGGCTGGGATTTGCAAAGAAGGGATAGCGAGTCGCATGCGGGCCTCAACTCTTCACATGGCTGCTCACGCTATTTCCCCGTTCGCGGATATTTTATTTTTTCTTCTATCCTGAACATGAAAGCGATACGTTCTTCCGCAACGTCGGTTTATACAATATCTACATGGCGCCACATCCAAGAAGACGACATTCTTAAAAAAATAAATTTAAGAAAGGAAAAGATGTCCACAGAGAAAGTTAGATCAAACGATAACACTCCTAACTTGTATTCCGAGGGTACTCGCTTCGGTATGGACATCGGCTATTCAGACTGAGAATTTTAGCAGTGTCTTTAGTTCTTCCAGGAATTTGCCAGGATAGTATTTGTTGCTGTGTTACTTCCACTTCTTTCCACAGCTTTTCTAGTTCGACATTCATTTGACCGCCTACAACTCGACGACATGTAGCCTGAACTCTGAACGACTTCTTTAAATAAACCATAAAGTACAAGAAAACAACATTATCCTTGTACTTACTTAACCGTGACGCATGAAGACGAATGAAGAGTGGATTTATAACTCCATGAACTCTTAACCCACAGAGCAAATGATGCTCGAGATGGTTCAAGTTCGTATAGCAACAGGCGTGACCAGAGTGGTTTGAACGGCTGCTGTACTGCGATGTGGAAAGCAAATGGAAAAACTACCACATTATCACTTTTCCTGGATAGTCTCTTTCCAAAAACAGAAGATCGCATTAAGTGGAGGAACTGTTTTGGAAGAGACTGTGGACCTGTCGTCTGACAGATTACTGATGAATGAATGAACTCTTAACCACGGCACTGCACACAACTGAATAATCATTTTTATGCCGGGTCCCTGATACCCATCAGCTATGGCGGAGGACTGACATCGTGGCTGGTTTGAATGCTTTGGTGAACAGAAAACATCTACCGGGAATCGAGCGACTGTCGACCAGTCGCTGTACTGGAGGAGCTATTCCAGCTCATAAGGAAGGATGGAAAGAGGGGCGAAGAAATGTGTGACAGAGAGAAAGAGAGAAGAGAATGAAACATTATAAAGAATAAATGAAAAACATACACAATTGAGAGAAGAAAGGTTCAGAGATGGAAGTAGAGAAGCAGAGAACGGCTGAGAACGAGAGAGAACGCAAACAGAAGGATACAGAGGAAGAAGAGAAACGAAAGGAACAGATCTGCATAATGGACGAACTAAGCCATGAAAAGTAAATCGCAATATATAGAAACAGCACCCCCAATTTCTGGTACATGACACCACCCGCAGAGGATCTGTTTTTGTTTGGGCGTACAGTCCTAAGATGCAGGCCGGCTAGAAAGTGGATATACCAAAAATAATATTAAAATATGGGGCCCTTCCTTTACTTTGGTTTCTCCAGTTAAGGAAATTGAGTAGAAACTTGTAAATTTGGATTTTTTAATATATAACCTCCTAAATAGAGTTAAAAATTAAACGTTATTTAGCTTGAATATCTAAATAGTGTTTTAAGATTTCTGATAAAAAGAAATATGAAAGCCTCATTCAGTACAACTGGTAACTCGACTGAGATTCGAATCGGATACATAGCAAATATAATATTAATACAGTGTATTCTAATACACAATAGAGTGTAGCTTCTTTTGGGGGGGGGGGGCTTTCATGTAGTAGGGTGAGGCTGAGTCCACTTGGTACGTCGGCCACTGTTTGGCCTATTGTACTAGCCCCGGATGATAGATGAAGATGAATGTGGAGCAGTCGGTGAAATTAGAATTGGCAGAGGTAACCGAAGTACTCGGAGAAAACCTGCCCCAGTGCCATTTTGTCCACGATATATCCCACGTGACTTATACCTGGGCTCGAACCTTGGCCGCCGCAGTGGAAAACCGGCGATTAACCACCCTATCCAACATATTAGGTATCTCCTCCTCATCTGAGGGCGGGAACAGATCCAGTTTCCGAAACGTTGTGTTTTCTAGGTTCTAGAATACCGGACGACGAACTAAGACCAAAAACCCAGTAATTCTGAGTATCACACCCTTGTCAGAGTCATTTAGAATCTACTTAGACCTTCTTCTTTTTCACTGCATTCTTCCATCGGAGTTACACAATGAGTTGGCATCGGTTGCCAACATTTGCAATGTTCAAGCCCATAAATGCCAGAAGAGAGAGAGGTAAAAAAGAACATCGGAGAAATTTTTGAAAAGGGGAAGAAATGAGATAATGAGGGATTTTATTTTTTCGAGGTGTACGAGGGGATGAAAGAGCACATTTCTTAGAACATTCCCAGGCTTCGTCCTCTCGTCTTTCCTGTAAGGATAACCTGAGACTGAGGAGTTAGCAAGATTATGAGTAATTTTCCGATAAGTTCATGCAAATAGTATTTATATACTCTGATACAAAAATAAATCCAGTCAATCTATAATTGTTACGAAACAACCTGTTTATTCTGAGGAAAAATACAGCAGATAAACGTATTCTACGGCTCAAATTCTGAGATGTTTAACATTTAGGCTTCCGGTGCGCGAGCTAAACATCAGTGCCATATACTCCAAAATGAATGAATTCATCATCACATTTATTGGGCGTACCATAGATGAGGCTCTTAGAGATCCACTTCTCACCGTGGAGGCACGGCTTCAATCCCGAGTGACTTCATTTGAGATTCGTGGAAGATTAAACAGCAATGGAGTAGTGTTTTCTTAGCCCCCCCCCTCATTCCATAAATTTTTCAAGCTCATCTATCACCACCATTTGAGGTATGTGTAGCCTTGAACAGACAGCATATTATCACATTCTTCACCTTCAAGATAGAGCTTCATCTCTGATCCGACATAAGGCAGTTATAGTGTAAGAAAGTTTCTTTTGTCACATGAATCCTGTTGTCGGAACATGACTCAGGTATGTAAGATTTGAGGCTTTCACGGCGGTGACTATGAAGAATGCAGTCTTCTGGGATTTGGCACCGTGTATATGTGGTGTTAACCGACGTTTCGGAGGAACGTATCGCCCCCATCTTCAGGGTTGAAGAAAAAGTATAAGTAAATCTGCAAGCGACAACACCGTGAGACACGATAAAGCAGACTAAAGAGTATACCGTTAGAGCAGAGAGGGAAGGGGATGAACTGCAAGTGAACAAGTGAAAGCAGTGGTGTGGGAGGGGTGGGGGAAGGGAGCCGGGACAAGCGATTTTGTGTAGGGGAGAGATAAATAACACCCCCCCCCCTCAGCTCACAGTTAAAGCCCAGCCAGTTAACCTTGCTATCTCTCCCCTACACAAAATCGCTTGTCCCGGCTCCCTTCCCCCACCCCTCCCACACCACTGCTTTCACTTGTTCACTTGCAGTTCATCCCCTTCCCTCTCTGCTCTAACGGTATACTCTTTAGTCTGCTTTATCGTGTCTCACGGTGTTGTCGCTTGCAGATTTACTTATACTTTTTCTTCAACCCTGAAGATGGGGGCGATACGTTCCTCCGAAACGTCGGTTAACACCACATATACACGGTGCCAAATCCCAGAAGACTGCATTCTTCATGACTCAGGTAAGTCACAGATTTGAAAAAAAAAAAAAAAGGTAAAGCTATCCCTGTAACAGGCCATGAAGGCCCATAGGGTTTTGAGAGATCGAGGCTCCCACAGTATTCTAGACAATCGGCTCACAGATGGCGGTCAGATGATCAGCCTTACGCGCCGGCTGCCCTTTACCCACAGGAATATTCCTGGTACTTATTTCTGTTAGAAGCTGAGTCGATTCCAGAGCCATAGTACGGCTGGAAGGATTAGGTCTGTTGAAAGGTCCATGTCCTCATCGGGAATCGAACCCGCGACCTTCCGGCTTGTAGCATAGTGCCTCAACCAATTACGCTACCCGTGCCCTACAGGTTTGAAAGGGCATAAAAAGATTTAAAAAATCATTAGCCAAATATGAAGAGAACCGAAAGATACAAAACATTTTAGTCCAGATTGGGCTATAGGTACGTCCGAAGCCCTTGAACAAAATATTATGAGGACAGAAACGCACTTCAAACTGACGTGAGAAAGTGAAGAGTAAGACAATGAGCGTAAATCGCACGTTAAATATGTTGAGCGGAAGATCACAAGGGAACTATCCGCTTGAGATACCCTAATATAGATAGAAGATGCTATTAAAATTAGTCTTAGAATGAGAGAATGCTATGGTAGAGACTGGATCCAGCTGGCTTACAATAATGTCCAACGTCGAATATTTATCGCTTGTCCGTCCTCTGCTTAGTAACTCTATTACCGCAGCTACACTACGTAGCCTAGCAGGTGTAGCGACGAGCTATGGGCTGGACGGCTGGGGTTCTAATCCCGGGAGAGATAATAACTTTCTCTTCTCTACAAAGTCCAGAACGACTCTGGGGCCCACCCAGCGTCCTATCCAATCGGCATCGGGGGCTCTTACGTTGGGGGTAAAGCGGCCGGAGCGTTAAGCTGACAACTCACCTCCGTCTAGTGCAGAGGTCAAGAATGGTGAAGCTACATCTCGATTCCTCCATATTTATTCATTGAATAATGCTTAATTAATTAAGCACAGGGGAAAATTTAACTTACCTAACTATATATCTGGAAGGTGTGTCCTCCAGCTGCAAACTAATGCTAAACCATTCTGACTTTTATGATCATGGCTATGGAAAAAGGGGGTTTCGTGATGACAGGGAATTTTATGGCTACCTGTGAGTATATTATCTCTTCAATGAAGAATCTGTATGAGGGGTTTATTTAATATTCCTCTCGTATCGCCTGGCCCTAAATAAGCTCTGTAGCTGATAAAGAGAAGCGTACGACCTGCGAACAAGCCGCAGAACTGCATAAGGAAGCAGAAAACCGTGGAGCACCGTGTTTATTATCTTCCTCTTGTACTCTTGTGCTGAGTGGATAGCTGTCAGGGTTCTGAGCTGGCATCCTTCAGACTAGACCTCAGTTCACGCCTTCTCTGCACGAGAGAATCAGCTTGTCAGTGCTGAATGGGGCCTGGGGGTGCTTGAATTCACGCGAAGTACGGTATATAGAGCAGAAAACTAGAGTAGAAAGGTTGGCTGCACTGCAGCACCTACATTTCGAAATGTGATATATGCGATTTAACATATCTAATCGGTTTTAATGTTCATTTGCTGCATATAAAAATCTACTACTACAAAGTTACTTACAGTAATATGGAGAGATTTTCTTTTCATCGAATATGCGTCGTATAGAAGGATATTTCAAATATCATTCTGCATATTCTAATAAGTTCCATGATCCATATTATTAGACAGATGTTTTGGGTTGAACGTCTTTAGGCACGTTACCATCACTACGGGGAGCCAATTACAATCGTTCTATCTGCCGGTCTGTCTGCCCGCATTAAACAACTGAAAAACGGCAGAATGGATTTCAATCAATTTTAATAATTTGGAAGATCGACTGAAATTTGTCGACTCTTTTCAATTGTGGTTAAAATCCGAGAACAGTAACACAAAATTTACCAGTTTATATCTGTGCACATTTCGACATCATCCGAGCTTAACTCCCTAAATAAATATCAGAGCGATAGATGTTTGAAACAAACTTTGTAAATGATACAAATTTCAGGGAAAAATAAATCTCCTAATTTCCTTTCATTACATATTATTTGATATGACACGTACCGTACAGAAAACATCGCTTACATCAACTTTTGAATGCAATGTGACATATTGCCTAAAAGTCGGAATAGTGGAGCAAAAAGAGAAGGCCATTGTCAAGCAATGACTCTGTAAGCATTTTCCCGCGGTATCGAACACACACGCAAATGAGTTGTTGGGTAGGACATACAGACACACATAGAAAAAGAAGATCTGAGAAGTTTCCTTTAATTTTTTCAAAATAACTAATATAGGCTAAAAATTAGATAGGTCTGCATGTTCTATATACACCATGCTTGCCCTTAAGTCTTCTGTAACAGCTCACTCCATATATACCTTACGTTCTATATAAAAGTAAGTAAGTAAAGCTATCCCTGTACCAGGCCGTGAAGGCCCATACGGTTGTGAGACGTTGAGACAACCGGCTCACAGATGGCGGTAAAGTTGTCAGCCTTACGCGTCGGCCGCGCTTTACTCCTCAAGAAAATTATTTAATTAATTCCTGGTACTCATTTCTGTTAGAGGTTGAGTCAACGCCAAGGCCATAGTGCAGCTGGAAGGATTAGGTCAAATGAAAGAAACCCAGTGACCTCATCGGGACTTGAATCCGCGACCATCCGGCTTGTAGCATAGTGCCTCAACCAACTACGCTACCGCGTAAGTTAATTTAATTATTTTCCAGACTTACGCTGACAGAATTACAGTACATAATCCCATTCATATGTAAATGTAACATATATCCATTTTACTGTAATACAAGATAAAATTTTTTACATTAATTCTAATAATTTAGCAGTACAACGCGGCCACTAGCTGTTCATAACCTGAGAGTAAGCCAGGAGAAGTGATCTTTTGTTCTGATAACTCGCTCGCGCCAAGCTAAAGAAGCAACTAAGGCTGTTAAATTACTGTGACTGTCTGATAATTAAATTTCATTGGCAGACATCCCTTGTAAACCCCAAAATTTAAAGACAACCAATCCAGCTAATTTAAGGGAGGTAATATTGTGTAAAAGTAAGGGTTTACAGAAGCTTGTTACATAGGACTGCGCCCTTCTAGAAATAATCCTCATCTAATTCTTGGGGTGGACGACAAAAATTCACCGCTCTGACATTATTATTATTATTATTATTATTATTATTATTATTATTGTAATGACTCAACTACCAAGTTAATTCACAAGTAGAACTGAAAGTAACTCTTATGTAAGTGTTACGTGTAGTGAGTGTGATAATGTTAAAGTGGACTCTCATATTGTTAATTCACCCAGCAGTGCTGTGTGAAATGAGTGAAACAATCTACTTTGTGTACTTAGAACTAATCCAGTCCTCTCGCCCTGTCCGAACAAGGTCCGTTAAGCCCTGAGAGTGAGCCTCTTCCTTGTCCCTCCTGTCTAAAGGCGACTAACATTCACTTCTACTGGGGCCACACTCACTTCGTGAGCATGTGATGGGTTACTGGCGCCCATATAAACTGGCTCCCTCGTTCTGTCATCGCCTTAATAGAACTAGGGATATCAGTAGAGCGAGATAAATTCGACGATTTCCACAGTTGCAGGAGTGTGAGCAGCATCAGCATCGTCAACATCAGATACGCCACAGATAAGGAATTATGTGGTAAAGTGGCGCACAACGCATAGTTTGGATAAAGCAGCTAAACAGTGGCCCCAACTCGTGGTCACAAAGGATGCGAAGAGAAGAAAAGTAGTTATACTTAAAAAGTTTACAGATAATTAAATTTAATAATAATAATAATAATAATAATAATAATAATTTATTAACTAACGAGATTTGGAATCTCATCATGGTAAGTACGACAAAAGCTATCTTTTGTAATTCTGTATTTCATCATCCTGTTTGGACATCTTTAATTAAATGTCTATGTATTTAAGAAAGCAGTCTTCTGGGATGTGGCACCGTATAGATGTGGTGTTAAACGACGTTTCGGAGGAACGTATCGTCCCCATCTTCAGGGTAGAAGATCTCTTCGCTTTCAGATTTCTTATTTTTCTTTCTACTCTGAAGATGGAGGCGATACGTTCCTCCGAAACGTCGGTTAACGCCACATATACACTGTGCCACATCCCAGAAGATTGCTTTCTTCATATCACCGCCGTGAAAACCTCAAATCTTACACGTCTATGTATTTAGTCAGTCAATAATGCAACAATCATTAAAATATTCACCATTCAACACCAACGCTACATGTTTCGGCCACATACGGCCATCCTCAGGTGTTTCGATGCGTATAAACTTTTACACTGTTTTGATGCGCACAAAAATTGCGCGCTTCAGTCCACTTAAGTTAAAATCTTTCGTAAAATTCTATCCACCTCATAAGGGGCGTCGTCCACTTGTTTATAGCTATATGATGCATGTATCTTTTGATATGTGACGCCGTGTTCTCAGGTTTATTGACGTTCCTCTAAAAACTTCGCCAACATCTACCAGGCTATACGGTGTCGAACCCCAAGAACACAATATTCTTGTTTTATTGGCTTCCTTTATATGAAGTTTACCGGTACTTCCGTTTTAAGAAGTAATATCGGACCCAGGGACTTGAATTAACTTTCCTAGTTTTACTGCAGGCACCAAATTCCAAATTTTATTACGATTCCTTCAGTACAGTCGGATATAAATTGTGCGGAATGACCTTCTAGTTCGAAAATCACTTCATACACAGAGCCCAAAAAAGTAACACTTGGGCCCATATTCGTAATAACGGGACCATCTAATGTCACATGTATTTTTCTCGATGAATTTTTTCCGTTGTTGTTGATGCGTGCGCAAATGATCGCGTGATTCGTGGGCTTTCCCTCTTCTAATACGCCTCCGTCATTGATCTCAAGAAAGACAATTAGCAATTTCAGCCTCTCGTCTCTTATTTTGTGTTACTGTCCAACTTTATGATTCGAGAAAACATCAGGATTTCCTAATGCCTTACACAATTTTCATTATTATTCAAAGTATTATTTTGAAGGAGCTGGCATGGTCAGTTAGTGTAGTAACTAGGCTATGGGCCTGACTACCGGAGAACTGGGGTTCGTTTACCGGAGGAGCTGTCATTTATCTTTCCATCACTGTGTCCAGACCGGTCCTGATACCCGCACAGCTTCCTTCCCGATAGGTACAGGGGAAATTTTCTCCAGAAGATAAGCAGTCGATGGATAAAGCTGATCGCTCACCTCACTCTAGTACCGAGGGTAAGAATGCGTGGAACTATACTTCCACCCCCCATACGTCTTTGCGGCATGATATGGAAAATCTTTTTATTGATGTTTTTCAAAGCTTCGTTTAGTTATGTCATTTAATCTTTGGAAAGTTTTTAGACAAATATTTATATTTGTATGTTCTAAATATATAAATATATTCGATGACATAAATAATTATATACTTGAACTCTTTCCAGTATTTGATTCCATCTCTCCATTTATGTTTTTGTATTTTTCTGGGAGAGAAATTTGCATTATACGTTGAACTGGTAAAATTATTACTTCCTGACATTTGGTATAAAATATTTTCCGTAACGTAATTTACGAAACTGTCTGTGCCTTGTGATAGTCATGTTCTAACCTAAACTACAAATTGCACCCCTTTCATTCAACCTTCGTAGAGACACGCGTTTGAATTCAGAGACTCTTCAATAGCAGTCCAAAAAAAGCAAAACAGCATTGAAATGGGTAATTTAGTACAATGTAGTTGGTGGGGGGGGGTGCACAATGGTCTGTCGCTCTGGAAACAATTGAGGGACTGTGACATTTTACACCGCTGCATATTGGACTTCAAGTGCCGAGACAAGTAGAGGACGTTGCAAGTGGCACTTGAACCTCCTCTGACTGACATACCACGCTTGGTAGCAATGTCGAGGATCCTAGGGAGCAACTATCCCTTCAGTTATGTAAGTTTCATGGAGCAGCTCTAACATTAGTGACAATGGCTAATTCTACAGTTTCGTAATTCGGTATGTCCCGGCTTCCAGTCTCGTTACCTAGACCAACTTCCTCAGCAGAGAACTTATTTTCAGATATATGTTGCTTTGCTTACTTATGGAACTGAGCCCTTCTTAAGGAGAGGCCGGATTTGCACACGGATCGACAATGAAACTGTTGAAAGCTGAAGGTTAATAATACTCTTATTAAATAGAGAATTTCGAATTGTAGGAATAAACTGTGGGAAATGCTTAAAAGGGAAGGGAACCGCATCCTATAGAGAATTTTTAATTCCTAGGAAAAGAGGAACCTATAAAAATGCTTTGATCAATTCAGAAGTAGTTAGACAGAGAACGCGACCTCCGGAGCTGTTGAAATCGGCGTCTCTGATAAACGTTTCTGGTATGATAAAGGTAAATTTTCCTGTTCCCAGACTATAAAGGTATATACAGGGAGCAGGAGTAAATCTCTGCACAGTGGGAAATGGTTGGAGGTGAGTTGTTAGCTTTACGCTCCGTCGCTTCACCCCTGGGAGGAGGAGATCGCAGCACTCGTTGGACAGGGGAGCTGATAGGCTTCAGAGCTGGTCTGGATGTAGTGACGATGAGATAAGTCTCTAACCCCCCTGAGATTCGAAGTCCGGTTGTCCAGCCATATGCAACTTTATTGATATATTCTTTATTTTTCCTTTTTCATTTAAACTGCAGAGAAATAAAATTTTTCTGTAATGAACTTTATTTAACATTGGTTTTACAATTAATTATTTCGTGAGCTGGGATAGCGCAGTCGGTGTAGCAACTGGTTGGTGGCTAGACGACTGAGGGGTCGGGGTTCGGGTCCCAGTAGGGTCAAGAATTTTCTTTTCTCCACGTCATCCAGACCTGGTATGGAGCCCACCTAGCCTCCTATCCAATGAGGACTGGGGGGCTCTTTCCCCGGGGGTAAAGCGGCCGAAGCATGAAGCTGACAACTCACTTCCAACTAGTGCCAATGTCCACTCCCCCATTGCGTAGTGCTTAATTAGTTAAGCACGGGGACAACTTCAGCGTTTTTTTTTCCATTGGCGCTACTGCTCTCATTTGGGCCTAGGCCTACCTCCATGAAACTCTCCGTTTCATTTCGGTTTTACTAGATCTTAGACATACGGTAGGACTCCTTGGGCGGGTGATCAACTCGTCGCAAGGCCTCTACCCGTACACAAACCTCCATGGCCTGAGTGGGATTTGAACCCACAATCCCGGCTTCCGAGCGAGCGAAGACAGTGCATGCCTTAGACCACTCGACTACCGTGACCGGCCGTATGAACGCTTAGCTCCACGCATTATTAACTCCGGCAGCAGACTTTTCAGAATGGTGACCTTCTGGGAATTAAGGTATATACCTTTAAGATTTATGGTACAGTATTTACTGGCGTAGGTCCAGAGTTCAACAATGGACATTGCCGTATTTCTAACGCTTAGGACACCTTGAGCTCAAGGGTAGTGGTTGTTTTGAATCGACAACAAACATTTCAAAAATGCAGTCCTTGATACGAGTATGATGCTTCCAATGGATATCAATAATCTACGAGATTGCTCGCTGTCATAAAATCCTCAAATCCTGTTTATATTACCGAGCCTTGCTTCGGTTAATGAATATTATTCGACACGCTATGCCTAATTTGTCCTGCGCCATGCTGTAATAGACAAGCAACGTTCCTTTTCTCATATTCTGTGCTCCTTCCCCTGGGATACTGACTTACTGTGTGGGAAGGTTTGCGTGCGGTGATCAGCTGGGGAATTATACGTGCTAGTGGGGGTTGTAAGCTCCTGGTCCTTACCCAAGCTGGAGTGGTCGAAGCACAGCGTCCAGATGAAAAGTAGCCCCTAATCCTAAAGGATGGGTTTGAACCTAAGATTAACAACCTTACCTCTGAAAACAGTATATATATATATATATATATATTGAAGGAAACAACGATGGATTTCATGTGGTAACGAAGGGAAGATTAAAAATTCGAGATGTTTTCCTTCCTCGTGACTAGCTTATTGTTTAATTTATAAGAAAGAAGTGTCACTGAACATTTGTATACGTCCGTAATATTATAGAGCCTAACTTAAGTTAACCCAGCTTATCCTAACTTAATGTTACTTGACTTAACCTTGTCTAACCTAACCTAATAAGTCAAATGACATTTACGTCGGTTCATAGCACGAAAGAAGTTAAGCGAAAAGATGGAGGTAAGAGATAAACAATAAAGAAGAATTGACAGTTATCGCAAAGAATGCCGAGGCTCTCAGAGGAGACTAGAACTAAGGAGAAAACACGTATATTTTCTTTCGTTCAGTTTATTATACGACGTTGTGAGTGGTCACATCCCCCTGAGTTCATCCCTGAGATATTTTGGAAAATGTGATTACTTTCTCTAAATTCTGACGAAAACATATACAGGGTGTTTCACGACTTTAGGGTATAACTGCAGGAGGTGATTTTCTATATCTTAGTGATCAAAAAAAGTCCATATAAACATGTGTCCGATTTTGGACGGTTACGGAGTTATGACCGTTTTAAACTCAGAAGAGAAGGTAACAATTACTGACAATAAACAGAACAAAATTATAAACCAGCATAATACATGATACATTTAAAGTATTGATGTAAAATTAAATTCGTGAAATTATTTTTAATTTGAATTTATTGGTGCTTAAAACTGATTTTCGAAAATGCCACCGCTGGCCGCAACACAGGCTGCCGCTCGGTTGTCAACCGCGTCGGACATACCAACCCACCACTCCATAGGTAGCTCTCAAGTGTCGAGATGACGAGAATACTCTGTCTGTAGCTGGTTAAAAATAGCGACCCGCCAGCCGACAGACGCGGTTCACAGGAGGGCGTGTACGGGAATGAAAGAACGGTCATAACTCCGTAACCGTCCAAAATCGGACACATGTTTATATGAACTTTTTTGATCACAAAGACCTAGGAAACACCTTGTATAAACCTTATACATTCTTCCTCTAACTCTGACTCACAGTACTGAAAATATGGTCATGTGAGCGGATCGATACATACAAGTTTATGGTGATTAAATCCTGAGAGAAGGTCTTGTATTTGATGATTGTAATGTGGTCATCTTACTTACAAATGGGAACAAATTCTAGGAACACTGTGGTTAAATTTATATTGTGACATGACGCCAGAAACCCGGAATAGAGAAGCCAAAGACGAAGTCTATTTCTAGCTAACGGCTCGCCAAGCACACGTTCCCGCGGCAACGAACAGACGCGGAAGTCCATTCCTAGGCAACGGTTCAGTAAACACTTCCCAGTGGCAAAAAAAAATTAACACAGAAGAACAGAATAACAGAGGAACTGTAAGACATGGTGACTTATATTCCGTTCGCTCCAAAGTTATAAAATAATTAGTTCAGTTAATTCACTTGAATGAACAGTAATTCTTCGTTCGTCGGTAGTCATCAGTCGCAGTAGAAGAGAAGACATTTGTGGTCCAGTAAGGAATGGAGCGTGTCTCAGACAGCCGCTGATTGTGAGCTGTTATAATTGATTGTAATTTTAATAGAAGTGCCAATAAATCGAATCCAGAACCCGTTATTATTAGTCACGGAACCCCTTACACGTGACAATACATTAAAAAGTTCCTTACTTTACGGAATAGGGGATGAAATACTTTGTAGAGCAAAACAGAATGCATAAATTATACATGACGTCACTATTCTCTGGTACCTAATTCACGACCGTTTATTTACACCTGAGATTCATGCCTTATTTTCGTCTACCAGGGTCTTAAGTGAGATGGAGGAAGGATGGGTACTTACCTATTAATAATACACATTTAGTTATAAGCATGAAGCGTTTATGAAAGAGAACTAATATCTTGTTACTTCAGTGTGTTTATGAAATAAAGAAACAGCCTGACAACTTGTATTTTAACTGGTCTGTAATATATAAAAATCACCGCCAAAGAAGTATGAAAAATATGAAAGAAGGCATTCAGAAAATCTGCCTACATGTACTTCATCGAAGTTGCCCTCTCCATTACTGTTTGTTGTCACTACCGCTACGTGTCTCTGTCGGAGTGTCGTGTCATGCAATGGAGCCTCTATACACTCAGCAATTATCGCACATGTACATTCACATGTTCACATCAACTGTCATGTTGGTGCGATCCTCTGAGAGCTGACCTCTTCAGGTCTCCCCCATCACAACGGCTGATCCAAAGATTTCCAGTATATAGCGTACGACGCTATATTATAAAACGTGTATAGTGATCGTCAATTTTTTTAAGTTATAGGTTATAATTTTGATTTATGATGAAAAGTACAAAATCGAGATACTTTAATTTACAACGAATATGGTGTTATCAGCAGGAATATATATTGCAGGTATGAACGTCGTAATCCCCCTTCATTTTCTCATAATTAATTCACTTTATTCTCTGCGGAATTGATAATGTTGTGAAACTTTTAACATGGCCGCTCCAATGACAGAATGCATCAAATACGAACTGCGATCTGTGATCTGATTTTTGCATTCAGAGTGTGAGAAAACTAGAGAGATATACAGAAGGATGAGAGTTCGGTGTGATGACAACTGGCAGGTTCAAAGGAAAGTTACGAAGAGGCGAAAGAATCAATGAACGTAAGAAGAGTGATGATGATGATCTGATTTTTGAGCTGCCATAGACTGCAACATTTGTTGAGGTTAGGAAACAGATAAGTCATTGTATTTAGAACAACCGAATAATTAAACTGGAGAAATTGTATCTGAAATTGAATATATCGAAGCAAGAATGGCTTAAAACCTAGTCGAAACTATTTCATTTTAATTAAATTTAGAAAACTATAAACTTTGGGACAAATGTATTGTAAAGTAGAGGATTAAGTAGAAAAATAATCTATATATATAATATCTATTATATATATTATATATAATTATATATAATATCTATTATATATCTATAATNAGGCACTTGTCCCATCATTTCATGCATTATGAGGTAGGCCGTGCCGCGTGAAAACGCCTGGTTTTTCAGGGGCTTGTGAAACGATGGGACAAGTGCCTCAGTGTAGAGGGAGATTATGTTGAGAAATAAAAGCATTTTTCAAATCAGTACTCTTATTTGTTTAAGTTCTATATCCATTTATAACATACTTATTATCTTATCTACGTATTATATCTAAAACAGCAGCGCTGTTTGTTGCAATAGCTTCTCACATAAACCGATCAGTACACTCCAAAAGTTGTTAACAATTTTAGTGTCATCACAGTGTGCCAAAGCATAAATCGTAGGTGAAGAGAGCTGATAGGAAGTAAAGAACTACAAGCTATTTCAAATATGTTCATATGAATAATAAAAGTTTTGAAAAGAAGTTTCAATGCACTAGAATCTCATCAGATTTGCAGCCCTGTGAATGCTGAGCTTAGCGCTGACACGCCTGATATTTCGAGAAGAGTTTAAAGCATTTGTTTGCAGAAATCTTTAAAACTTATGTAAATTTTATAGCTAATGAAACTGCTGCAGCTATAAATATTTCGAGAGCTTCAGTCCCTCTATAAAGGATAATTAATCTATAAGAAACTCTAAAGGCAGTTTAGGTCCTTCCACTTCTTCACTGAAGGTTAAGACTAACAGACACTCTTCGGAAGCCTATATCAAACTTGTCTGAGAGCTGACTTCGCTTAACTTGGGCAACGCGCTGTACCTGGGCGGTCTGAATTGTCGCGACATGCATTGAAACACCGTTTCCTCACGAGAAAATATTCTCCTGTAAGTGCAAAAGGCAGATCCCATTTATCTGCAGTTTATTCAAGAACGATTATAGTAATTCAGATTATACAGCGTCGAATGATATTGAAATATAAATTGGATATGACGTGGAAAGAAGACATGGCCTCATTGAAGGTAGCATCGACATATTTTATGGAAGGGTTGAGGAACACCACGAAAACCTCAGAACAGTTAGTGTCGCAACCCACATCTGTTCCTGGGCACATGTCAGAAGCAACACCTCATGCGCTAACCTTTTCTGTGTAATATGTAACATTTCTTTCTGTATTATACTTCAGCATCCTGTCGCATTGTGGTATCATTTCAGCTCGAAAGTATACCATCTTTAATGCAACAATAACCTCATACAAAAGACACTAAAAATATATTTAATACACTAAAAGTACTTGTTAAATACTTTAAAATGTCATTAAAATTATACATTTATCCTTTGCTGCAATATGTTTCGGCCACACATGAATCAACATCAGGCAACAATTTTAGTTATCGGGGAGACCACTGCACTCTACACTTTGTCTTCTGTGCCTTTGGGTATATCGTTGTTTATGTTATTAGTTCCTTTCTTACAATATTTCCATTGCATTTTTTTCTGGCGGCTATTTGAGTGTTCTTATGTTGTTTACTTTGTTGAGTATGCAGTAAAAGCATGGGTGGTTGGTATATGTATGTGTTTATTCTGTGTTTGTGTTGCCCCTTATTTAGGGAGAGTCCTTGCGACGAGCTGATCACTCGTCTAAGGAGTCCTACCGCCTGTAAAATGTTCATGAAACTAAAAATCAGAAGCCACAGCCCAAAGGGGGCTGCAGAGCTAGCGGGAAAAAAAACACGCATGAATTTATCTCATCATTGGTTTTCATAACCTGAACTCTTGTAGAGAGATGACTCAAAGGAAAATAGATGAGAAGAGGATTGCATGTTTACACATCTCTTCTGAAATATATATCACTACACAATATACATAGCAATCTGATTAAGGTTACGCTTTTAGAGGAGCACCCACATTCATTGCATTTAAATAAAAAGACAAGCTCATTAAAAAAACAAAAGAATTATCGTCTCCAAGATTGAAATTTAAAGATGGAAGATATTGCATCAAAGGAAAAGGGGCAACCGTATGCTGCATTATTATGAGCTTGGAAGCGTTCAAAAGGTATACACCATTTAAGATACGGAAATAATTAAAGAAAACAACTGGAAAATAAAAGCACACAAGACGATAAAATGTCAAGTAACCAAGGCACAAAAATACATAGGTAGGTCTGCCTGCAGAAGTTACGGTTTCATTAATAATTCTCTATATTTCGATTTACAAATCTGACACAAAGAAAATATCGGATTCGAAACCGGCCGCTAACTGGTTGTCCCCAACGTGAATGTTCATGGTTCTCCTCCGGCTCCCCAGGTGATTGAAAAAATATGACCTTGTTTCATTTGAAAATTTTTAAATTCAGAATCGATAGAACGCAATAAAATAGATACAAAATTAATTTTTTAAGGAGTGGTATGACACAAAAAAAAATTGTTCCTCCTGATATCTGTTCAGTCCCCACAAGCGAATATCTGAATACCAATCTGAAGTGATTATAATGCAAAGAACACGCAATTTTACCTGTTGCTTATAGGTTAAGAGAATAATTGAGAGACACAAGCGCAGATCGAAGATTCACGTACAGCCCCATTGCTAAGAAATGATTCTGTATGGCCGCGCCATAGCTCAAGCGGTTAGTTGGCTTGCCAGCGCGGCGACGCGGGTTCGATCCAGGGTCTGGTTAAGTGGGATTTGTGGTGGACAAATTGGCGCTGGGGCAGTTTTCCTCCAAGTACTTCAGTTACCCCTGCCAATCTTAATCCACCAATTGCTCCACAATCACCCTCACCTATCATCTGGGGCTGGTACAATAGACCAGAAATGGCCGCAGTACAAGGGACTTAGTCCCACCCCACTAGCAATAAAAAAATGATTCTGTAAACAACTTCCGGCGCTATGCAATAGATTCCTGAGACGTACCAATGGTCTCACTGGGAAACGGTGTTCTCAAGCAGTCCATGAGACAGCTGCGTGACGCAGCCATATAAAAACTGTTTGAAGCGGTGTTTTTCTATGTAGTCCGCTCCGAAGCTATATCACTTGACAGACCGGATTCAGCTCAGGTCGTTAGTGTAGTGGAGTGGAGCGGAGCGAGTTGGTGAGGGTTAGAGCACTGCTGCTGTTCAGTCCATGTGATCTGTTGCTGTTAGAAGCTGGTGCCTGAGGCTGGGACAGTTCGGGAGCCCAGAGAAAGGGGAATGTCTGCCGTTTGACGCCGTTACCAGACATTGACTGGTGAAGACACAGCAGGCTGAGAAGTCTTAAGTGTGTATTATATAAAAAGAAAAGTAAAGCTATCCCTGTAACAGGCCGTGAAGTCCCATAGGGTTGTGAGACGTTGAGGGTCCCACATTATCTAGACAATCGGCTCAAAGATGGCGGTAAGATTGTCAGCCTTACGCGCCGGCCGCGCCAAACCCCCGAGGAAAATTATTTATTTAATTCCTGGTACTCATTTCTGTTAGAGGCTGAGTGAACCCCAGGTCCATAGTGCGGCCGGTAGGATTAGGTAAGTGTGTATTATAGCGAACTGTAAAATATGTGAATTTGCAACAGCTCTATAGGTACTTGTAGTTACGATCTCTAAGTGATCAATAAATTCAATTATCAATCCAAACACCGTCTGCAGTCACACTCATACACGTGACAGTATTGTAGTGAATGGTAAGCTGACAGCATATAATTTTGTGGCTCAGAATAAGGTACAATGAGAGGCTCTTATAAAAACGGCAGTAAGATTTGGAGTTCCGCAAAGCATGGATAATTTGCTGACCAGTCAAACAAATCCTGGAATGTAACTCAGCCTTAAAGAATTGCTTTTATTATAGATGCGTCTTCCAAAATTTATCCACATTCAACATACTACACTGAATCAAACAATACGTAATTTCAGAAGTTGATATGAGATCGTAAATTAACTAAAAATTAAACGAACTTAACTTCTAACTGAATCTGTACAACATAATTGTTACGTCAGTTAAGTCCAATACGGTTTGGACACCCCTTCCTCCCCCCTTCCTCCAGAAGTTACACTTGAGACGTCGTGTTACAGAAGCCGCAGGACTCGTAATTGGAAAAGCTGGACAGGTTAACTGAGGTAGTTAGAGCTAGTACATCGTGTTGGGGTTTGGTTCTCTTTCCTTACTGAGTGAAATTACGTAACTCTGTCCTCAGCAGTCCCTTGAGATTCCGTTGTTACTTAACCGAATATTCAGGAAGTCTGCTACCTGTTTTCCTCCCAGGAGGATATAAACAGAAAATACGACAAAACAATGCATTCAGCGCTCCGTGCTCATTCATCTCCACCGTGGAATTTATCAGTCGAACAGAAAGACAGAAGGCAAGAGAGAAAGAAAGAAGTAAATAAGTACAGAAAAATGAAGGAAAGTAAGTAAAGAAGAAAGAAAAAAGGAAGGGAGGGCAGTGAAATTAAAAGAGATAAGGAAAGAAAGAAAGAAATTAATGACTAAGTAAAATGGTACAGACAAATGGAGGAAAGTAAGGAAACAAGAAAAGAAGGAAGGAAGAACAGTGAAATTAAAAAAGTAGAAAGGTAGAAAAAATAAATAGAAGAAATAAAGGAAGAAAGAAAGAAGTAAATAAGTACAGGAAATGAAAAAAGTAAGTAAATAAGTAAGAAAAGAAGGAAAGAGGAATAATGATATTAAAAAATATAAAGAAAGAACGAAAAAAGGAAGAAAGAAAGAAAGAAAGGAATAAGTAAATAAGTACAGAAAATGAAGGAAAGTAAGTAAAGAGCAATAAAAGAAAGAAGAATAATGAAATTAAAAAAGGAGAAGGGAAAAAGAATAAATGGGACAAAGAACTAAAGAAAAATATGAGAAAGAAGAAAAAAGGAAGGAATGAGGAAATATATACAGAAATATGAATGAAAGTAAGTAAAGAAGCAAGAAAAGAGGAAAGGAAGAACAACGAACTTAGAAACGAAAGAAAGAAAGAATAAATGGAAGAAAAAGAAATAAAGAAGGAGGAAAGAAAGAAAGAAAAGAGGGACGAAGGTAAATCTCAGAGGAAAGTGGGAAAATCTGGGATAACTTTTCCAAGTAGACCACGTGCAATTTATTCAAGGTATGATTTGATTCGAATAGTCTGGGTGTCACCTGGAAATCGCAATTCCACTAACTGCCCCCGAGGCATGCTACAGGCCAGAGCAGTCAGTACTTTAAATCGATGACAGTCACGTTCCTAGTTTGAATTTTCACGTCTGACACACCAGGGGGCCTCCATTTAGGTATGCAATGCTTACAGGAAGACGTTTGTAGGGGCAAGTTTTATTGGATTAGCGTCCAGGAAAGTTTGGCTGCAAATTAAATTTTATAACTATCACATACTATGGCGGTAATTACCTTCGATGCATATTTCCATCATTTTTATTATCTACAAAATTTACGACTTTATGAGCCGTCATGTCATGACATTAAACCTGATGTAAACTCCCTCCAGCCAGTGCAATATTAGTACTATGCTTTGCATAAAGCCCTCAAACAGTCCGCGGTGCAATTTTGGGGTGTTATACGACCTAAAAGCTTCATAATTTACACACATTAACTAGTACTGCAAGGCAACGAAAATAAATCACAAATGTTTACTAAGAAAATACCTGAAAAAATATCTGGACCTAAGATGAGAGTTAGTTAAAGTAACTCAGAAACGATGATAGGCCTAAAGAGTAGTCTTCTGGGTTCGAAATCCGTGTATTTCGGAGAGAATTCTGCTTCTGCTGATTTCTTTCTTGGCTTAATCTTCGACCCTAGACATGGAGGAAGTATGTCCCTCCGAAACATCTGGCTGTCTACATACTACGTAACATTATGAACAGGGTCGGCCAGTGAATAGAACTGGCTCAGAATCATCCCAAGTGAAAGGCTCCAACATTAGCAATGCTGAATCTTCGGGGTTTTCTACTGGACAACTGCAGCAGTAACAAGACTGGAAGTCCAAGTGGACAATTTGAGATTGTGAAGACTTTACTTTCTTCTGTAGCCTTTTATTATTTATGTAAAAAGAAGGTAAAGCTATCCTTGTAACAGGCCGTGGAGGTCCATAGGGTTGTGAGACGTCGAGGCTCCCACATCTTCAAGGCAGTCTGCTCACAGATGGCGGTAAGGTTGCCAGCCTTTACGCGCCGGCCACCTTTTGCCCCCAGGAAGATTCCTGGTACTCATTTCTGTTAGAGGCTGAGTCGACCCCAGGTCCATAGCGCGGCTGGAAGGATTAGGTCAATTATAATAAAATCTACCTTAGCGGGATTCGATCCTACGACCTTCCGGCTTGTAGCATAGTGTCTCAACCAATGACGCTACCGCATGCCCCCACAGACACAGCACAGTGCAGAAAAATTGTTACATACAGGACAAACAAAAATAAATTCGAAACTAATTAAAAGCAAATATTGGAGGAAAAAATACATATAAGGAAACAAACTAATAATAATAATAATAATAATAGTAATAATAACAGACCAGACATAATAATTAAAAAGAAGCAAAAGAAAACTTGCATACTTATAGATGTATCA
>NW_019723908.1:2230910-2407134 GCF_002891405.2 Cryptotermes secundus
GAATACCAGGAAATAAACCTGTGACAATAGATGATGATGATGATAATGATAATAATAATAATAATAAGCTATCAGCGAGACACAAACATCCAGAATTAACAAATTAAGACTCACATCGGTTGAAGTGAGACTGTACCCCAGTCTGCACATCACTTATTCCACCCCTTAGCCTGCCCACTGCCCACGGTAATGCTTCACAGCGGCGTGTTGGCGCCACTGGGAATTCTCTGTAAGCTGTTTTCTGTCCACAGACAAGACACTACGTAGTCACGCTTACACTCGCCAGGCCATTAGGCTGCACGAAAACTTAAACACAGACCGGAACCTTTCCAGCACAAGTGGAGCGGTGTTGTTAGTTCGGAATTCAGACCAGAAGTGAAGAAAAACTTGTTTCAAGATACATCAAGACCGAGGAAACACACTCTACGTTTTTAATGTGTTTAATTACGCATTCTTAACTGTACGTTATACAAGGATGACGAATTTGGTCGCTCATTGTAGGGTCAGAACATCAATTTAAGGTGTAGAGTTCAGTCTTCTGAGATATAACGCTCTGTAACCCGCTGAAAGTCAACCGACGTTTCGAAGGAAAATGTTATCTCCATCATGAGGTTTGAAGAGTATGCCAAGCAAGAACCCAGCATAAAGAAAGTAGCAAACCAGGCTACATGTTCCTCCGAAAGGTCAGTTACTTTCAACGGCCTACACAGTGTTATGGGCACGCGGTAGCTTAGTTGGTTGAGACACTATGCTACAAGCCGGAAGGTCGCGGGTTCAAGTCCCGATGAGATCATTGGCTTTTTCTTAAATGACCTAATCCTTCCAGCCGCACTATGGCCCTGGGGTCGACTCAGTCTAACAGAAATGAGTACCAGGAATTAATTAAATAATTTTCCTGGGGAGTAAACCACGGCCGGTGCGTAAGCCTGACAACCTTACCGTCATCTTTGAGCCGATTGTCTATAGATAACGTGGAAACCTCAACGTCTCACAACCCTATGGGCCTCACGGCCTGTTACAGGGATACCTTTACTCTTTTTACTACACAGCGATATATCTCAGAAGAAGGAATTCTTTGTAATACACATAGATTTTTATTTCGTAAAGATGGATGGGCTAGTAACAGATGAGGTTGCTTTTATTGACACTGAATGAGACCGTAAGTCTATTGAATTACTGAACATCTCCCGGTTCAATATCCCTTATTGCCTTTCCTTGATTTGATCTCTAACTCATCACGGAATGGAGCACTGATAAATCTAACCAGCGTAAGTTTGGCATAGCGCGTGGTGAAGGCCGAAGGAGCAGGCAGTAAGCAAAACCTTCAACGGACTACACGGCATTACATCACAGAAGACAGAACTATCCATAGACATCGCTGTGAGAACCTCAAATACTAGGGCGTTTAGAAACAAAATGGTGATGGAGGGAGGAAATTGAACCCAGCAGAGGGTAAAAACTTGAGGATTATGAAAACTGTATATTATGGAACTGGACATGTAGCACGCATGGAGGAGATGAGAAATTATTACAATATTCTAGTCGTAAAACTGGATGGAAGACACGACATGGAAGATTCAGGCATACACAGGAAGATAATATGAAAAGGAATCTTAAAGAATAGTTTGTAAAGATCTGGATAGATTCATCTGGCCCTGGATTAAATCCAGAGCTGGGACGCTGGGAACACAGTAATGAACCTTAGGGTTTCGTAGAAGCTGGGTAATTTCTTAATTGGCTCAGCGACCATCGATCTATATCACAGAGCACTGCATTCCATGGAGTTATTCAGTTAATTAGTTCGTTTCATAAACTCAACTTTTCATCTAAAACTGCAGTGTAAATAAAACAAGAGCCGGTCACGGTAGCCGAGTTGTCTAAGTCATGTACTGTCTTCTCTCGTTTGGAAACCGGGATCGTGGGTTCGAATCCCACTCAGGACATGTATGTTCAGTTTGTGTGTGTGTGTTTTTCTGTGTTTGTGTACAGGTAGAGGCCTTGCGACGAGCTGATCACCCGCCCAAGGAGTCCTACCGAATCTGTAAGATCTAGAAAAACCGAAGTGAACGGAGAAGTTTATGGAGGTAGGCCTAGGCCCACTGGGGCTGTAGTGCCAAGGGAAAAAATAAATAAAACAAAAACGATTTGGATGGTGGAACGTGTAACTCATAGAGAAAATCTGATCAGGAATTCTGAAGAAAAGAGAGGGAGAGAGATAGAAAGACAGAAATTATCAGGTACGGTTGACTGCATGTATCAGAAAGCGTTATTTTCATTCCAGAATTCGCCTGGAGAATAGAAGAAAACATAGAAAAGAGTCAGACGAGGTAACCAATTTTACAAGTTGAGTTCCGATCTGGGGATATCTGGAATAAAAGTGAAATATTTTACCACAGTGAAAAACCTGCTTAATTCCTCTAACGCTGTTTTCGTCTTGTCCATCAGAGACCTAATCGTATATGGATCGTAATGCAATGGTTAGGTAAGCCGCACACCTGCATGCATCAAGACATATAACAGTCAAGACACGATGTCTGCGACATGACGCAAAGAAAGGAACACAGGCAGCATCATGACTCAGAGCGGTGTGCGGCGGTTTTCATAATCTCATTCGTTTCAACTGTGCTCCTTTCTTTGCGTCATGTCACAGACATCGTGTCCTGATTGTTACATGTCTTGACGTATGCTGGTGTGCGGCCTAACTTAGAATTCCTGCCCCATAACGTACAGGTCTCTGGTTCTAAAATTTCGGTCCACACACCGGCTATCCACTAGGTTCTCTTGGGTTTCTTCAGCTTAGCCATGAAATTTCTAACAGAGAAACGTAAAATATATCACGAACACTTCATCCGAACCCTTTAAATTTACAAGCGGTCTACCGGATGACTCTGGGTAAGTGACGTCAACTGCAGCCAACAGCCAAAACAGACCAAATGTGTCGAGTAGCTTAGGGTGAATTGAAGTGTACCTTTCGTATATAGGTTCACATCTAGGATACAAAAGTGTATAATAAGGAATATCATGGTATTACTCAGTCACTGCAGAAGACTGAATCCGTTCCTATGCACCGCATACAGACCATTCTAATTATTGTGGTGGTTTCCGATTATAAGCCACGGAAACCCCGACAATAATTTATAATCACCCCTTATAAACGTGAACGCTACATAATATTTCAAATAATATAACATAGTTATTTTTCGCTTAGTGGGGGGTGGAGTCCAACTGGGTCCACTAGGCACGGCGGTCACTGATTGGCCTATTGTAGCCTGCCCCGGGTGATTATGTTGATGGAGAATTTGGTGGAATGAAGATTGGCAAGGGAAATCAAAGTACTCGGAGAAAACCCGTCCTAGCGCCACTTTGTCCACCACAAATCCCACTTGACCAGACCCGGGATCGAACTCGGGCTGTCGCGGTGGGTAGCCAGCTTACAACATAGTTAAGTATTGTTAATAATTATTTCTAAAGTTCATTTGATGTTCGTGAGTGTTATATTCATATAAATTCTAACGGGTTGTTTTGTTGTTACTTGAAATAGGAAATTAGTTGCTGCGTGCTGTGTTTTTTATTTAAATGTCTTCATGTATGCGCTAGGCCCAGTTCGGAGTAGCTCTAAATTGCTACTCTTAAGAGAGTAGTAGTCTTGGACCATTTTGTTTAAACTGGCTTATCCAGTTATAATTGCTGTATCATCAACACAGACACTAATCTGATTTTCTTATTCTTTATTGACGTACTCTTCAAAACTGTTAAATGTTTTTATATTGTTTCCTATATTAAATAACTTTTGTTATTATATTTATTTTGTTTACGAAGAAATAGTTGAATCCCTTTCCTATTAGATTTCATGTTCGGCCACACAGAGCGCTACGTACGCTATGTTCGCTATACGAACAGAAAAATATCTCCTTTTATTGCCAATGTGACTGGCCACACAGGCTTCCGTACGCTACGTACGCTGTGTTCCCTATGTTAGTTGTGTCGCAGAGTGTACACAGCGTACGTAGCGTACATAGCGAACATAGCGTAGCACTCTGTGTGGCCGAACCTTTATGGAGAAGTAACTGGACTAATGATACCAGATATATGCACGTATTTAGATATCCGGTCCATCTTTGGGGCTTGGAACACGCAACTCAATGAGATGACAAAAAGGGCCGGTTGTTGTGTTTACAAGTTAAGCGAACAATGAGCCTATTTTCAGTGTAAGAAATGAGACATCACGCGGAGATTTCAAGGGTCACTATTCTAGTAGCCCATTATGAGACAGTGAGCTTGATATCGGCCAACTTTAAGTCAGTCTTATAAAACAAGAACCTCTCTTCATACCAATGAATAAAGTTTAAGATCGACTATCGAAAAAAAGGAGCAAGAAGTTCATTGGTGAATTCATTATCTGTGACGACTCAAGACAGTGACGTCTCTAAGACTTACTCCTTTGTGTTCTGACCCATAGATGTGCTACGTTTCGCTGATGTGACAGACTGACTTAATTAAGAAAGGAGTTTGAATATATTTTCATTCGTTAAGCTTAAAAAATTCTTATCTGAGATGAGCAGAAACCCTACATAATTCTGATTCATATGTCAAGACTCCTTGAATTCGGTACACAGAACTACTGGGTTTTGGACGTTTCCATCGTCCGGAAATCTAGGTAATAGAGGACGGTCTAAGAAACAGAGAACACGATGTTTCGGAAACTTGATCTGTTTCCGTCTTCAGGTGAGAAAGGAAGACACCTACTCAGTTGGGCCCCTTAGAAAGAGACTAGAGTCAATAAAACAAACTAACAACAAGACAAAATAATTGAACTTTCAGCCCAGTAAAAACCTTACAGGTGCATTATCGTTCATACAAATAACCAATTACCCAAGCATTTATTTAGGGCATTCCTCAAGCTAACTGAAGTCTATACAAGCCATTCAGCTCTTTGTAACTTGCTGCTTTTATACCCTATTAGATTATGTGAAAATAACACGAAAGGGACTATGGAATACATTTCAATAAATTTCAGTGCAGTTAGCCACTAAGGCTAGTACACCATATAAATTAACCCCGACGAAAGAGATATAACTGCCTTTCTAGCAATAGTAGACAGGTTAACAGCATTTTCGTTATGTGTTCCGGTGTAAATGCAAAGTCTTGACACGTTTATGAAGTCCCGGATTATAACATTATGAACATAATAAACTATTTAATAATTGTGTGTTACGAGCTTTCTAGAATCAGGCGATGGGACTATATATCAACTGCTATAGTTGATGGAAAGTAAGAAGTAAGGAAGGATTTTAATAGGGACGAAATCGTCATCGAATAATCGAGTGTGTTACATCTATCATAGCTGCTCCCTGCGTAGATCCCACCAAAGAACTTCAAATTGTGATTTGTAAGATGTGAGATTTTCACGGCGGTGACTATGAAGAAAGCAGTCTTCTGGGATGTGGCGCCGTGTATATATTATACTAACCGACGTTTCGGAGTAACAGACTGAGTCTGTTGCACCTGCTTATGCTGGTTCGCTTGCGGATTTCTTCTTGTCTTCTACCCTACGTCGGTTAACACAATATCTACACGGTGTCACATCCCAGAAAACTGAATTCTTCAAACTGTGATTTGTTTACTGTGTGTCAGAGGGTATGGCAAGAAGTCTAATTTTCGAAAAAAGCAACATTTCATTGTAGCAGTTACTATATCAGGTAGAGAGAAGTTTACTTTTTACTGATATGGCATATTTCTAGATTTTTTCTGTTCATGTGAGAACTTCCAGTAAAAGCTGAAAATTTTTCTTTAAAATTTGGTCGGTTACGATATCTCATTTACCAGTAGACATATTTTCTATTTTTTTATCCATAAGAATGATGACAGACGCTAAAAATCTTGGTGCAGCAGTACAGGCCTGTATTCAAGAGGTACACAGTTCGAATCTCGGCTAACTTACGGGCTATTCTGAGATTTCCATTTCATCCCCTCAGTCGCTCCAGACGAGCACTAGAAGAGCTGCTTCACACAGGCCACGAGTGAAATTCCTTATCTAACCCGCAGTTCGTAATTTTCCTCGACATATTCCATGTTACATAACCTATTCAGTTGAAATAACGTTTCTAAATAACCTAACGATCAGTGTAGCTTCTATAATCTTTGTAACAGAAACCGCCCTTAACACTTTCTCCGTTACGAAAAAGAGAAATTTCGTTGCAACTAAAATCTTCAGCCCTAACGGATTTTTATATAGCACTTGGAATAAAAAGATACATTTCTGCAGTCATTCGACACACGAAGCCACCGATTTGCCAGTATGAAACAATATAAATGTGAATAACTGGCTCCAGGGAGCAGAGTCATACACGAGAAGCTGTCAGTTACACAGCTAAGTCAAGACATTCGGGCTTTCATGGGACACGAAGATTAATTGCCATGTTCACAGCATTCCATGTCTGAACAACATCTCGACCCTGATAGATGGCATCCACATTACCAAACCCTGTTAAAGTAAAGGTAAAACTGTCCCTGTGCTTAATAAATTCAACACTACTCCATGAAGGCGTATGGGGGAGTGGATGTATAGATCCATATTTTCTTGAGCTCAACACTAACTGGAGGTGATTGGTCATCTTCACACCCCTACCGCTTTACTCCCGTGTAAAGAACACCCGGTGCCCGTTGAATATGAGGTTGAGTGGGCTCCAGAGCGCGTCTGGATGATATGGAGAAGAGAAAATTCTGACACTAGACCCGAACTCCGACCCCTCTGTCGTCCAGCCCGTAGGCAGTCGCTATACCGACTGCGCTACCCCGGCTCACCTTATCAAACCAGGTACTTTCAAGATATACCGTGACATTCTCTCATCTACGCCTGTCTCACTTTCACGTCCTCAACTTAAGGGTTTTGTACACAAATTTTATTTTTTTCCTTGGCACTAGAGCCCCAGTGGGCCTAGGCCTACTTCCATGAACTTCTCCGTTCACTTCGGTTTTTCTAGATCTTACACATTCGGTAGGACTCCTTGGGCGAGTGACCAGCTCGTCGCACGGCCTCTACCTGTAGACAAACACAGAAAAAAACACACGAACATCCATGCCTGAGTGGGATTCGAACCCACGATCCAGGCTTCCGAGCGGGCGAAGACATTGCATGCCTTAGACCGCTTGGCTACCGTGACCGGCTCTGTAGACAAATGGTGTAATAAATTCAAAACAAAGTAACTTATGGATCAACTTTCGAATCACTGTGCTGTAGCAGTCGCTTTGACGTAGCTGGCACTGTACATACAAAGCTGGAGGTGAGGGAGGAACCGCCACACACATTTTCACGTAATCTAGTTAGAACATGTCACTGGAAATCGCTCTGAAAAGGCAGAGCATTATCCTGCAGCTTGGTTTGTGGTTGTAACAATAGAGTCGCTTAATGTAACAGTGGAATTTAACAATTCTTTTCGCAACATGTACTGGAATTTTGCATTGAAGCTGAAACATATGGTAGAGTTACAATGCGGTGTAAAGTCTATGTCTCTATCAACCCTCTAAAATAAGGGAATAAACCTAGAGCCCGTGGACCGAATGCGGCCCACGGCACTTTATAATATAGTGTCCTCAACCTATCAGTACGGAACTGTCAACTTGAAGAGTCCCTAGGGGCTAGTACCAAGCACTGAATTCAGTTTCAAGGCATCTGTTTAATTTTGAATTTTCTCTATTTCCTGCGCAGTGATCCCATTGTTTGGTAGGACTGTGATGTCTATAAAAATCTCCAAACAACAAACTCCGTGGCCTGTATTCCGTAAGCGAACTATACCGACCGAGCGAACGCCGCTTGTCGGCGAAGTTAGTGCCAACTTTAACGGATAGGGGATGTCGCGTGGTCAGCGCAACGGATCCAATGGCGGTTAATCTCGGTTTTATAGACAGGAGCCGCTATTTCCTTGAAATAGCTCCTCAATTATCCTCATGAGGTTGAGTGGACCTCATTCCAGAGCCACTACTTCTCAGAAAATCTGGTAGAGCCGGGAAACGAACCCAGACCTCTGGATCTGTATCCAGGAACTCTTGACGACTAGACCACAGAGGCGGTGGTGATGTCTGCAATAATCACTAAAAGCACAATGCCAAGACCTGTCAATGCTTTAGTAAGATTAACTCATAACAATTCACAAATATTATTCATTATTCTACATGTGCCACATATTTCAGGGGGAAAATTCGCTTACCCGTTCTCCTAGAAACCTGAAGTGCCTACTTTTGACCTAATCTTCAAAGCTTAGGTCAGAACACGGACGAGAGCTACAATCTTTCTGAATTTTAGTTTTAACGTATGTTTCTTGCAATAACCGTTCAGCCCACACCAAAGAGATATTAAATGTACTTAGTACAAGACTGAGCGTGTGCCTTGCCCAAGTTTCACACTAGCTGTGTTACAGGTTAACATTTTTTCCAATGTGCAATACTGAAGCTACTGACTTTACTCTATTGTCGCTTTTGAGTAAAAATGCGGCAGTTTTTAAAAGTAAAATATCATTCTCTGCAAAGTTTATAGGAGTTGTGTCCTGCATGCTGTTTTCTTAGTGCACGTCATAAGTACGTTTTTCCAATGTTATTTCCTTTGTATTGTCTATAGCTAAGAAAAACTGCGATAAATTGAAATAAGCGCCTTATATGATGTCTTTATCAGAAAAACGTAATAGAGGGCACTGAATTAGGGACATTTCAAGAGGAGTGGGGGAAATTAATTTTTTTTTCTGTGAATGATAAAGGCATCTATTTCACTTATATTGTCAGTGTATGACTATAGTCGGGGTTTCGACTGGTGATTTGATTCATTGTCCAATTCATTGTATATCACTACATTACTATCATCATCATCATCAGTAATCTGTCAGACGACAGGTCCACAGTCTCTTCCAAAACAGTTTCTCCACTTAATGCGATCTTCTGTTTTAGGAAAGAGACTATCCAGNTGTTTATCAAACTACTGGCATTATTTGAAAATAATATATTTCATTCTTATGAATTCTCGTACACCATAGTCTTACCTTCAAAGCGGTTTGAAAATATTGAGCTTGAAAAAAGAGAAGGAGACGAACCAATCAAATTCTGTAAAATAGGGCATTTCTTTCACGAAATCTTTAAATTTGACGTGTGTCTTCTCTTTGATTTAATAAAATGTAAAAACAAGTATACAGTGTCAGACCTAAAAATAAATCAAATTATACATTTATGGTTTCCATTATGAGGTCACTCCTTTCCCCCCCCCCATACAATATCTTATCCTGAAGAAGAATGGTCCTTATGGTTTATTAACATAAATTATATTTGTGAATTTTTGCTTTGCATCAAAGGAACCTAATTATTTTAATATAATACTTAATTAATCATGGAACTGAGCCCTTCTGGAGGAGCAGCCAATTCTGCAGCTACTCAAGAATTCCCCAGCATTTTATGGAACCCGAAGGTTCATTACGGTGTTCACAAGAGCCCTCCACTGGTCCCTATCCTGAGCCAGATCAATCTAATCAATACCATCCCATCCTATCTCTCTAAGATCCATTTTAATATAGTCCACCCAAATATAAAAAATATAATATAATAGAAATATAAATAATACAGTATGGATTAATATAATATAATACAGGTATAACACTGAGGTAAACGTGGATATCTCAATATGCATTTGAGGATGAATTTTTTATCTTTACTGAGTAGCTGACAAAGGAAATACAAAATTATGTAATAAAATGAACGCCTAAATATAAAAACAAAAAAGCTTGCCAAATCGTCGCCTGAACATTGTACGTATCCAACTAAAGTTAATTTCAGTCATAAGTCGTGGTAGTTACACTGATTGCAGCTGAACTTTCACAGCGGAAACACGTGACTATCGTAATATTTCTACACGCGGACAACCCAACATCACAGCAATTTTATTGTGACAGTGATGTAATTCCCTGCTGCTGTTGCATTTAATTTTCTCGGGTTTTGTTAATTTATTTTTTGTCTGTCCATGTCAGTCTCTAACTCAATTTCTCGGAGGTTAGTGGGACTACAGGCTGACAACTAACAAATTAAAAGTGACAGCACCTACGGTAATTGTGTCATCTAGCCAGCCTTGCCTCTGAAATAAAACGCCATGTTAATATTTTAGGCAAACAGACATATTGGTTGCTAATGAAGGCTAAATTCTTAAGAATACTGTGACGTATAGGCCCATTGCTAGTCAACAACTCGGTAAACATATTCCCGTAGGAGCCAACGCGCGGAAGAGTAGGACGTCTATTGCTAGATAACGGCGCGATAAACACGCCTCGTCAACAATAGGGACTGTGTTTTCTGCGTGGTCCGTTATTTTGAAAACAACATGCGCTACGGTGTAAGTGAGGATTCAGTTGTGGAGTATTAACCAACGAAGAACAGAAGATAAATAATCTCCATTTCTAAGATTCGGTACCAGGAAACGTCTCGTGTAGACACTGCAGAGGAATAGCCATTGTGCAGAGCTGTAACCAAGTAAAGACAGTGAAAGTAGACTGAAAAGACTTAGCGAGGAGTGATTTGTAGTGTGGATATCAGCAATAGTGTTATAGTTATTTGTAGTTACGACCTGTAAGTGGTCAATAAATCAAGTCATGAATCCAAACCCTGTCTGTAGTCACTCATACACATGGCAACTATGTCAGAAGTGGTTGGATTGGACACCGCATTAGATCTTGATTGTTANGTTGAAATTGAACCGACGTTTAGGAGGAACATACCGTCAGCAACTTCGGGGTCGAAGAGCAAGCAAAGCAATATACAGCGTGGAAGTAAGCGGCAAGCAGGGCTCGGTTTACTTTAACGGACTTTACGGCGTTATAACCACGGCTATGAGGACTTCAATCCTGCAAAGAATAAATTCTGTTCATTCGTTTTTATTTAATTATTGATTGTGTCCTTAATCTCTATGGCCTTGGATAACCATCCCCAAAATTATGTACAGTTATTATCCTGTTGTCCCCGTGGTACAGCTTAACTAGTTAACTAACCAACTAGCCAAGTAACTAAGCAAACCCACAACATTGAAACATAAATAGATTTACAGCCTGGATCGTTATTGCGCTGATCATGAAAATCCCTTCCAAAAGCCCTACGCTCAATTTGTATAGAGACATTTGATCCAGGCCACACCCTCCTATCTATCTATCTATCTATCTATCGATCTATCCATCCATCCATCCTTCTATTTATGGCTCTAGAGCCCTATGTTGGGCCTTGGTCGCTTTTCATTTTCTTGATCCCATACATAATCGGTAGGACTCCTTGGAAGGGGATCAGCCCCTCGCAATTCCTCTACCTATACACATAATACAAACACAAAATAAACGCCCACAGACATCCATGCTTCGAGTGGGCTTCAAACCCAGGATCCCAGTGTACGAACGGGCGAAGACTGTTCATGCCTTAGACCGGGCGGCCACTGTTATGGGCCCACGCCCTCCTCCTGTTAGAAAATTTCAATATCGAGATATTTGTGCATTCAGGAAAGTCACAATACTTTTATTTGTTACGTCATCAGTGCTTACCAAATTTTCCTTTTGGGGCTAAGGACATTTCAACATATAATTCTGTATGATACGAAATTTTAAAGTCAATGGAGTCTGACTGACATAACTAAAATTGCATATAGAAGAGAAGAGTGTGGCTTGGAAATTCCATGAATATTTTGGAGGTAAATTCTGTTGATTTATTGCGGTACAAATATCAGAATAGAGACGGCATGGTTGCCAATTAAACAAAACTAAAGCAAATTCTGTAAGAGGAAATGAATGTGTTCAAAACAAAACTAGAGTAATTATAGTATCAACAGAATTGTACAATTCCATTATTTTTCTTTACCAGAAATAAACGAGGCTTGCCTGTGCGCCTTGTCAGCCGTGTGGTTTAATTACAGGGCTTCTGCCAGCCAGCCAGCCAGTCAACTTGACTGCAATACCGTAACTTTTATGCTTCGCTAAGTCGGTACTTGGATAAAGAACGCGAGTGCATGTTTCCTTTTGTTCTATCCGTTCGGTTTTTAGGAGAAAAAAAAGAGCTAGAATATGCATATAATTTCCAGTCTTTTCTCCTTTAGGGGGGGGGGGATTTTGCTGACTAGCTAAAGTACTCGTAACAAACTAACTCCATAGAGTTGAGCCCTTTGTGAGAAGACGTCAGTTGTGCACCTACTTAAGAATTTCCCTCAATGCGAAGGTTCAGTACCATGTTCACAAGAGCTTTTCGCTAGACCTTAGCCTGAGCCACATCAATCCAATCCATACCACCTGTTCCTATGTCTCTAAAATCCTTTTTAACAATATTTTCCCTCTACGTATAGGTTTTGCTTCTATCTTTCCAACCAAAATACTGTATGAATTCCTCTTCACCCCCATTCGTGCTACATACCCTGCCCATCTCATACTCCTTGACTTTCCAATTCTCATTATAGTACTTGGCGAAGAATACAGTTTATGAAGCTTCTCATTATCCAGTTCTCTACAACCTTCCGTCACTTCATCCCTCTTCGGTACAAATATTCTCCCCAACACCCTGTTCTCAGACACCCTCAGTCTATATTCCTCCTGAATATCAGAGATCAAGTTTCACACGCATACAAAGCAACAACCTAATAACAATACGTCATGAAATAATGAAGCTCTTTCAATGACGTAGATCATGCAAAAAATCTTCTATTAAATGTTATTTCATGCTTGTAACTGTGTGTATAGTAGGCTAATTGTCATGTTTTTTTAAACTTCATGAATATGGAAACAATGCCGGGAAAATTGTAACTGACGCATGAACGTCGTTGTACTGTAAGGAACAAACATTAAACTCAGATTTAAAGAAAAAATTATGTGACATCTTACAAGTTTTCCATTATCTATCACCGTGCCACTAAACAGTGATAATTCTTTAAATAATATTTCTAATTGCATTAAACTGCATATGATCTCCTAGTGACAGCAGGCATACAGGGCACGACGGAAGGAAAAGGAAAGGGATGTTTACCATTCAAATCTAAAAAAAAGGAATATAATATTGATATTAAGCTTTCGGCCAAATATGTTAGTACATCGCTTTCACAGACAGATTTGAAAACTGCAACTACGTTAGAGCTTCACTCACTCACTCAATCGCTCAATCATGGAGCTGAGCCCTTCTTGAGAAACTACTAATTGTGCAGCTACCGAAGAACTTCCCAGACTAAGGTTCAAGTATGTTTATCTTTGTCAATCACTGAAAAAGCTCTGAATTGTTTTTTTGAATTTGTCACTACCATTCCTGTCTCAGTTTCTCTCAGTTGTTCACATACACTATTCCTTCTACTCGATTCGACAGAAAATGTGTCGATTAACATAAGATATATCAATATAAGATTGATTACTGCTAGTGGCAGTCTTATAACTGGCTTTGCTTTTGTGCTGCATGAATTTATTTTGTTTTGAATCTTTTATGTTACACTCCAGAAGTGATTCGCATTATTTCCTGAGTGGCGTGTGACATACAGTCACCAACTACGATGGTGCTATTGTGTGATGTCAAACGCATGAACTTTTATGAAAAGTTCCCTCTAGATTTTAAAGTATGTGGTATTTAGAAAATTGAATGAACAGCCAAAGAAGAAGTGTCAAAACTAATATATAGTAACATAGTGATCCTGAGAACGGAGGGAGTATCAACTATTTGACCCTAGCTTCTAGAGAAATTGTAAAAAGATAACTGTTCAAAACACGGACTTAATTTAACGAAGTTGGAAAATGGAGCTCAAGTGGCGGATGCTTACTTTTGCCTCATAAAGGACAGGATGGGCTGTATGTTATAATCTAACATGACAACTTCCTATATAGAAGTCTTGTTCGTTGCCTGCGTAACAGCTTCTCTCTAAAGAGTTAAGTCGCTTGATCTGGCATATCGTCCATCGGGGCTTTCATTTCTTTCGGGTTCCTTGTTCAGACAAGTTCCAGGTGCCATGTGTGAAATGTGTTTGTTCCCCCCTTTTGTTCTTTATTAGCCAGATCTATGATCTCATGGTTGCCGCATTTATGCCTTCCATCTTGGATTACTGAACAGTACAGACTCATTCTTAACGTTCCTTGTGTAACAGAAAACCGCCTTGTGTACAAGTCCGTTCTGTCTGTAACGTATTATCGGCGCCTAAATTGTTGCAAGTATTTTCAAAAAATTGATATCGGTGGCCTTCATATAAAGTGGTTGGGAAATTTCGGTTTTAAACCACACATCGAGCAGAGCACGATGAAATTAACTGCAGAGATCGTCCAAAATATATTCCATTCTATTCTATTTCATCAGCTTTCTTCAACTACTTTTAGCATTAAACATTTTAGTTCTCAACTTCTAACTTTATCACATTATGAGAAAGTAAAAAATACCCATCCAAAATTTAGAAACTTAATATTTAATTCAAGATGTTCACAAATACGGATTCATGTTAGCCCCAAAATTTAACGATGACAGTTATGTATTTAATGTAACCAACTGATGATGATTAGAGTAATCCAAACTTGTAGTAGTGTTCAAAATGAAAACAGTATTAACACTTTGACACTAGTTTTATTTCCTCCTAAAGTGTTGTGTTGACAGCCACATTAATACCCGTTAAATGTTATAAAACAGGATGCAAACAATAAATAAAAGGAAGGAATTTCTTGATTAGATGAAAGACTGTTAGCTTTTCCAGAAAGGCTCCTCTATATTTTACTTCAGATTAAGATAAGATCTCAAAGTTTGTGATGATGGTGTATTAGTAAAAATATTTTGTTTTAGATATTGTCTATCGTCTGGTATTTATCTAAAAATCGTTCTGTTCATTTTTCAAAGCACAACATTTCGGAAACTTGATTCTGTCTCCGTCTTCAGATAAAACTTAGTTGGGCCCAACTGAGTAGGTTTTACCTAAAGAAGGATATATAGTTGAGTTTCCGAAATGTTATTTTGAAAAATAAACAAGACGGTTTTTAGATAAATACAAGACGATAGATAATATCCAAAAATATAATATCTGTATTAAGATCAAGATATTGTAAGCATATCTTTCCTTAGGAAATAAGAGAAAGAAGAACAAAAAGAAATGCCGGTCACCGTAATGAGAATTACTCACTTGAAGATGAGATCGGAGGAAATTCATATGTATAACACATACTTCAAACATCAGATATTGTTTAACGTTATCACAACGAACGTGTTTACGCGGGGTCACAAACTTGACACTTGGCGAAACAATCGCTTCGTTAAGTAAGACTCTTAAAGTTTAGGGCGACTGGCTTCCTTTGTAAAGCTGAAGCAAGGCAGAGACGAGCTAGTGAGGAAATATAGAACTGCTAACTTCTTTTACTTTCGACGACATCCAACTCAGTTTTATTTCACTTTCTGTGTCTTTGATACCCTCTGACATTCTCTGATCCACATAAGCTAGCTACGTATAAATGCCATTTTCTTTACTCAGGTATAGGGAGAAAAGAAGAAACATGGATTTGAGGAAGGATTCTTTTATATGCAGTGATGTGTCACTATAAGTACTAGAAGAATGACTTAGAATCTCGTATCCACCTTATCCATTAATTTCATACACAGCCATTAGGCTACATTCCATTTAACTTTATTAGCAAGAGACGCAATTCTAAGCTTTATAACCAGTCTTGGAATATGCAATTGCTGCTAAAATAGATTCGTCCACATAGTTTGACCTAGTAACTGGGAAGTTAGGTCGCACCATAACTCAAGTGGTTAGGAGCTGCATTATCACCTCGGCGGCCCGGGTTCGATCCCGGTTCTAGTCAAGTGGGATTTGTGGTGGACAAAGTGGCGCTGGGGCAGGTTTTCTCTGAGTACTTCGATTTCCCCTGCCAATCTTCATTCCACCAATTGCTCCACAATCACCCTCACCTATCATCTGGAGCCGCTACAATAGGCCAGAAGTGGCCGCAGTACAAGGGACTTAGTCCCACCCCACTAGCAATAAAAGAAAAAGGCAAATCTTATGCGAGGGAGAATGTTCAAAGTATTTACACCGATTTTTACTTTCCAATATAATTAACATAGATGAAATAGAATTATAATAGTAAAGAAATTAATCTTGAAGTATTTTCTTAACTAATTAAGTACAGTGACAACTTTATCTGACTTCATTGAAGAAGTTTCCCACATTCCTGCTACATCCTGTCTAGTAGATCCAAATATCACACTTAATATCCTCTTCTCAATTTTTAACCTGCTTTCCTTATTTTTAAAAATAAATGTAGGCTTTTGCAATGTCTATTCTGTCTGTGTGTCTATGTATGCCCTTCGCTATTAACTTCTGAATAGGTGAACCAATCTTTATGAAACTTGGTATGTATATCATGACATTTGAACCCGCTTCAACTGCGTACTTCATAATGCCTCCCAACAGTTCACGTCAATATACGTATATGTATCCCCTATCGTTGCTTAGCAACGTCTCGGTAAAAACATTACCGCGGCAACGAATACGCATGCAACAATAGAGCAATTGTTGGACGCATCTGTGTTCGTCCCTTAAGACGAGAGACCGAGTTTGAAATCTTCTGCGTTTGCAACTTATTTTGTCATTATATTGTTACTGAGTTGTACGTCTGGATACTTTTTCGTTTGCCTCCAATTCCCTCTTTCATTTCTTTGTTCTTTCTTTGATCGTGTCTTGTATTTCCTCTGTTCTCTTTCCCTTCTCATTTGCTTCTTCAACTCCTCCTCTTTATTTCATTGCATTTTTCCAGATAACTTCTTTCATTCCTCTATTTGTTTCTCTTCTATTTTGTCTTCATTTCCATATTCCTCCTTTCTTCGGTTTCCGTATATGAGTGCGCTTGTTTCTGACTTAACTTTGTGTTTTCTACCTTTCTTTTCATTCCGTTTGCCTCTTATTAAAGTTGAGACAAGTTAAATTTCACTTTATTTTCGAAAAGAGAAATGTTTTAATGAACATTGATTGCCATCTAAACCAGTTTCAGTTTTAGGCAGGTTTTGTTGTGTCATTAAATAAAAATACAAAAAAGACAAGATAATTAATGAGCATGAAGAAATAAATAAGAATGTATGGGGGGGCCTTCTTGGCCCTTGCACCGCGAACACAGTGATCTATTGTGCCTTAAATAAATAAGAAAAATCAGGTTATATATTCCCTCATTTATCTTTAAATTGGCTCCAAATCAATGCTTTTCACGTCTGAGAATGAATTAAGTTCGGTTGAGTTAAGTCGCCTGGTGCCGCCTGATATCAGACGGATTTCCTAAGTCACTGCTCACCAAGACAGTGCAAATCCACTCGTATAATGCAAGAGAGTTTCTGCTTTAAGCATGAAATACCTATGTAGACTCTGTCTCAGAAGAATTTCATGGAGACTTTAGTCCTTCCAATTTTCCTAATTGCGCAAAGAGTTCCTTTTATGTGTACAGCATCTCATTCCGTGAGACTTCCTAGCGAAACAGACAGTTGAAGGAAGAGATCCAATCCCGAATTTACGCATCCAGAATTCAGAGTAACGGAGTTTCGCATTAGAAGGACGATTCCGTTTTAAGATAAAGCTGCGTTCCGCAATTCAAACCATTTAACTGACTGGAATATAAGTAATGGACTTAATTCTGTGGCAGATAATGAGTTAAGAAGATTGGTCGCCACCGGAGGCAGTTTTAAAATTGAAGATTCTCCACTAACTCTAAAATAACATACATGAAATTTCAAAAAGCAGAGGTTGTTTTTAACTTTCAGTTTCATTTGAAGTTCTGCAGCACACAATACATTGAAGAAAGCAGTCTTCTGGGATTTGGCACCGTGTATATGTGGTGTTAACCGACGTTTCGGAGGAACGTATCGCCTCCATCTTCAGGGTAGAAGAAAAAATATAAGAAATCTGCAAGCGAAGAGACCGTGAGAACCGGTAAAAGCAGACTGCTTCCTTCATGGTCACCGCCGTGAAAGCCTCACATCTTACACACAAGACATTACTTTCCTTGCGACTACAGAAGCGAAGGTGCAGTTTGTAATTACAAAATTTGTTATGCATTAAACTACCAATAACTTTTGGTTGTCAATTTGAACATGTTCCTCCAAGGGAAAATGTATATTTATTGAATATTGAGTTTCGTATGTTCACACACAGATTGTATTTATATTTAAATCTTCTTTCGCCAATGAACGTTCTACAAGTTACGTTATTACTATCATTATCATTATCATTATTATTATTATTATTATTATTATTATTATTATTATTATTATTATTATATGCGCAGCAGCTGCTAATGCTGCCTGCAGGGGTGTTGACGTATTCGGAGCCAGGAATGTTCTACCCAAACAAATTTTAAATATAGTATAACTGTTAGTATTTTTATGAAATATTTATGTTTCATTTCATATCAGCTATCTGTTTGTTTATTTTTACTTTTACTTTTATTCATTATTATTTCTTGTAATTTGTATGTGACTTTTAATAAGTTAGTCTAGAATGTAATTCATTCTTCTGCACTGTGCTGTGTCTGTAATTGGCCTTGCGGCTGTTGACTCGGCACATTAATAATAAAGAATTGAATTGAATTGAATTATTATTATTAAGTCCACCGCTAACGGCCTTTCTTGAAAATTCCTAGGTTTTTATTTTTGTGTTTAGTACTGTTTACTGTGTTTAGTAAGGGGGCAAGCGGTAGCATAGTTTGTTGAGGGGCTATGCTACAATCGGGAAGGTCGCGGTTTCAAGTCCCGACGAGGTAATTGGATTTTTTCAATTGACCTAATTCTTCCAGCCGCACTATGGCCCTGGAGTCGACTCAGCCTCTAACAGAAATGAGTACCAGGAATTAATTAAATAATTTTGCTGGGGAGTAAAGTAAGGCCGACAACCTTACCGTCATCTGTGAGTCAATTGTCAAGAAAATGTGGGAGCCTCGACCTCTCACAACCCTATGGGCCTTCACGGCCTGTTACAGGGATAATATTACCTTTATCCCTTCTATTATATATCTTAAAGTAATAGGTGAGTACGAAAGGATGAACCTTATATAAGCCTCAGGAGGCAGAAATCCAAGAATCAAGAATGTTGCGGGTTACTGTTTTAACCTCATACAGGAATACATAATATGTAGAAAAACGCATGGAATAAAGCTCACGTTATACATGAAGTGCTTGCGCCTCCTTCTCCTTCACTTACGTATAATATTGTGTTACGTATTATGTACTGAGGAACATAATATAAAGCCTCAGGCGGCGTAACAGATCTCTGGGACTGGTGAGCTTGTCCATCTATCTCACTCCTCGTGAAGTCTGCGGATATTATATTTACGTGAGTATGTTTCCAGGCCATGGCACAATCCCCAACCGGGACAGAAAAGAATTATTCATGAGATTTCCGGCTCTTATAAGGGCTGCATAAGTTGTACTCTAGGATACTCAAGTCAACGATGATAGCACATGTATCTTCTGTGTGGGGCAGAAAAATGCATAACCCTGCAAAGTACGTTAGTCGGAAAGTCCGAAGGAAAATGTGTACTAAGGATACTTGAGGATAGATGGAAAATAATATTAATTTGAATTTTAAATAAGTAATTCGCTAATGTGTTGCATAAGCATAATTTTTTTGTGGTTTATCTGGGTATGAATTGTGGTCTCTGACATTAAGGGAGGACCATATTTTGCTGAGAAGAATATTTGGGCTGAAGAGGGTTGAAGTTATATGAGCGTTTAGAAAACTACATAATGAGGAGCTACATAATTTGTAGTCTTCGCCAAGTATAATTAGAATGATCAGAAAAAGAGGATGAGTTGGGCAGGGCATGTAGCGCGAATGGGGGAGACGAGGAATGCTTATAGGATTTTGGTTGGGAAGCCAGAAGGAAGGAGATCAGTATGAAGACCTAGACATAGGGGAGAGGAGAATGGTGAGGTGAATCTTAGAGAGATAGTATGAGGTGGTAAGAACTGAATTGATCTGGCTCCGAATAGGGACCATTGGCCAGCTCTTGTGAACACGGTAACGAACCTTCGAGTTCCATAAAATGCTGGGAAATTCTCGAGAAGCTTCGTAACTGACGGCTCATTAAGAAGGGCTCATCTCCAGTAAGTAAGTTAGTTACTTAGTTATTCGGTCAGTCAGTTGGCTGGTGAGTGTGAACGGGATCCTGATGGCTTAGAAAAGGGTCATGTTGTGAGCTTCGTAAACGCAGTAACGAAGGAGCGTAAATGTGCGTGAAGGGATGTGGATTGATTTCAGCCGGTTCAGAAAAGGATCAAACCGGTGGCTCTATTTAACACCGATAATAAAAGGATACGAAGTCGGATCTAAGGATGCAGATTAATTTAAAATTTCTCAGAAAAGGATCCAATTGCGGGATTTTGAGGACCGCTCAAATATTGATATGAAGAAGGGCTATGGACTGAAGTCTAATAGCTTAGGACGGGTACGAACTGTGAACTTTTATGAACATGACAATGAGGCAGGTTCATATAGGCTGTAAGGATGTGGAGTGAGTGACTCTGGGCAGGATTCAACTGCAGGGTCCTGCAAACACGGGGCTGACGAGTCCTAATGACTGGCTCTTTCAAACACGAAAATGAATGTTCCGGTTCAGTAAAAGGTGGGAACCTCGTAATTATCTGAGCGACTATTAATTAGTTTACCGTTTCAGTGTTAACCACAGAAAAGATTCCTATTCAGAAGCTAAATAGTCTATCAGCCAACCAAGATATTTCCCGCCTTTCATGTAACCAAAATATCTATTACTATGGTAACAGCTACATGCAATATAAATTTAAAAAATATATCTCGTTTAGAAATATCGTCGTCTTTTACTCTGAACATTTTTGGAATTTGTCAGTTAAGACTCCCGCACTGTTACTTCATAAATTGTTTATTTTTGTATTTACGTTTCCTTCTACATCTCTTACAGTTCATCATCCACACTCACAGGACGCAAGTAAGGTTATTAACTCTTTCCGTGTAAAGTTACGTTATCATTGAAAAGGCTATTTAAGTATTTATGGTGTAGGTGAAACAAAATTGTCCCATGTTACATTTATATGTCAGTCCAAATGTTTCTCTTCGCCGGGGAACAAAATAAATTTCCGATCATAATCAAGGAGAGTTTCTTATTTTTGGAGCACCCTGTTTTAAACTTCTCCATAGTGTAACAGCATTATTAGCTTTTAACGGACAGGCAGGGTAGTTTAGGGAACACAGGAGCTCCAATCACCATTATACGGAATATTGTATTATCCAGAGGAGAGGCGACTTTAAGTAGCTTACAGTTACAAGAATCGATAATAGCAATTTACGACGATATGGTCGATTTGCTAAGCTTCCATGTGTATCGAATTGTCAGGTTGCTGTGAAACAGACACTCCGGAGTCAAGTACAATTTAGCACACCGTTTAGGGCACTCAGACTACGTCGCTCAGGATAGTAATTCCGAGCGTATATAAACCTTGGTAATATTTTTTTTATTTTACTCAAATAATTATACAATCTATCCATTAAGTGTGGATAATAAGTACATTTTGTGGTTAATTTACATATAGCAAAAGGAAAGAGAGTACTTGACGTGGTGAGCATATTCCAATGAACATGCTCAATACTTATTTTAACTGCTTAGTAATATGCAGTTAAGTGTTGTATTATTCGAATCTGGTGGGCAAATCTGATGGTTTAAATCTGTTTAGCCTCCTGATTTCCCCTTCGTCGTCGAGCAGTTTTTGTGCCAAGTCGTTCGGATGGGCCTGGAGTCTGGTCTTATACTTTTTGCTTTTTTTTTTTATTTCCTCTCGTACTGTTGGTACATCTAGGTCCTTGTGTAGTACCGTGTTCGGCACATACCACGGTGCGTTAACTATTATTCGTAATACTTTGCTTTGAAATCGTTCCTTGGTAATATACAAAACTATAATTTTGCCTGTGGTTCTGTATGGGTGTGAAACTTGGTCTCTGACATTAAGGGAGGAACATAGACTGAGGGTGTTTGAGAACAGCGTGTTGAGGAGAATATTTGGACCAAAGAGAGATGAAATCACAGGAGGTTGGAGAAAACTGCATAATGAGGAGCTTCATAACTTGTACTCTTCTCCAAGTATAATTAGAATGATCAAGTCAAGGAGGATGAGGTGGTCAGGTCATGTAGCACGAATGGGGGAGACGAGGAATGTATATAGGATATTGGTGGGAAAGCCAGAAGGAAAGAGATCACAGGTAAGACCAAGGCCTAGGTGGGTGGACAATATTAGAATGGATCTTAGAGAGATAGGATGGGATGGTATGGATTGGAAAAAAAATGGCTCAGGATAGGGACCAGTGGAGGGCTCTTGTGAACACGGTGATAAACCTTCGGGTTCCATAAAATGCTGGGAAATTCTTGAGTAGCTGCAGAATTGGCGGCTCCTCAAGAAGGGCTCAGCTCCATGAGTAAGTAAGTATATAAACCTTGGTACCTTAACACATACCAGAATATCCCCCCTTTTAATCTAATGCGATACATTAACAATAAAAATGCTTCTTTGTCTGAAACGTAGTAAACCGTAGTAGCAGTATGTCTGCCTATCTATCTATCGTTCTACAGCCCGTGAGAACATTGCGGGATTTTTCAGTTTCATAATTTATATACAGTCGGTGGGACACCTTGGGTGGGGGACCAGCCCGTCGCAAAGCCGCTACTTACATACAGAACAATTCAAACACAGACATCCATGCCTCGAGTGGGGTTCAAACCCACGATCCCAGTGTTCGTGCCGGAGAAGGATGTTCATGCCTTAGACGGTGCGGCCATGGTGATAGGCGAGTAATAGCAGTAGCATAAAAATCTTCTGGGGAAAAAAAACACTGTGTAGTCCGTTGAAAATCAACAGACGTTTCGGAGGAATATATAGCCTCAATCTTCACTGTCGAAGAATAAGCCTAGCAAGAAACAAACATGAAGCAGGTAGCAGGTATCTCTGTTTACTGCCCGCTTCACACTTGTTTTTTCCGTTGCGATATATCCCCCGAAACGTCGGTTGACCTTCAACAGACTACACGGCGTCATATTCCAGAAGACAATACTTTTCATATCCACAGCTGTGAAAAACTCAGATCTTACAAACTGAAGATTACTGATTTATGGGATGTAACGCAGGCTGGTCTGCTTTCACTGGTTCTCACGGTCTCTTCGCTTCAGTTTTCTTATATTTTTTCTTCTACCCTGAAGATGGAGGCGATACGTTCCTCCGAAACGTCGGTTAACACCACATATACACGGTGCCAAATCCCAGAAGACTGCTTTCTTTTTAAAATCAACATATTTCCTGTTTTAGTACAACGTAACAACACTGAACACAGCACTCGAAAGCAGCGCTGCTAGGCTGATATAAACCTCTATCTTTACTGCAAATCAAAGAAAACGCTCTCTTATCAACATCTAATTGAGTGCAAAGAAATAGAATTTAAAATATTCTGCCCGTTCGAGGCAGAGAAAAAGCCATAGGATAAAACTTAAAGCTGTCATGATGATGATCTGAGGATAATAAACAATAGGGAACTCCATTCGCAGCCTTAATTCACATAAATAGACCCTGCATTTTCCAGGTTTTAGTTCTGTCTGTTCCATTGTAATAAAAATAAGCAGTGATTGTACTGAAATTCAAACATCTGAAGAAGATGTAGCATCTTATATTGTCACGTATCGAGGTTTGCGTGACTAATAATTCCTATAAAATAAATTTAAATAGTAAAATTTTAAAATTCTGAATTATATAATATTATATCTAACTTCCAGTTATAGTTTTATGAATAAATCTGAATTACTTTATCTTAATTAATATTTATACTGCATAAATATTAATGAGATCTTAAATTAAGCCGTTGGGAAGAAACTTATTTCTAGCTCCATTAAAGTTGTTATTAATTAAAAAATTGCATGAGGCGTGTTTTCTCCTTTCCCTCTCATTTTACTAACCTAACACAAAAGTGAAAAAGTTGTCCTAGCTAATGGAGGAAGCACCACAACGTGAATACGTATCGGGGATGGAAGCACAGCTCCACCACACTTCAACTAACGTAACGTATTTTTTTAATTTTACTGGACTTTCTTGTGACGTACGACAGTAACTTATAAATCGTGATTAACTTTTGTTATAGTCCTTCGTATTCTGCGTGACGCAGGACACGTAGGAAACACAGCTTCCTCTATTACTGCGTGGCACGTGTCTTGGAATGTGTTTACCGAGCTGTTGCCTAGCAATGCTTTCATCAAATCCGTTACAATATGTAGGTGAATGTGTAAATGGGGGCACACTCATGAATATGCAAATTTATAGGGGCAAACTGAACAGGCAGTCACATTGTACAATACCTACACAATTCGAATTCGAACCCTGGAGAACTTAGTGAATATGTCAATTGATGAGGGTAGACAGAAAAGAATATTGCACTGCGTAATATTTATGCAATTTGAATTCGAACCGCGGACAAATTTCAAAGGAGATTTATAAATTCTCTTCGATACATAGCATGAAGAGTTAGCAAGTCAACTTTGAAACACTTCTATATGTTTCTATAGATACTTGCTAAGAAATACGTTAACATTCGTATTGCGGACCTCTTTGAGGTTCGATAATATCAAATATTAAGTATCCGACCGCATTTGCTGGCACTTGTAGTTGTATTCAATGCAAATTATAACTTAAATGGGAGAAGGCAAATAATGCAGTTCATTTTCATTCAGCATGTAAAGTGTTAAAATTCGAATTATACATTGTAGTTCCAGTCCTCAAGAAAGTTTGATAAAATATGAAGTACAGAATTCAGTTCTTGCACCTCGCTATTTGTCAAATATATGTAAAGATGTAAATAGTATTACAAAGTGATGCACAGCACCGTCGATGTCATACTGAAACCAATTGAGCAAAATACTTAAAATTCACTTTGCGCTCTTCGAAAATATGTAAAGAAGGGCGTTTAATGAAAGTGAATTTGTACCGTCGATACAATTTCATTTTATTGCTAGTGGGGTGGGGCTAAGCTTCTTGTACTGCTGCCACTTCTGGCCTATTGTACCGGCTCCAGATGATAGGTGAGGGTGATTGTGGAGCAATTGGTGAAATGTAGATTGGCAGGGGAAACCGAAATACTCGGAGAAAACCTGCCCCAGCGCCACATTGACCACCACAAATCCCACTTGAGCAGATCCGGGATCGAACCCGGGCCGCCGTGATGGGAAGCCAGCGAATAACCGCTTGAGCTATGGAGCGGCCTTAGCGTTGATAGTAAGTTCAATTTTAAAAACGAAAACCAATTTCGGCTTACTTTACTCTCGTAGGGAGAGAACGGCCATACGAGGTCTGCATTCTGTGTTTTCTTTTTGTATCCACCCCCTGTTAACTTTTCTAGCAGAAGACTGATTTTCGTGGAATTTTCTATGAACATTTTATTATTTATGGCCACCCAAATCTCACATCTTTCAACTTTCTTCTTTCAGTAATAACAACACAGCGGACACACGAACTTGGTAGATGGAAACATTAGCGCAGCATAGTATAGGGTCATGACGAAGCACTAATTAGTGCCCCTGCCAAGAATGAAACCTCGTACCTCCTAAATGAGACAGTCCACCTATTCCATAATACTGTCACGTGTTGCCTACGTAACGTGGCAAATAAATTCACACAGGTTTCTGATTCAGCGAATATTTATTGGACACTCGCTTTTACACGCATAGGTACAATTATGATCACCAGGGCCCGGATTTTGATGACCTGAAAATATTTAAAAAATTACCTATAAAATGACCGAAAAATTTCAGAAAAATTACTTAAAATATGACCAAAAAATGTAATATGCAGGGCCCGGATTTTGATGACCTGAAAATATTAAAAAATGACCGAAAAAATCCAGAAAAATCACCTAAAGGAGAAAAGAAAGAACACCTCGCTTCTATGTTATTCACATTTCAGAAAACATATGAAGAAAAATTCCATAAAATGGCCAAAAATGACGAGAAATACTCTTAAACGTCCAAAAATTTACCAAAAAAATACCCCCCAAATGAAAAAATGATCTTAAACCTAAAAATGTAAAAAAAAATACCTATAAAATTTACATTTATGTAACCAGCAGCTCATATCCGAGATTTATATATTTAAGAACATCGCATAGGATACAAGGAAAAAAGGATGATATATCATCAAAATCCGGGCCCTGATGATCACTTATAAATTCTGTGGGCGTTTCTTCTTCACTGTTATAAGTGTCTTGGTCCCTTGCCGAAGAACTCGTCCTACTAGAGTAGGATACAAACTCAATACGAACTGAATACAAACTGGCCGACGTTGGACTCTTATACCGTGCGCTCGGACGTAATAGAGATCATCTTCTCCCAGAGTTCGATTTCACGTGTTCTGTGTTTGTTACCGCGAAAATGCAGTATACCCGCTGTTTCAAACAATTCGTTGCCACGGATATTCCTACGTAGCGGTCTGTTGATATTCAATTCGTCGCTGTGGGAACTCAACAATTTCCAAGTATTCGTTGTCGCTGAAGTATGTCTTCCCATTGCAGCCGTTGAGCAGCGATGGACGTCATATAGCACGTCACAATACTTTATTTTAAGCTAGGGAGTGGAACTAAGAATCACAGAACGCTCATATACGTTTCCTTCGAACACACATGGAACACATAGCCCACACTTATTGTTCTTGTCTACTGGAAAGCTATTTACTGTTCAAATGCCTGTTCTTGAATCACTTTGAGGATATTTGCCTCTTTGTTGCCATACCCGTCAATAGAGCAGAACTGTAATTTGAATTCAAGGGTTCAATAAAGGTGAAGTCTACGCCTTCATCACTTCCTCTGCGACTACAGTTATGGAGAGAATTTAGCGAAGTTTTCCTATAAACAGTCCCGTTCAGGAAATTGCCACACCCAGTGACGTCATAATCCCTTCTTTTATTGTTGTTGTTCTATACTAACACGAATCCTAGACCTCAGAATAACAGAAATTCGTGGCGAAGTAACTCGCTGTTTTCTCCTAAGACAAATTCCTTACAAGAGCACAAAACGACCGTAGTTATGAACCTTTCTTCTTCTTCTTATTCTTCCTCTTCCTCGAAGGATTAGGATGTCTGTCCAGTTCTCATTTAGACTTACTTTTTCCGAAATTATGAACCTTGTAGACAGTCGATAGGACTTCTCGAAAACATTATTACGCCCGTCGCAGCGCCACTATCTACGCAGGACAACACAGACATCGAAATGCCTAGAGTGGGATTTGAACACACGATCTCAACGGTCCAGCAGTTGAAAACATTTCGTGCCTTAGACCGTGCGGCCCCTGTGATCGGCCTTAGGAACTTTTCCCACATGATTAACTCAACAATGGCTATACCTTATTCCACATACTAAAGAATTTGTTTATTGTCACGTGTATGAGTGACTATAGACGGGGTTTTGGATAACTGGATTTACTGACCAGTTAACAGGTCTTTACTACAAATAACTTAATACTACAGCTGATTTCCACACTTTACAAAACACCATAGCACACGCTGTCTTTTCGAGCCTGCAGTGTTTTCACTGAACGTTTTCAGGCAACGGCTTCTAACAATGACTATACCTCTGCTTCCCTGTTCAAGTCCTCTCTGAACGGCGACTCCCTTCCAGCTGAATTATTCTTGCTTCAATTGTCTTCCTTAGAACCCCTTTGCATGATCCGGGTAGAAAACACCTTTCCCAATAATATCTTTATTTTTGCATACATATCCATTGACGCGGGAGCGTGTTTACCAAGCCATTGACTAGAAACGGCTCTACACGCTACAATACATTTAGCCGTTCTAAGGATTCCTTTAAGTCAACAGTAACATACTTTTTTACATAAAAATATAACATGGCGTATGCTGAAAATATTTATATCAAAATTTTGAAAACGCTGTATTCATATTGTCATGTAGGCAGTCCAAACACAAAGTCGGAGCGACTCTAACGCCATTGTTTTCGTACGCTGTGTCTGCAACAACTTTGAGGGCTCCTTGTCATCATTCGGTGATGCAGATCATTGCGTTATCATTAGAAATTCACTGAAGTCTATTTTCAACATATGATGGAAACCAATGTCGCCATACCAAAGATTTCGTAGAGCAAATAGAATGCATTTTCAGTAAGAGTGCCTATTAAAGTCATAAGGTGTCCTCAGTAATATTTTGGACATACTGTACTAGTTTACATGAAAACACGGCAGATACTTTGCGTGAAACTTTTTAAGGATGACGACAAGCACTGACTCACAGAAAGTAAGCCAATATCATAACCTTACCTTTCCATATGCTCGTACGTGGTTACGGGAAGCAGGTAAACGGATAGACAGTAGAACAGAGCTAGAAAATGTTCTTATATATTCTTTGGTGAGAGCGTCGGAATGAAGCGCGAAAAGAGATCGCGTTTATATCGACGTAATTTAAAATATGGCTGATATTATTTGCGGTAGTGAAAACTTCTACGGCACCCTTCATCCTATAGTTAACCGGATTTATCCAAAGTACGGCACGAATGCCTTCAATCCCTTTAAGACACAACGCAAGAACAGTCATTATGCTTACAGCATAATAAAATAAATATGCATACGATTTAGACAAAATAAGAGATAAGGTAAAGTTGTCCCAGTGCTTAACTAATTAAGCACGACACCATGAAGGCGTATGGGGGAGTGGATGTATAGATCCACATTTTCTTGACCTCGGCATTTGCTGGAGGTGAGTGGTCAGTTTCATGCCCCGGCTGCTTTACCCCAGGGTAAGAACCCCCGGGTACCCATTGGATAGAACGTTGGTTAGACATAACATGGAGAAGTGACAATTTTTACCCCACCGGGACTAGAACTCTAAACCCTCGATCGTCCAGCCAGTAGCTATACCGACTACTATATCCCGGCTAATAAAAGGAAAAGAAAGGAAAGAATGAAGAACAAAAGCAAACAGCTTCAACAGTCACACTGGACGGAATTGTTTTATCATTTGTAATTTAAAAATCCCCTTGGTTTACTTCGCAAAAAGTACATATCCATTGTACCTGCTGCTGCTGCTACTGCTACTGTTACTGCTACTACTACTACTACTACTACTACTACTACTACTACTACTACTACTACTACTACTACTACTACTACTACTACTAAAATAAAGTTATATCTATATATTGTCCTCCAAGTAATTAGAAACATCGCAAAACATTTCAGTGAAAACGGCCGATCTTCCGGAATTCAAAGCCTTCACGTTCGTGAGAGGAACCAGAATTGCTAGCTATAATTTTACAGCTTCCTGTTATCCCGTTGGGTCTTACAGTTTCCAAAGAAATGTGAGGAATATTATGATGAATAGTAACTGGGTGAAGATTTTGAAGGAAGCGTCATGGCCAGTTATAGGGGATTATCCTAGTAGTAGCACGAAGTGTCAGATAATAACCACGAGATAAGCGTCCTTTATGACAATGAGTCTTCAGGTACTAAGGCACTCAAGACGGATACTAACTTCTAAACCACAAATTCAATATCTTTCCAAAAAAATATACTGAATAGATACAAAGACTGTCTGAAGTTATTTTACAACATCTTGGAATATGTATCTGTAAGGACTTGGTGAAGTGGAACGGAATTTACTTACGTACGAATACAACATTTTATCCCTTCGAAGTGCTTTCTGTGCGCAGAAGAGCGAAGCCTCATTTCATATTTCCCAAGGAAGCTGGGAAATCCATTTACATTTCACTATGCGCGACAAGTAACATTATATAGCCAGAAGTTTGACTCTCGCTTCTGCCGACCGCGTACTTTATTTCACTTTAAAGTTCTCTCTTTGCATTCACGTGTGGCTCCATACAAGTCTGTAGGTTACTTGCTCGGTCATATTATTGATATTTCTTTTGTTATGTATACATTTTGTTGAATTGTTGCTCTCATTTTTGGATGGATAATAGGTTGCATTACTGGTTCTTGTTTTCTGATTGTTGGATTCCGTCATCGGTTCATTGTTGAATTTGTGAATCTACTGGTTGGTCGGTCCATCTGTTAGTCCAGTATATAAGTCTATTGGCAGTATTTGAATCTTGTAAAGTTACTTATTTCAGCTAATTGACTATGAAACATCACTGGAAGGAAGTCAAAATAGTTTAGTTTTGAAGATATTGTCAGGTGATGGCGTGGCTGTAGACCGGGTTTGGATTGGCAATCGGATTTACTGAATATTTACAGAACATAAGCATGAATAACTACGACAGCCCCACTGAGTTACATACTATGAAGATTACTGTAACCACAGCATATGTAAAGTCTTTCTAAACTTCGCTAGCTGTTGTAGGATTTGAGGCTTTCACGGCGGTGACAATGAAGAAAGCAGTCTTCTGGGATTTGGCACAGTGTATATGTGGTGTTAACCGACGTTTCGGAGGAACGTCGGTTAACACCACATATACACATATACACTCAACAAACTAGTCCTCGTTATATAGCTCAGGCACAGACTTCACAGAAAACGTCTCTACCGTTATTGGGTGTTCTCTCGTTGCAGGGGAAACAAGGTGACGACAGAGCTGTTACATAATAAAGGCTGATCTATTGTCGCCTGTTTACACTGCTGTCGCTATATAACGATTCGTGATAATCATAAGTCGTTCATTTTGGGGTGTTTTGATTTATTTCATGCATATAATTTGAGTACACCTTGTAAGTAGTAGGTCATTGGGTTGATGAAAGTACCTCATGAACACTTAAATTCTACACATGAACAATGTGACCTAGCGGATACAATTCAACACTGCACATTGTTGTCTCGAATGAGAATATATTCTGCTTACACAATGTGAAATAATTCTACGGGCTTGAACCAGAATTCCAGCTTAAAGAATTTGTTTGGAGACATCGTATTTAGAATTTATATCTATAATTTATTATCAGAGGAGAATATAGAGTACGTTTAACCCCTGAGAATCTGCAGGGGAACAGAATTTAGAACTTCCTGCTGTGTTTTCGTTATAGTTTAATTAAGCTAAGTGGTTCAGACTAGACGGCATTATATGGCAAGAAGAACAGCTAATAATTAATTGGAAAGGCGATCATAACTTAATTTATTACTTATGAATTTTCCTGCAGGGACTGGAGAAAACCATGAAGAATTTCAGCATGACCGGTTTTCCTTGCCCAGTTTCGAACCGTTCACGTTTCGAACACAAGTCGAAAACTTTACTGCTCAAGCCAGCTTTATCCGACCTACTTTTCAGTATCATATAATAGTCTTCTGGGTACAGTACATCATTTGCCTACAACAGAACTGAGAACGTATGAGTCGCAATAGCTTAGTCGGTAAAATGAAAGCTACGACCTCGACAGTGGATGTTCCATCCCCGACATTTTTTTTTTTTTTTCACCTTGAGGTCAAGCCCGATTCTGTGTCGCACTGAGCTTCCTATCCAACTGGAAGCGGGTAGCTTCCCCCCTGAGAGCAAACCGACTGGAACATGAAGCTGAGACTGTAATCTAGGTCGTTCCATTTCTCTTAGGATCTCTTGACATGGCACCTATACACAGCGATGTCTTTATCTGTTCTCAGAATATTTCTACATGTCTCTCTTTCATGATACAATTTCAAATTCCAACCAATATATTTCGTATTCGTGTACAATAGGCCCATGTATATGATTTTAATAATATTTCGCTTTGTATTAAAGCAGAGAGCCGGTCACGGTAGCCGAGCGGTCTAAGGCATGTACTGTCTTCGCTCGCTCGGAAGCCGGGATCGTGGGTTCGAATCCCACTCAGATCATGGATGTTTGTGTGCGTTTTTCTGTGTTTGTCTACAGGTAGAGGCCTTGCGACGAGCTGATCACTTGCCCAAGGAGTCCTACCGTATGTGTAAGATCTAGAAAAACCGAAGTGAACGGAGTTCATGGAGGTAGGCCTAGGCCCACTGGGGCTGTAGTGCCAAGGGGGAAAAAAATTAAAGCAGAGAAGCTGTCTGTATATAAAATCTATGACGGTTTAAGGCTGTATTGGAGGTCTGAGAGAGATAATATGGAGCACGGAGCAGTCACTAAAGTGCCCCCCCCATTCCAAAAGTCATTTAAATGTTTCAATACAAATGTATTTAATAAATACTTCTAAAAATCACTTTCTATAGAAGGAATGGAAATAAACGCCAAGAATAATGAGTCAGCAATTGAATTAAACTGAATTCCCACATTCTTGCTTATTTATTATATATTTTTTCTAAATTAAATGAGGGTACACTTGAGAAAACATTAAACCAGGGGTCTGCTATTTCCCCCTACCGCTCGTCTGTATGGACCTCAGTATGTGTGTATGTCACTATGTTCTGACGCTACAGCATTCAGGCTGTGTTTCAAACAGTAGCGGCTGAGTAAGATTTGAGGCTTTCACGGCGGTGACTATGAAGAAAGCAGTCTTCTGGGATTTGGCACCGTGTATATGTGGTGTTAACCGACGTTTCGGAGGAAAGTATCGCCCCCATCTTCAGGGTAGAAGAAAAAGTATAAGAAATCTGCACGCGACAANCGGCTGAGGTTAAAGACGTAACTTAATTCCCTGCTTTAGCTGAGGAGAGAGCAACGAGACAATGTTATGAAGGAAAGGAAAGAAACGGTGGAGGGTGAAGACAGGAAGTAAGTTACTCCCCATTGAATTTCGGGGGACTGCTTAGTAATAAGGTTTTAGTATCCCGCTGTGCTAGATAAAACAGGGCACATATACAGTATTCTTACGTGCACAAGGCTTGAGGAATTGAGCATTATTCTTTCTTGAAGAAACACAGCACGCTACGAACAAACATAGGACGACAACAAGAACTACCTTCCCAAGAAAGACAGGCGGGACAAGTTCGGCCCCGTCAAGGAGAACGAAAAGACAAGGGACACGAACCTATTCGGTTAAAGAATTTTAACTTAAATAACAAGAAGTTCAAAAAAAAACTTTAATGCGTCAAGGACAGTTGCTGTAGTTGTGAGAAATTTGGATTTTGTATGAAGTGTATATTATAAATATTGTATATTTACGTATTTTAAAAATCAAAACACCTAATGTAGTAGTAGTTTCTAAAAGTATTGATGTTCCCTCTGATGATGGTGTGTAGGGACAGAAACATGTTAGGGTGCTAAGAAGTGATTTAGTAAAAGCTTCAACAGTCACACTGGACGGAATTGTTTTATCATTTGTAATATTGTTAGTGTGACGGACCAGAATGAAACAAATTGAATTTTTAAATATTTGTTCTATAGGAAGGTTATATAAAATTAATTTAAAAACGAGCTCATTTTAATGAAGTATCTGAACGCTTATATACAATTAAACAAAACAACTTACTAGTTCTGCCTCTGCGCATGCGCTGCGGATACAGCTGTTGTAAGTCGAAGGACTGAAGTGAGCTTGTCATACGTCAGCAGATCCGTTGTACGGATTTTGTCTCTCTTCATCAAGGGGAAAGTTTGTTACAAATGTAAATGCTTCCAAACAAGCTTGCACAATCCGCTATCCGCTGCCGGGGATTCAGATGTAGTATATACGCCAGAATAAGCTTATAAAATTTAAGCGAATTATTTTCTTTGAATTTAGATCAACGTTCGTCACTACAGCGCAGGTCCAATAGTTCGAGCAGTGAAATAAGTTCAGGGTTATCATTTTCTCCAAGTATAATTAGAATGATCAAGTCAAGGAGGATGAGGTTGGCGGGGCATATAGCACGAACGGGGGAGAAGAGAAATGCATATAGGATATTGGTGGGAAAGCCAGAAGGAAAGAGACCACTGGGAAGAATAAGGTGTAGATGGGTTGTCAATATTAAAATGGATGTTAGAAAGATAGGATGGGATGGCATGGATTGGATTGGTCTCGCTCAGGATAGGGATCAGTGGAGGGCTCTTGTGAACACGGTGATGAACCTTCAGGTTCCATAAAATGCTGGGAAATTCTTGGGTAGCTGCAGATTTTGCTTCTCCTCAAGAAGTAAGAAGTAAGTAAGTAAGTAAATAAGTAAGTAAGTAAGTAATCATTTTCCCCGTTCCTACAGGTCAAACCAGCTTAGGTCAACCGCAAGTTTCTTAATTAATTAGGCCCGTCTGACACAGCTCGCAGACAAACAAAAAAGAAAACCCATGGCTTGAGTCAGCATCGCGGACACAATCGTGAAGAGGTCCGCGACATTACCGGAAGTTGTCTGCTGCATGCTGATATACAGGAATTACTAGGTCACTATGTAAATAGGAGACACTGCAACAAATTTTAAGTTCAATAAGTAAAATTCGTTATAAGAACCAGTAGTCTTTGTCTGTATGAAATTGAATGTGTATCTGATTCTACTTATCTGAAGCAGGAACGTTTAATGGGTATACATTTAAATGAGGCTGAGGACGAATGTAACTAAATGCACTCACACTTCAGCTGATGAAATCCAGGGTCAGATTTCTCATCAAATTTTAATACTTGATTCTATTAAAGAACTTCTCGAATATCCGCTCTTTTTGTTGTGCAAAATTATGTTCGTGACGGGGAGGGTCAGACTATAAAGACAACTTCATTCTCCCTCGCTGAAGAAGGTGTTACAAATAATTTTAAAATTTCCTCATTCGCACGTAATTACTTATTTCTTCTGGGTAGGAATAATACTGTAACGTGTTGAACATCGTCGATCCATCTGGATTAAAACAAAACAAAAACGTTGTATGAAGAAAGCAGTCTTCTGGGATTTGGCACCGTGTATATGTGGGGTTAACACCACATATACACGGTGCCAAATCCCAGAAGACTGCTCTCTTCATAGTCACCGCCGTGAAAGCCTCAAATCTTACATGTTCCGATTTCTGCAGTCGAAGTCTGACAAAACAGCGAAATCTGCGTAGAAATGGGAGTTTAGTGTGATGATAACTATGTACGATCAAGATGGCCGTTTACTTTCTGGGACTTGTTTAAAGACGCTGCTAGTAGCTAGACTACATAGCATCGAATGAGAATGCTGACTGATCAATTAGAAAGAATTTGGAATGAAACAATCATGAAATATTCGAAGCACTATCCAGGCAGTCACTTGGAGGTTCTGATGTAAACAACGAAAAATCTCAGTCAAGATAGCAGGTGTTCCAGCAGGGATTTGAACCAACCATATCCCCAATACAAGTCTAAAGCGTTATAGCTAGACTAGCGTTTCAGAAATAAGATTCCGTTAAGTGAAAATAAATGGTTCCACAAGAAAATTCCCTTATAATGTAAAATAACAGGTTAAACATTATTTTATAATAGATCCTTGCCTGCTTGCTTTTCATGAGCACCTTCTCATAAAAATCGACTTTATGTAATACATGCAGCAGCGTCAATAAGTATCATAGGAATCGATCAATGTAAGATGCACTTTAATACACAAATAATTAACTGAATTCATGGTGCAGTATCCGTCTTGAGAAGCTTACAGCTGCTCAGGGAGTGAATAATTTCTCCGCTCGTTATGCAGCCCAGAGGTTTGTTGTTGTGTATACAAGAGCTAGCCATTGAACCAAACTAATCCAGCCTGCACGCTCCGAAAGTATTTATTTAAAATAAATTGAATCTTATCATCCTCTTTTCACTTAAGTCTTCTCTTCCCTACAGGTTTCCTTATCAAAATATTGTACGAATTTCCGGTCCCTCTCAAGTTTTCTACATATTCCTGTCTGCTCATTCTCTCTGATTTGATCATCCTAATACTTGCTATAGCCGGTCACGGTAGCCGAGCGGTCTAAGCCATGCACTGTCTTCGCTCGCTTGGAAACCGGGATCGTGGGTTCGAATCCCACTCAGGGCTTGGATGTTTAGTGTGTGTGTGTGCGTTTTTCCGTGTTTGTATACAGGTAGAGGCCTTGCGACGAGCTGATCAACCGCCCAAGGAGTCCTACCGAATGTGTAAGATCTAGAAAAACCGAAGTGAACGGAGAAATTCATGGAGGTAGGCCTAGGACCACTGGGCCCGTAGTGCCAAGGAAAAAAAAATACTTGCCATGGAGTATCAATTATGAAGCCTTCTATAAAGGAAATTCCTCCACCTTCCTGTCACTTTCTCAGCACTCTGCCTCAGGTACTCTCGGTCTATTTCCGCCCCAAATATCAAAGCTCAAGTTTCACACCCATATAAAATTACAAGCAGAATTCTAATTTACTGAATTATTAGTAACAGAAATTAAATTTGAAAAATGCTGAAACGTTAAGGAGCTACATCAGTGCTTGTTTCAAATAGGTAATATCATGTTAACAGTTTCAATGCCATTCACAATATTTCTCGATTTCCAGTCCTGAAGTTTGTGATGAGGATTCAATTGATATTAGTAAAAGAAACATGTTCCGCCATCACGCGATATTCAGCATAAGTCATTGTCGACATCAACATCATATATATTCTAAGTCTCGATTTTAAGGAAGAAATAGAAAGTTGTGTGTTCCTACTGATATATTGGGTTTTTGGACTTCATCCATCGTCCTGGTTTTTAAGATAACTAATAAAAACACGACGTTTCGGAAACTGGATCTGTTTCCGGCCTCAGGTGAAGGAAAACACCTAATAGGTGTCCTCACCTGAGGACGGAAACAGATCCAGTTTCCGAAACGTCGTGTTTTTATTAGTTNACTTTGTCGTTACGCGATTTTAAGTGAGTTCAGTTTATGTTAAGTTGATTGGTTAGGTTATTTTATCTTCGATATATGACTCGCTTCATTTTCGCTTATAATTTTGTCTTAGGCGCATGCGCGGTTGTGAATATTTCGTTTTCGGTCTATATTACATCCGAATTTAATTACATAATATAATATATTAATTAAATAATTTTCCTGGGGAGTTAAGCGCGGCCGGCGTGTAAGACTGACAACCTTACCGCCAACTTTGAACCGATTGTCTAGATAATGTGGGACCCTCAACATCTCACAACCCTATGGGCCTTCACGGCCAGTTACAGGGATAGCTTTACTTTTTACCTTTTTTTTCCTTGGCACTACAGCCCCAGTGGACCTAGTCCTACCTCCATGAACTTCTCCGTTCACTTCGGATTTTCTTGATCTGACACATACGTTAGGAATCCTTGGGCGGGTGATCAGCTCGTCGCAAGGCCTCTACCTGTACACAAACACAGAAAAACGCACACACACAAACTAAACATCCACGTCCTGAGTGGGATTCGAACCCATGATCCCGGTTTCCAAGCGAGCGAAGACAGTACATACCTTAGACTGCTCGGCTACCGTGACCGGCTACTTTTTACTTACTTTATATAATATAATTAGGCCTATTACGTGTATCTCTTCTTCAGCTATAGTAATTGTACGGTACTGTGGACGTAAAGGAAGATTAAGATTTCTCTAAATAAATGCCAGCAATATATTATGTTGAACTTGCAACCCCGAAGGCGAAGGTGGCAATGGCGGTGTGTCAGGTCCTGTTCATTATGCCAGACCTTATGATATTTGCATATTTTTGCAAAAAAAAATAAATAAATAAAAATGAGGAGTGATGACAACGATGAAAATAACATTACATTGTAATAAAGATGATTTGTCTGTTGTGACTTTGCACCGAGTGGACATGGACGGTGCGAAGGGAAAAACAGTATGAGCAGTAACCGTCATGATAGCCTAAATTTAATAAACAGAATTACTTCTCCATGGAGATAACATTATATTCTAATTAAAGTAAGCTGTAAATTGGAAGTTGTAAGGAAACGCTTAAAGTAGCATTCGCATTTGTTCAAATACGAAATTCTGCACATCTCTAGTTGACAGAGCTGCCACATTTACAACTTCACACTACAGGGAAGTCTGTTTTTTTTTTTTTGTGTGTGTTTTTTTGGGGGGTGGGGGAGGACAGAATACATACTACAAGCTATCCCCTTATATTACGGCAGCTGCTAATTATACGATCTAATTTAGCTTTAAAGCTCTGCATTTTTCCCACAGAGTCTATTTATCAGTGTCGCATGATTCGCAGAATAGAGAGGAATTATTTCCCTACAATGACTCGCAGACTGGTCCTTGTAATGAAGACACATTGCGTTTTCTGTAAGATATGAACTAAATTTTAACCTACCTTCCATGTTACGAAAAAAACAAAAGATGCCTATGATATTACCATGCTGTCTGTCTCTCTGTGAATCCGCCCCTATCAACTTTTAAATGCCTGAAGCAGTCTTTATGACATTTTTTATTTATATTATGGCACTTGAGCCCATCTCAACGGTGTAATTCGTAAATCCTTCGCACCCGTCTCTGTGTCTGTATGTATGTTGTCATACTCGTATCATTACTAGGACACCTGCTCAAGCTGGTTCCTGGTTCGCGGATTTCTCTACCCTGAAGATGGAGGTTATAAGTTCCTCCGAAACGTCAGTTCACACGGGATCTAAATGGCGCCACATCTCAGAAAAAGGCATTCTTCATAGTAACCGCTGTGAAACCTCAAATCTTACATATGAACCATATTCACTACCATTTTACAGATGAACAGTAACAATACTGCAGCCCACAGTGGGAAAACAGAACGCGAAATTTTACTTCTCACTGAGGGCTCCGCTGTAATATAATCTTTCAGACCTACGTAGGATTTCAGGTTCTCACAGCGGTGGTCATGAAGAATGCTGTCTTTTTCGATATCACCCCGTAAAATCAACCGACATTTCGGAGGAATATTTGACCTTCATCAGAGTCGAAGAATAAGGCAAGCAAGAACCCATGGTGGATAAGGGAGCATTCCGAGGCCATATGTTCCTCCGAAACGTCGGTTGACTTACAATCGACTACATAGTCTCAGAAGAGTAATTCATTTTAATGTCCACAGTTTCGTAAAGATGGATGGACCAGTAGACGTTGAGGTGGCTTTTATTGACACTGAATGAGACCGTAAGTATATTGAATTACTGAACATCTCTCAATTCAATATCCCTTATTGCCTTTCCTTTATTTGGTCGGTCACCCATCACGGAATGGACGCAGGCAGTCCACTGATAAGTCTAACTAGTGTATGTTTGACATGGAACGTGATACAGGCCGAAGAAGATGTAGAGAGAGCAATTGAAAAATTAATTACCCTGTCCCTCTTTTCATGGACATGCAACTCCTAAATTAATTACAGGTCGGTTCTGTGGAGGGTTCACATCCTTGGGGGATGCAATCCATTCCTGATGGTGATCACAAAGGGTTTGATTGAAAGAATTGAAATTGGCAGTTGTCTACAACTGGACTTTGTACTGGATAGAGCAGTACCAATCAAAGTCAAAAGCTTGCGACGTTTTTGATCATGTACATAATTAGGAATTGCAAGAACATGAACACAATTAAAATTTTAATTTAAATGTGAAATAGAGGTCAAGTTAATTTCCGGTGAGGACACTAACTCAGTTCATGATATATTACGGGAAACTGTTGCACCGTCTGCATCCACCAACCACAAGCGCTACACTCAATAAACACAAGAGGAAACAGTCACCTGAGACCTATATGCTGCGAAGTTCGCAAACATCTTCAGCCACCAAGCGATAAATGCTTCTTTTTTAACTACTGATTTCAATTTTTAAATATTACTTTTGATTTAAATTTAAATTTAAATCAATCCTTCGCTCAACAATAGAAATATACTTTCTTACTCATGGAGCTGAGCCCTTCTTGAGGAGCCGCCAATTCTGCAGCTACTCAAGAATTTCCCACCATTTTATGGAACCCAAAGGTTCATCGCCGTGTTCACAAGAGCCCTCCACTGGTCCCTATCCTGAGCCAGATCTATCCAGTCCATACCCTCCCATCCTCTCTCTCTCTAAGATCCATTCTAATATTGTCCACCCACCCACGCCTTGGTCTTCCCTGTCGTCTCTTTCCTTCTGGCTTTCCCAACAATATCCTATACGCATTCCTCGTCTCATCCATTCGTGCTACATGTCCTGATCACCTCATCCTCCTTGAACAAGAGAAATATACAATGCATTAAATTACAGCAACACAACTAGATGTATCTAAACTGCTTAATAAGGAGCTTCATAACTTGTACTCTCCACCACGTATAATTACAATGATCAAGTCAAGGAGGATGAGATGGGCAAAGAATGTAGCACGAATGGAAACGAAGCTGAAAGCATGTAGGATTTTGGTGGGAAGGTCAGGAGGAACGAGACCACGAGGAAGACCAAGACGTAGATGGGTGGATAATATTAAACTGGATCTTAGATTAGTAGAATTGTGTAGTAAGGATCGGATTGATCTGGCTCACGATAGGGACCAATGGAGGGTCCTTGTGAAATCTGTAACGAACCTTCGGGTTTCATAAAATGCTAGGACATTCTTGAGTCGCTGCATAACTGGCGACTTCTCAAGAAGGGCTCATCTCCTTGGAGTTAGTTAACTAAATATCTGATGATGGACGAGAGTGCCCGAAACGTGATATATTGACTGCGAAAACAGATGAATGTAATGTGACAGTGTGGAAAATCTATACAGCCATCTCAAAATAAATTAAAGTTTCGAAAACAAGGCAGACGGATAGATATAAATTAATTGATCAAAGCAGCGGGATACTCAAACACTTACCTAACATTGTTATATTTTAGCGTCCTGTTACACTGATTCATGTCCATGGTTTATGCTGACCGTCTTACAGTGTATACACTTTTTCACCCTACCCTTCACTTCCACACTACATGTTTCAGCACTAATGTGCCATCTTCAGGTGTCTTTATGCACGTTAAACTATTGTACTGCATGCCATAATGTCTTCATTCTAAAATGACTAAAATCTATATTCATCATATAGGACGATGAATTCTAAATAATAAAACTTTTCAGGATTCTTCCTGGATCCAGCAGTACAACGCATGCAGTAACAGAAGCAAAGCACAACACAGAACACGATACACAAATATATGTAGGAAGAATGCTCACATAAAAGAGGATTGGCGTAATTCGCATGTTTGAGTGCGACGTAGGAAGAATCCTGAAAATTTTATTATTTAGAATTCATCGTCCTATATGATGAATACAGATTTTAGTCATTTTAGAATGAAGACATTACGGCATGCAGTACAATAGTTTAACGTGCATGAAGACACCTGAAGATGGCACATCAGTGCTGAAACATGTAGTGTGGAAGTGAAGAGTAGGGTGAAAAAGTGTATACACTGTAAGACGGTCAGCATAAACCATGGACTTACCGAACATGTTTGCGGTTACCCAGCTCGTCAAGAGAATCCTTGATTTTATGGCAACCAAAGAACCAACACCTTGTTCACAGATAAACAAAACTCAGGTAATAACAAAACGAGTGATTCAGTAAGCTAAGTCGGACACGTAACAGTAGCTACGTGCTCAAACACCTGTGCGTTTATAATGTCAATAACACTGAAATATGAAGACTAATTTGTAGGATATGCTACATGAAGCATATTTTTTTGCACAGATTTAAAACGAGTTTCTGTTGATCGAGTCATGATGGCGTGACTTGCCCTTACCCTCCATGGGCAAATTATGTTTGACATGAAGACAGACAGACAGAGAAATTTACTGACCCTCCACATTATGTCACCTATAGGCCAGTTATGAGCGCAAGAACACACCAATATGGTCTTTACTTCTTTTCATTGTCACGATCTGCATATGGAAGTAAACTATGCAGTACAAAGTGATGACCCAAAAACTTAACGTCCCATTTTTGAACAACGTTTCCGGTATTAAAACACATCTAAGAAAAATTTAATGATGACTCTGTATTTCAGCATCCCGTTGCAATTGTTCAAATTTAGAGTCAATTATTTATCTTCAGTCAAAATTGCAACAGTTTTACACTCTACATTTCAACACTACATGTTTCGGCCTCAAACCGCCATCTTCAGGTGTTTTTTATGTTACAGATATTTTACTAGTCTAGTAAAGACAACACCACACGCTGTGGAGGAAGCACACACAAACCAGGGGCATATGGCAGTGAAAAACTGAAAGTAGACCACGAACGTGAGGGGCAACCTGCCAAGAAAAACACCTTGATACATTTACGAAAATGATGACACCGCGGGTAAGGTGGAATAATATACAACAGAAATTTTAAAGGATTTTATCTCATTTTACTTAAAAAGGAGACTACAGCGTATAATTTTAACACGAATTAAAACAGTGTAGTAGCTTTTAACACAGTTTTCGTAAACTATCTGTAACATAAAAAACACCTGAAGATGGCCGTTTGAGGCCGAAACATGTAGTGTTGAAGTGTAGATGTAAAAGTGTTGCAATTTTGACGGAAGATAAACAATGGATGCTAACTTCAATGACGACCTTCATCTTAGCTACAAAGACTTTTTAAATTTCCTTTGTCAACAGGCTCACGTAGAACTGGAACAAAAATATAATGCAGCAATCAAGTTCTTTGAAAGTCAGGGAGCAGATTTTCCTATAAATCAAAAAGAAAGAGAGGAGTGGGTGGCCTCGTAGTAGGAAGTACACTCCGCATGGCCTGGAAGAGGTCAAGGTGGGCCCGTAACTTGTACAGATCCCAGAATAAAATGGAGAAATAAAAGGAAGAATCATGAACATCAGAAACACGTGAGGGTAGGAAGAAAGTGAGAGTGGGGAAAAAATGAAAAGCTAAGGAAAAAGCAAGAAGAAATTGTACAGAAAGAGGAAGGAAAGTAAAGACATTTATAAAGTTCAGAAGCAAACAATGCAGCAGACCAGTTCAGCGTATAGAATATACAGGATGGAATTAAAGCTTATTCAAAGCCTCACAGAGAGTAACCGGATAAGAGACAAGACAGGGACTGAAAAGTAACACGGAAATCATTCTAACAACAAACAAATTTTGATGTTAAATAGTGAGGGCCTATGACAAGTTCCCTTTATTGGTTCATCTATCTATCTATCTATCTATCTATCTATCTATCTATCTATCTATCTATCTATCTATCTATCTATCTATCTCTATCTATCTCTATCTATCTCTATCTATCTATCTATCTATCTGTCTCTCTGTCTGTCTGTTTGTCTGTCTGTCTATCTATCTATCTATCTGTCTGTCAATCTCTTTTCTATTTGTCTCTCTATCTATCTATCTATCTATCTGTCTGTCTATCTATTTATGGCTCTATATTCCTTTATTGGCCATGATATGCATTCAGTGTCCGTCTTTTAGTGCACTCAATTTCACTTGTTAGTTCACAACATGTTTCGGCACTGTAGCGCCATCATCAGGTGCTCCATTTACGTTCATCTATTTCATTGCTTGCCACTATGTCATTGTAAAATTTAAAAATGTAATTTAAATTTGTTGGGCCTTGCCTGTTATTTCAGTGTCTTCATCCTATACACAGTCGGTATGTCTCCTCAGACGGGGACTTATTATCATGCCCAACAATATTACTTTAAAATTGCACAATTGCTCTGCCCGTCGAAATGAAATGATGCGGAGAGAAACCATCGTAGACCACTTTAACATGTCCCTCAATTTTCTGAACAGACTGAGGACAAACATGTAAACGTATTTCCAAGAACTAGTATTCCAAATCAGATTCGAACCCAGTACCTCTCATAACAAGATTTGAATCCTGTCCATTACACCGTAATAACCTTCTGGCAGGTTCACATGATGATTCTGATGAATATTCTCAACAGTAACGGGTATTCCACGCAATTTGTTGCTGAAATGTTACTTTTCTCGACTGTCTTCGGTTCATTTCCAGTTCTGCAATTCACTCATATTCCCACGAACATTACGGATAAAAATAAATACAAATTCCCTTAAAATGACAAAAGTAGTATGACTTGTGGTGTGCATCTGGGATTGAGACTATATACTTCTGGTCGGTAACGTGTACAACACATAGCCTTGTACCAGGTTCGGGTGCGCGCGTCTTTCATTTTCGATTGTTAATTCGAATTCAAATAAGAGCTTCATAGCAAATCACCTTCCAACGGGCCATCAGACTACTGTAATTGTAACTATAGTCCATTCGCGGAGACGAGACAGTTAGCGTAAACAAAGCAAGCCCCGCGTCGCCACAGCTGAGAAGCAAGGAGTGGACAAAGCGCGCAGTTACTTCAGTGTACTCACTGCATTCGGACGCACGTTAACCTGCATTCAGACTGAAGAGTGAACTTTGGACGCCCCTGCAACGGTACACGCATCACATGATCGCTGCATGATTTCATTCAAAGAGCGAAGGAGATACCGCGTGCATTTGTTTACGAGGACTCTCTCATCTCCGCAAATGGACTGTAAACTATTATTACTATTTGCAAGTATTCGATGTTAAGATGTAAACAGCGAAATTAATCTCATTATATATTTAAAATCAGTGTAGGCTCTGTCGTGTTAGGACTACAAAAAGAGGCTTAAATATCAGTGGCGAATCCTGATTTAGAAGTCACGTTTTGCGAAAGTGCAACTGCATGACCTGACCTTACTAAAGAACTGAGTTCTCCTTCCGTTCTCCATGGCAACGCTTGCGTGGAAGCATAGTTCTGAGATCTATAGCCGAGTGACCAATTTACCTGACTGGCCCTGACTCGGCGAATACGAAGCGAAGATGCGCTGTGTTACGTACCAGCAGAAGCTACACCGGATGTGTCTGATTGCGAGCCAAATATTAGGGGCTCTATCGAGTGGAGAACACACGTTCTTTATGAAGGGCAATATCCTCTGGAATGTGAAGTCCTGTAGTCTAGCAGACTTTCCTTATTTTGAAAAAATAAATGTAGTTTTATGCCATCTCCACGCTGTCTGAATGTCTGTGTATCTCCTCTTTTCAACTTTTAAATGCCTGAATCAGTCTTCATAAAATGTGATATATGTGACATGACATCTGAGCCTATCTCAACGACGTACTTCATAATTCCCTCTCATTAGTCCGTGTGTCTGTATGCTTAACCCCTTTATCGTTGTTAGGCAACGGTTTGGTAGAAACGTTCCCGTGGCAACGCGTAGACTAACAACAGAAGAATTATTGGTGGTGTCGTTTTCTCTACGGTCCGTATCGTACCAGAGGAGAGTCTGTGGGTCTGCTAATTTCCTTCTCGTTGCTAGGCAACGGTTAAATAAACACGTTCCCTCGGCAATCTAGATTTGTTCGAGGCATAGTTTTCTATGCGGTCCGTATTGTGTTAAAGGAAAGTAGGTGATTAATTTTTCCCAGAACTTTTTGTCAAAACAATTATTTATATAAATATATATTATGCTATAATTTTACTATATATTTTTGTCTTTGGCCATCATCATGTATTAGCATAATTTACATTAACCTTGAACATCTCTGCTGTTCCTTCTTATTGGCTAATGTTTCTATTTCGGAATAATCTTCTAGTAGTTGTATGTTAATATAATGTCCGGTGTAGTTTCTATTAAAATTTATGTGAGCTATCAGCTTTAATCGATAATCGATTGTTTCGTGAACAGAGACGAGACAATGGAAGATATGAGTCGAACATATATGATAACTAATTAACCGACTAAATAAGTGTAGCAAAGTTCATCTTAAGAAGTGAATACTCTGCTCTTTACAAAATTGTTCTTCACTTACTGGTCCCCGAGGCTCATTAGAATTAGTACAGGAGTCGATCAATAGATTCTATCCTCAGCCAGATGAATCCAGGTAATATTCTCGTATTCTATTACTTTAAAAATAGTTTTAATATTATACTTTGATCTATGCATATATTTTCTAAACCTTTTATTCTTTTCAGATTTTCCTACCGAAACTATATGCTTTATCAAATCTTCCACAAGTGCTACATGCTTCGCCCATCTCATTCCTTTTGATTTTATTCTATTAATAGTACTCCATGGAGAGTACAAATTATGAAGCTCCTTATTAAGTCGTTTTCGCCATCCTTTCTCTTATGTCTATTGTATACACACACACACATATGTATGTGTGTGTGTGTGATTCAACGCCCTATTCAAAACCACTTCAATTTATATTCTTTCTTTATTACGAGACACCAAGTATTACATCCTTGCAAAATAAGATATAAAACTGTAATTCTGTGTATTTTAACATATAATTTTTGATACCGTTGTTTATTTAATACTGCCTTTCCCACTGCACTCAATTTATGAAGGAAATTATGGGAAATGTCCGAGAATAGAGCCCTGATGAGAATATTAGAGGGTAAGGAAGAGAACATTCATAACAGCTCCACACCACGCAGTAAGAGGAACTACCCATCCTGTAGGACAGAGGAGCGCAGAGAAGAGGACATGTCCCAAAAATTGAACCTACGAACGGAAGCACAGCAGTTTCATCAGCTATTTTTGAGACACACACCAAGATGACCAGTTTTGGTCAAAACATGCAGTGTTGCGTACACCAGTGATGTAGAAAGGATTTAACATTAAGCAAGTTACACGTGAGACGGCTAATAACTAACAGGAATACATGAGTGAGTACAACAGGATGACGCGATACAATAATAAGAAAGAGATATTAACAACAGGTTAGTGACAATGACACAAGGAACGTCATAATTTTTACCTTTCACTGAATAATATTAGTGTGATTAGATCAAGGAGGATGAAGTGGTGAAGCACGGAGCATGTAAAACGGAAAAGCGAAATGCATAATCATTTAGCAAAACATCTAAAAGGAAGAGACCACTTGGGACACGTAGGTATAGATGAAAGGACAGGCACGATATTAAACTGGGTCTTAGTGAAACAGTATGTGAGTTTTCGGGATGGATTCAAATATCTCAGAACTGGATGAAACGGAGGGTTCCTGTGAATACGATAAAAATTTACGGATTCCAGAAAAATTCGAAAATTCCTGACCATAATAGAAACAATTAACTTTTCAAGACAGAGACCCTGGATCGCGGAGTATGTACAGGCAAGGGAGGCAGACAAAGTGTACTAAGGATAATGTCACATTGTTTGTATAGGTACATATTTCTTACAAGTCTGATCAGTTCCAAAGTAACAGCCTTCAATCAATCTTTTCAGAGAAGACAGGTTATTTAGAACAAAGCGTGTTGCACAACCTGAAAGTTACCTTCCACACTTGCTTGCTCGATTGAGAGAGATGTCGGCAACACATGTTGTTGCTAGAGTTGTCACGACTCGAAACTTCGAGAAGTTTGTTTGGAAAAAAAAAAAACTTCGTTTCTTCCTGGACTCAGATCGCAGCAACTTATCTTCTAAGCACAGTCTGAGTTGGGAATCTTACGCGTCAGCTCCGCGTGTACTTCTTGAGCTCCGAAATTTGAGCAATATCTGAACCTGTAGAACATTTTAACAATATCATACCAACAAATTCGAAGTAAGTGACTGTTTTGTGAATAATTTAAATATGGAGAGGCCACAGGGAAAAAATATATTTGTCTTTTTCTTCAAAGTCTTCTTCACCCTTCTCCTCCTCCTGTAGAACTTTTTAACAATATCATACCAACAAATTCAAAGTAAGTGACTGTTTTGTGAATAATTTAAATATGGAGAGGCCACAGGGAAAAAAATATATTTGTCTTTTTCTTCTAAGTCTTCTTCACCCTTCTCCTCCTTCCTCTTCTTCTTATTTAGTAATTTTTTTGTCTTCTCCTTTTACTTTTTGCTCTCCTTCTCTTTATCTTTTTCCTTATTCTACTTCATCTCCACTTCTTTCTACTTTTCCTCATCCTTCATACTCTTCCTCTGTTCTTTCCATTTATTTTCGCCTTGCTTTCCTTTCCTGTCACTTTACACTTCTCTTTATCTCATACTTCATCTCGTCTCCCTCCGCTTTCTTCTTAAGGGTCCTGATCCGTACGGTTGGGTGGATCTTAGAGAGTGACCCAACCTGCATAATAAAGAGCGCTAGTTCTCAGACACTGAACCAACCTCCAACCTGTGTAGTAGAGAGCACTGCTATGTATCTAATCGCTTAAACAAAATATATTAGTAGAGAGAGTGGCTGCATGTTTGGTAGTCGGGGTTTATGTCCAATTAATGGGTTCCAGGGTTTTCCCAACCATTCAGTGCAACGCTGTGTCCAGAACGCCCTGCAGTTTTCATATCCTGTACAAATTAGAACTACAGAAACATGTTCTCTCAGTCATTACGTATATTGGATCGTGAAGCTAACCACTCTAATTAAATAACTAATTCTCTGGCAGCAGAACCCTAACAGGACATGATACTGAGGTACTAACTTCCACGTACGTTTCTTACCCACCGTTTTCTTTATCGTTCCTCTCCGTGGCATTTTACCACCTCTTCGGTCTTTCAAGAGACCGTTTTCTAAAATATCTTTCCATCAAAATTCCGTAGACATTAACTGATTTTCCAGCTAGAGTTCCACGTTCTCTCCAGAGCTATCTCCTTCATTTCGCTACCTTCAGAAAGTTATGAACTTGTAAAATTCACGAAGTTACGTAGTCTTCCTCTTCTTAAACACAATATACTATCAAATGTTCTATCTTCTGATATATAACACCGTGTAGACCGGTGAGTCAATCGTCGTTTCAAGGAAATATATCGCCTGCATCTTCAAGTTAAATATGAACCAATACACAAGCTAACATTAAGCAGGCAGCTCTGATTAGCTTTCTCTCTGTTCCTGAAGATAAAGGTTATATGTTCTTCCGAAACGTCAGTTAAAATTTACCAGTCTCCATGGCGTTTTATCGCAGAAAATAGAAATGTTCATAGTCATCGCTGTAAAAACATCAAATCTTGCAATGTAATATTATTTCAAATTTATAAATCAGAAAATACGAATAATTGAAGTCAAATATTGTTTTAATGCGCACTGCAGTATCATTCCAAATTAATGTAAATATTGTTTGATTAAATGAATGAAACACGGTTCTTAATTGTCGGTTTTCAGTCACAGATGGAATTTATCATCTTACTCAAGTACAGCGAACTTAAGTTTTAACTTTAAATTTTCTGTTTTACACATTATTCAAGTGTTCCGACAAATATTACTGTTTCACTAAAGCGAAGTGCGGTTTTAAGCATACTGTAGCACAGTAAAATTCCACTTTCCAGAAGAAGATTGGATTACTGGTTGATTCAAGAGAGGCACAGTTCCAAAAAGCTTTAAATCACATTTCATTAAGAGGAACCACAGTTAGGGAACATCTGGTTTAGTTCAATTGCAGACTATTTGAAGTAATCAAGTTTATTACTTCAGTGTACGTAGCTAATTGGCTTTACCCCAGTAACTAAGTGTCTTCTTGTATGCAGGCACTGTGTAAACAGACCCGATAAAATAAACACAAGCTGTTCAAAGGAGACACAAGCAATATGGCGGAACACTCAGCCGACAGAGGGCAGTGTAATCCATCAGTCCATGAAGAGAGACAAGCAGGTTATTAATCTAAACTCATACACAGATCAAGTAGCTTTAACTTCAATCTGACGGCCTCCAATAACTATCTAATACATAGTCAGTCACTCACTCACGGAGCTGAGCCCTTCTTGAGAAGCTGCCAATTGTGCAGCTACTCAAAATCTTCCAAACATTTTATGGAACTCGAAAGTTCATTACCTTGTTCACAAGAGCCTTCCACTGGTCCCTATCCTGAGCCAGATCAATCCAATTCATACCATTCCTTCCCATCTCTCTGAGATCTATTTTAATATTGTCCACCCGCCTACACCCTGGTCTTCTCAGTGGTCTCTATCCTTCTGGTTTTCCATATGCATTCAGATTAATCCCCATTCGTGCTACATGCCCTGTCCATCTCATTCCTCCTTGACTTGACCATTCTAATTATACTTGGAGATCTGATATATTGTACATATAAAAATTAACCTTTGTCTTAAAGGAATTATTTTTCTATAGAATTAAATATGACTCACTTGTTTGTTCAGAGTGTTAAGAAATATTACGATGTGTTTGAATTAAATTCAAGCAAAGAATAGACAGAGTTAAGCCAAAGTCATGGAGAAAACTAGATTAAGGAAGTATGAAAACACTATCTATTCCATTCACATTTCACCAAATTGCACGCTTCACGAAGTCGCAAGCTTCAAGACCACGGAAAGGCTTGGCCCCTCCCTCCTAGCCCACGTACAGCAGCTCCATGTGTACTGTGTCACACTACCAGTGTTAAGTGTGCTGCAAACTGAGGATGTCTGCATTTGTAGCCAAGTGGACTTAAACCTGCTGTGACATTACTCTTATCAAAATCTGAGTATGTTATTCGCTTTTCACGAGTTCATAACATCGGTTAGGATTCGTGCCTTGCGTTAAAATGCTGGTGATATGGAAGATCATTTCGAAACGCCCTCGGTTGCTATAAAGCCAATGAATCGGGAATACTCGTAAAGTCTGATGTCAGAAGAAAGAATATGCAGACAATTTAAAATTTGTAAGTTCTTAACAAATTCTTAAAAGCAAACTGAACATTTTTATATGCGTCAGCAGAATGCAGGGGCAGACAGCGGGAGCGCATGAGTTACATCGCAGCAAAGCGTGGAAAGTTTACAATGAAGCTTCTGCATCTTCAACAGACAATCAAGCATTTGCTTCTCCCAGGATTACATATGAAATAGAACATTATATTACAGACAAGGACGGTTTTGACAAAGATCTGTAGCTTCAAAAAAATGCTTGAACTTTGTAACAAGAAGGTATGTCCTACAGCATTAAAATTAAGAAATATCTTGAAGTAAAATATCCGAAACGCATTCGTCTATGTTACGAGAAAAATTGTCGGTAGGCTAGAAATATATTAATACTTCGCTCAATCTTTGATCCTAACGGGGAATCACTGTTGGAATTCTACCGATATACGTGGCGTTAGAGCTCAGGAGATTGTACTCCTAATCACCGCTGTGAGAACCTCAATTCAACATTGGACAAATTCCCTTCAACGTCCAAAAAACAAGTCTGAAATCAATGAATGATTCGAAAAGAACAACACAAAATAGATCCAATTCGAACTAGATTAGAGTTGAAGAAAGCAGTCTTCTGGGATGTGGCACCGTGTAGATGTGGTGTTGACCGACGTTTCGGAGTCTGCTTGTACCGGTTCTCACTGTCTCTTCGCTTGCGGATTTCTTATTTTTCCTTCTACCTTGAAGATGGAGGCAATACGTTCCTCCGAAACGTCAGTTAACACCACATCTACAAGGTGCCACATCCCAGAAGACTGCTTCCTTCATAGTCATCGCCGTGAAAACCTCAAACCTTACATAGATTAGAGTTGGTTTGAAATGTTCAACCACTCAAAACTTTGCGCAGAACTGTACTAAAGACCCATCAAGTTACACGATTATCACAGTATCACCGTCACGATACCGCCATAGAATGAATATCGCAGCAGGTGATGAAGGGAGCAGCCACCAAGAATATTATATTGGCAAAAGTTTAGCGACTTCGCGAACTCTGAGTGGGTCAAGTGGAATAATGTGCGAGGAATGCAAAGGCGATGGTTTGGCTAAAGAACGTGACAGGAACCATAACACTGAGCCCATAGCAATAAGCCTAAGGCACAGTGATACTGACAGTAGCAGCAGCAACAAGGGTCGTGAAGAAGAACCTCAGTAGGGCGAACATAAATAACGGGCTGCATGCTTTCATGTAAAGTGATCCACAAATTTGCCAACTATTAATTATAAAAATGGCAAAGACTTTAATTAATTTCATATTTTTATATATGAAAACCATTTTCACACAACAAAAGTCTGCGTTACATTAAAAGACCAAATAAGGCAACAAAGTGACCATTGATTTGCAATTGAAACTAAGTACTCTGTCGTGGCCCAAAATAATCAAGCATATGCGAAAAGACACGACACAACACGACACTTCACGACACAACATAACACATGCACATTCATAAGTCGAATGTACTGCTATACAAAGAAGGGTACTCCATACCTTGGGTAGGCATCTTGTGAAAGGAGAGTCCTATGTAAGTCTGAAACTTCTGACCCGCCTATACACAATGTATACGTGTATACGTATTCTTCGAAATCAAGAGACTAACTCAGATGAGGTTTTCGAGACAATAAATTCTTAATCTTAAACTACATTTCAGAGTAGATAATACAGTGCACGGAACGTAAACTCGTAGCAGTGTTTTATTTTGTTTATGTAATGGACATTATTTCGAAATGTGAAGCAATGTGTTTCGTTTATTAAAATGTGAACTTTCCATAGCGAGTTTATTGTAAAGGCATGGTTACGTTAATAAAGAACTAAGGAAAGCAGTGTTGGAAACATCCCATTCATTCTATTCTGGAAGAAAATATTACAGCAGGTTGAAATGGTCAGCCCCTCAAAACGCCCATCTTCACTGCAACGGTCTGGGTTCTAATCTTGGTGTAGCAAAGCCGTTATCATTTTTCGCAAAATCTGAAGCATCCAATTGCGTAACTGGCAGTAAATTTATCCACCTGACTAACTCACTTGCTAATTACCTTTCTTGAGTAGCTAATTATTATGTAACTGGACAGGAAATTCATTATTTTGTCCATAAAAGCCCCGTCACTGGACCCTGTCCCTTTATTGTTGAATTCAGTTATACAATCACTTCCAAACTGCTTGGATATCAGGTAATATTAAACTCCTATCCGAAATACTGTCATGTTAAGTGGTTATTATTGTTCCGGATTGATATTATGTACTGCTGCCGTTGGTTGATACTAAGGGACGCCAGGAGCTGATGGTAGTCAGCTTTAGCCATGACAAGATGACTTTGCCTAAAAAGGATCAGTATAAATAAAAACTGAATCTATTTAGTTTAAAAGAATATGGGGTAATAAAATATTACAACTGACGAACTTTAAGGTACAGAAACTTCTTGTACAGTTAACCGTTATTCAATAGGTAAACATGGTCGTAACTTTTATTGAATCCCAAGTTTGAAAGATGTGTTCACAAAAACCCATCTTTCGACCCCATCCTCAGCTCATAACTGCGTTTACATTCTGACCCCCTGTTTATCTATGGCACATTGTAATTCCATCTCCTCTTTACACTTTCTCCTTTCAACTCTTCTCTACGGTTGCTTTCTTCAGTAAAAAATAGTGCACATATCTATTCCATTAAGTTTAAATGCATAATTTTAAAAAATATTAAAATGAAATTATTGATATAATATTCTGGAAATAAAAGAAAATGTTCCCGTCTAAAATTTCTGAGATAAGTGGAATATAAACTCGATTTTATAGAAAATGATTTAGCTGAGAGCGAAGTTTAAATCTTCATCAAATTCTTGTAGAATGATATTGAATAATTCATGCAAATGGTTTCTGTGATAGATGGCAATCACATCGCTATATCACTTGTAAATACAGACCAGAAATCCATATTAATAATGGTTCAGATAGCGAATAATTGGGGAAGTTCCAATCCGGCATTAATGGGAATATCGTTGATTTGTGAACCTTATTTATTATTACGGAGATGATTTACACACAAACCCGGTGAAGTGGCAAATAAATTATCCACAATTCGAAAGGGTTAAAATACTGAAGTACAAAAAACCAACAGCTGTATACAGCCTCCCTATAAATTCACGTTTCAGAGACAGACTGAAATGATTGTAATGAAATGTAAGCAGAATATTTCAGTTCCAGAGACTTTTAACGAGATTTCGTCGCCATGATCTCTTCCGTCAAATGTTAATTCGTGAAAAACAGTACATGAATATCAACACGCAGACAGAAAATCCTGATTACGTCACCGGCTACATACAAATGTATGTCCACTAAACGCAAATTGAAACCACAGTATAAAGATAGACCTACACGTATATTTGAGTTCAGTACAGATATTTCCAAATACGAATTCAGATGCAGCTTTGATCGTCACTGTTACCAACATCGCAAACTTCAGGCTATAAACCAATTGGCCCATTCCGTCCGCATTAAAATACTGAAATCTCTATCGCACACTACAGCTTCCTGCATTTCTTTCTCTTCGGAGAATCCAATTAAAAATCTTGTTAAAAGAAACAACACAGATCTGGCCTTGATGATTCTTTACTGTTGATTAGACTCTCTGTTGTCACAAGCAGTATTACCTTGTGCTTTGCTAAGTATGGGCAGGACATGTAGCACGAATGGCGTAAAAGAGGAATGCATATAGGATATTTGTAGGAAAGGGACCACTGGGAAGACCAAGGCGTAGGTGGGTGAACAATATTAAAAAGGATCTTAGAGAAATAGGATGGGATGGCATGGATTGGATTGGTCTGGCTCAGGATAGGGACCAATGGAGGGCTCTTGTGAACATGGTAATGAACCTTCGGGTTCCATAAAATATTGGAAAATCCTTGAGTAGCTGCAGATTTGGCTTCTCCGCAAAAAGGCCTCAGCTCCATAAGTAAGTAAGTACTTTGCTAAGTATGGACCATGTAGAAGAAAATTTCAAATAAATTTGGGTAATCGAGTATATTTTATGACATATATCAATCTTTTATGCAACTATTATTCCCTTTTCTGAAATAGAGAAATACAATTCCCTTTGAAATTCGTGCAACACAAGGCTTTAGTTAAATTGCTACCGGACAATATTAAAATCAACAGCAGACTCCAAGAACAATTTTATCTCTTAAATAAATATGACAATTCTACAAATAGTATATTATTTAGCACATCAACACGAATGACAAATATGATAAACATTGTTTCTGTTTCTTAATTTATTTAACTATTAGCGCTCACGTACATAAAACGCTGCACTACATCTTCAAAATCTGTGTTCTTTTTTTCGTGGCTACTTATATTTAGCGTCGCTAAAATCTTAGTCTTGTATACGTGCCATTTTCGTGACAAATCCTGTGGGGTAGACTGCAAGAAGACAAATATATCCCCACCCTAAAACGGCGTGGCTTTATAATTTCACGTATATAATACCACAGTGTACTCTAATTACTCGAATACAACTACTAAGTTACTTTTAAAGAAATACAAATAAAAACATATCACTGCACAGTTTAGCATAAACTTTAAGTTTTCTCAGGATTACTATTCACTGCAGTTTCTTAAAGAACTGCAGATATCCCAAAGTTCCGCGTAGAAAAGTACGTTTCTAAATAATACAAATGTAAAATTCTTGTATTTTAATTTCAGCTGAAACAAGACTCAAATTCTCATTTCACAACACACGACGAAACCTAATGAAAATTTCGCGAGTGTAAAGTAACATTCAGTTTCCTTTGCAATAGAAATACTTTAATGTGAGAAACGTTTATGTGTGTTCGGCATTTGTTTTTGTGCAACCTGTGTCTCTTTACTGGAAGATAAATTGAGCAATTCTTCTTCCAAAGACAGCCCACCGAAAGGAAACTTCAGTACATTTAATATTTTTCCACAATCTGGATGAAACAGGATAGTTTATATATCTGATATAGAAGTTTATTTTTGACACCAGTGTCCCTAACCTTTGAAATAGAGAACATCTATTATTTTTTACAAAGTTTCCTTTCCTAAAGAGAACATTTTCTGCATGTACCATTCTTTCTACGACGACCCGTTTATGACGAATGAGGTGGAAATGACGGACCACACCCTCAAACATGTAGCGCGAAAATCTACAGTGCAGTATCGTAAAATATTTTTATTGTTCCTGGTGTTCACCTACATTAAACGTCTATAAGTTGTTGGACTGGCAAATATGCCAATTTTGTGACCTTCAGAGCAAACAGAACTGACCCCACATTAAGGCGAAGCGTACCTACTCAGTCGGCAGCTATCCCCAAATAACTGGGCAGAATAGTGTAGCGGTAAGGCTGTAGTCCCACGTGGAAGGTACTCGGTTGGAATCCCGGTAGGGAGATCAGCAATCGTGACTGATATTTTTCGTAGATTCTTTCAGACCAAGGAGGCAAAAAGCGGGATAGTAGCTACATTAAACCATGACCGCTTCCTCTGAAATATTTCTCCTTCCTTTATTCACCATTCCTTCTACCACTCAACGATTCATAGTACAATACCGATAACATAATAAAATAACCGGTAAAGGGAAGAAAGGAAACATTTCGGTAACTAGGATAAGCCGCTCACAGCGGCCGCTTGGTTTAAGGCATGAAATATCTTCGTCGCTCGAATATTTTACAATTTTAATATTATCTTCACGTGTTCGTTTAGATGCCACTGCCTTCACTTGACTGCCTCTGACATATATTCTGTACACACTCACTCCTCATCTCATGTTGCGTGTTATATGATCCAAACATCTCATTCTAAAACACTTCACTCTAATAATTTCTTATGATAATTGCAGATTGTGCAGATATTCTTATGTAACCTTTCAGTCCTCCTATTAATTACTTTCTTTGTAGTCCAAATATTCTCCTTCTTTGGGGCAGGGGCTATGTTTAACAGTAATAAGAGATAACAAGCGAAACAATAAATGATTAAAGGTTACCACAGCGGTAACTATCTGGGTTGTAGCTCTGTGTACTTAGGAGAGATTTCGAGAGAAAGCTGCTCAGCTTCCTGCCTACTTTTGCTGGCTTCTTGCTTGGTTTACTCTTTGATCATGAAGATAGAGGTGATTTGTTCTTCCGAAACATCGAGCTGTCACCTTACATAGCGTTAAAAATCATATTACTACATTCATTGGCTCAAATTTTAATTTTGTAAGCTTTAATTGCGGTGTTTAGATATAAAAGGGGAACACAGAAGGCTCTCAGCGGAATAGCAGCAAATTTTTCGAAATTAATACGTTCTTAATTTCGTCATGAATATAATTCCATGTTATCATTCTACAATATATCCATTTTTGCATATTTTAAATGCTCTGATGTATCGAATTTGAATGTTCAAATTTTAAATGAGTTCACTGTTCACGTGTATCTCCATTCACGGCGTTAGAAGACCGAGAAAGGAAAAAGGCCTTACTACTAACCTTATGCAATAAAAATTATTCAATTATTGAACACGTTATGCCTTTATATAGCTTGTTCACTTCGGCTGACACGAGCAATTTGGCCACGAGGAGCAAATGAACACTACGTCACTGATACACTTCTCATTCCAGTAATTGAGTTTCCATGTCTGTCTCCTGTCGGACTACAGGTCGTTACAAGACATGGCTGCAAAGCCAAATTACCACCTATATAATCTTAAGGTACACAGCAAGTTCAAGTGTATTCTGTACGTTAAATTAGGTCAAAGTTGTACTTTCAAGAAGCTGAATAGGCTCGCGTAAACTAGCTAGCCAGACACGAACAGGCTTGTCAGTTTTGCTGGTTCCGATTAACGTGGCGGATTAAATTGGCCAAGATATAAACTTCAGTAACACCAAACTCCGTGACAGACGGTGGTGAATATAATCCAGGCTGCACCTAACGGCGACTTTGCATAACTTTGTTTAAAATATTATAGGTCTGAGGCGTCTCACTCTGGGTACAAGTAAGTTTGTGTGCATGCTACTCGTCATTTACACGAGATATTTCAGGAGAATTGAATATATCGCAGGACAAGTTTTGTTGAGGGTCCATCAGAGAGTAATGGGGTAAATTAACTGCACAGAGCAAAGACCTCATTGAAAAGCCACCTGTCGTTCAAAACTAAACAAACTCCGTTGTTAGTCCGCAAACGAACTATACCGATCGAGCGAGTGTCGCTAGTCGGCGAAGTTAGTGCAAAATTTAGCGGTTAGAGGGTGTCGCGTGCTCAGCGCAACGAATCTCCATGGCCATTAATCTCGGTTTTCTACGTAGTTCGCGCTTTCAAAAATTGCCCAACACCAATGCCAGTTTCAAAAAAGGGATTTTCAGTCGTTTAAATTTTCTAAAATTGGGATATATACCAGGTCGATACTGGTCTTATAAATTAGACAGGATGATGGATAATATCCAAAAACATAATACCAGATGTTTTGTGTTTGATTTATGTACACAGACGGTTGGCTTTTTATTTGATTTATTTACCCTTTCTTGAAACTGGCATAAGTGTCCGGAGATAGAGACATGCTCTATCTATTGGACCCAACTGAGTAGGGTTTACCTGAGGAAGAGGACAGAATCCAGCCTCCGAAACGTTCTGTTTTGTAAAATAAATAGGACGGTTTTTTAGAAAATAGACAGGACGATGGACAATTTTCAGAAACATAATACTTGTAGCACTATTCATATGGCATTTATGATTTGGAATGCTTAAAGAATAAGGCACAGAGGTACTGATAGGCGAATCCATGAAGTTCTACTTACATCTTCCACAAGACCGTCACAGATATTTCAGTAGTGGGAACTAGTTATTAATTCATTGAATTCAAATTACAAAAAAAAAAAGTATGCCTGTCAACGGATGGACGATACATTTGGTTCATACTGCCTCTGACAAGCTTGAAGCCTTTGGAACTGAATAATTCATCAGGCAGAAGTAAGATGGCACTGATGTACAGCGGCAGGACTTTACGTTTCGTGGACGCTTTGTACGTGTCCTCATGCGTCGCTCACCTCACGGTATCCTGCAGAAATTCAAATTTTCTCTCTCTCAATCTGAATTTTAGTCTCCCGTGTTCTGTTATCTCAAAGTTGTTATAATAACTGCTTGGACAATTCATGCATGTGTCACGCCTTTTTAGATTAGTTTTTAAAAGTACACTACTCTTTAACGGCAGCATTTTATGTCTTTCTTATGAACCTGTTTCTATGGGACCTTATGTACCTTAATAACGTCCGAAATAACTTAGAGATATTCCTGGATCTAGAAGATTTTCGGGTTATTATCAAAGAAGCTGGTCTCTTGGAAAAATCCTCAGCAGTTCCTAAATGATATTTGAGTAAAATATTGTGACAAGACGCCCGAAAGCCTGAATAATCAAGTCAGAGCAGACGTTCATTGTTAGGCAACGACATGGTAAACATATTCCCGCGGCAACGAATAAGCAACAAGCGAGCAATTTCCGTTGCTACACAACGACGTTATAAACACACCTCCCAACAATAGAGAGGCTGTGTTTTCTGTATGGTCAGTGCAAAGTGATTATAAAGAAAATTTAATTTGAGTGGAGTTTCGAGATGCCATCCTGCTGGGATGTGAGATTTGTAGAAGAGGAATTGGACTGAGTCGAGTTTTCGGAATTGGCAGTTGAAGAATAATGGCAAGAAAGGAATTAGACTGTGACTCCATGAGTGATTTGAAGTGACAGTGAGACTATTATAGAACCCGTTACCGGGATACGACTAGTGAAAACTGAGAATCCTAGCGCGTGTGTAACGATGAACTGCAAATTGTATAGAATAGCCATAACGTTGTATTACCTGTAGTTCCGAGTGGAGTGTATAAGGTGTTAAAAATCCTATTATCTAATCTAAACCCCGTCTTATTAGTCACGCACAACGAACTCCTAAATTGTGACTATATGATGTGAGAAGGAGAATCAGTGCTTTCAAAGTGCGATCCTACAAGTAGCACAGAAATGATTTTACAAAACACTTATATATTTTCTCGCAGAATTTGTTGTGTTAGGGCAATACTGCTAAAGGAATGAGCAACTCCAGTGACCACGATTAGTGATTAATGCTTCGTCGAGGATAGAAGCATGGTGGAAAGAATGAAGAAAATAAAGACGAAAAAGAGGGAGACACTGAAGAGACAGACATATGGAATGAGGCAGAGAAGAATGGACGTAAGTAGAAAAAAAAGAAATGGTAAAGGAAGAAGGACGAAGGAAGAAAGAAAGCAGGAGGTGCGAAAGAGAAAAGAAAAGGAAGTCGATGTAAAGAAATGGAAATAGAAAGAGATAAATACTTTATAAACAAGTAAATAAATTGAAGAAAGTCGTCTTCTGGGTTTAGGCGCCGTGTATTCTTCGTTTTGGCCGACGTTTCGGAGGAACGTATCGCCTCCATCTTCAGAGCAGTTGAATGGCTTGGAATGCGGAGAGCAGTAGCTGTGGCTCCGAAACGTCGGCCAAAACGAAGAATACACGGCGCCTAAACCCAGAAGACGACTTTCTTCATAGTCATCGCCGTGAAAACCTCAAAACTTAGAAAGTAAATAAATTAATTAATAAATAAATAAATACAGGGGAGTCAAGCATAACAGTGTTTATGTGTGTCTTGCATTGGGTTTCCCTCGAAAAGGGGCAACGATGCAATATGCACGTGCCGCAGGAACGTTAGTTTTGCGGTCTCGCTTCGGATCCTAATTATTTGCAGTCGGTGTCTCGAGTGTTGCCTAAATGAAGTGAACGTCTCTCGGAATTGCATTTCTCACGTCACCGAGCCGACATTTATCTATTATGTAGCGGCGTACAATGAATCTGGCGACAAATGTGATGCCGTACCCCGCAAAGTAATTACTGCAAACTTGTGGAATACGAAACGTGCTAATGAGGAACACGAATACCGCAGGGCTCAGGCATTACGAACAACTGAATGACATGTGTAGATATGTCCAGTCACAGTTGCTTCAAAGTAAAGTAAAGTAAAGTAAAGTAAAGTAAAATAAATTCTATTGATTTTCGTTACAAACACAGAACTGCGTAACATATTAGCAGTTTGTAAGATTTGAGGCTTTCACGGCGGTGACTATGAAGAAAGCAGTCTTCTGGGATTTGGCACCTTGTATATGTGGTGTTAACCGATGTTTCGGAGGAACGTTTCGCCTCCATCTTCAGCAACCGGTTCTCACGGTCCCTTCGCTTGCAGATTTCTTATATTTTTCTTCTACCCTGAAGATGTAGGCGATACGTTCCTCCGAAGCGTCGGTTAACACCACATATACACGGTGCCAAATCCCAGAAGACTGCTTTCTCCATATTAGAAGTTGTTTTAAAGTAATTACGCATAAAGAAACCAGGTTCTTTATTAATTGAATTTCGGCATATACTCGTACTTTGGTACTGTCAAGGGTACGCGCGACGAAAATGACGGGTTTCAGTTCAGATGAATGCATTTATTAATATTTTGGTTATAACCTTTCTTAATTACACTTAAATTACAGGCAATACAGCGCTATCTCTGATTTACGCACTTTACATTTCACCACTGCACACACACTAGGATCCCCAGTCTTCACTAGTCCTCTCCTGGCAACGGATTTCAACACAGAAACTGTAACAGTCTCACTGGATCACACACTCCCAATATCACTGTACTACCGCACATATAAATTCTTATAATTCACATGCAAAATCTTCATACGCCGAACTCCTGTTCTCTTCTGTACTCCTGGTTTCAATTCGTCCCTCCATGTAACGACTGAATTTACTACTCCGAATTCACTTCTCTTATAAGTCTTCGGCACGGACAACACAGAAAACACTGCCTGTATTGATGTAATGCTTTGACCGAAACACTACATAGCAACGGTCGCAGCACGAAATCCACAGAAACAAGTCACACGATAGGCACCTCGCCAGCCCATTGGTCCTGACTGTTGCCTAGCAACGAGCTATAAATATTCGTCCTATTGTTGAGGGCGCTTACGTGAGATGTTTATCACGTCGTTGCCTAGCTATACATGTTACAGTATCTACCAACCCTTGAAACTTGCCGATTACAGCACGGAATGTCTTCGTCTGCTCAGGTACTTGGACCGTGGATTCAAATCCCATTCAAAGCATGGATGTCTATAAGATTCAAAATTACAAAACTAATTCTGAATGAGAGTAGGTGAAAGAGCCTAATCCATCAAGATAGTAGAAATCTGACATTTAAAAAAATGCTCAGAGGACTGTGACTGACGTATTTATTTTCTGCAGTCACTTCCATATCAAGATTGAAGTTTATACCCGAAATCATAAGACACGAGGCCTTCTTCAGGCATATAAAATGCGCGAATGTACAATCACAAAATAAATATATACTCATTCTACTTATTCTATGAAAATACGTCCGCGTGTATGTTGAAAGAGGAGAACTCGAATTACTTTACCGATAACTCTTACTGTTGGCACCATGGAGTTCAGTGAGTCCCTAAAAAGCTAGTGGAACGGTTAACGTTTGTCACTTTTATCAACCATCTACCTCGCCTTCTCATAGAGGGACAGTACATGTACAATTATAATTTCCTTCCTTTTTTATTCCTCGTCAAATTTCTAAGTTGTCTCAAACAGTGGCGCTTGTGGTTTTTAATGGGGAAATTCCTGTTACGGATATAGAGATCTGATTATTCTGAAATACTTCATAGTTTTATTCAGTTCCTCCAGACAAATATAGAAATTTCACCTAATTATGCCATAGCCGTGTCCTTACAGTTCAATATTTATTATAATCAGATCATTCCACGCTGTAGAGTAAGAATGTCTGACAACGCCATTGAGCTACAAACTAATCAGTTCTCAGTTCATTTCTTCCCTATGTGTATAGTGAATTCTAAACTGTAATTATCTTTAAAGCGTAAAAAATCGTGACAAACACAGGTTATTTAAAAACATTTTAAACTTAAACATGTGATGAAGGTTCCGCATTCATTAAACTCTCTATGGTTTATATCATATTAAAACAAAAACATCCGTCCGCTAAGTGAACAATTTGTATGGCATGCCCTCATAAATTATCTTTTCATGTAGTTTGAGCGGAGCAACAGAAGAGGGCAGGATTGCAAAAAGGGGTTTCAGGTGATGAGAAGTAAATGAACGGATGTTCCTGCAGCCTCACGCTGCGTGTCGATACTTCCAGCAGGTCCAGCCCATTAAGGACTACTAGACAGGTTACAGAAATCGCGGGAGAGTTGCCAAAATCACGTGGGAGCAAGAGTTCCGCTCTGCTTCTTCCGTGCAACGCTCCGTGGCAGGAGAACGAAAAACGACCCTTCTTATTTTTTTGCTATAGATCAAACAACACCGACGCTGTACGCCTATAACATAAAAGGTAAAGGTAGAGCACCATGGCCGGTCACGGTAGCCGAGCGGCCTAAGGCATGTACGGTCTTCGCTCGCTTGGAAACCGGGATCGTGGGTTCGAATCCCACTCAGGGCATGGATGTTCAGTTTATGTGTGTGCGTTTTTCTGTGTCTGTGTACAGGTAGAGGCCTTGCGACGAGCTGATCACCCGCCCAAGGAGTCCTACCGAATGTGTAAGATCTAGAAAAACCTAAGTGAACGAAGAAGTTCATGGAGGTAGGACTAGACCCACTGGGGCTGTAGTGCCAAGGGGAGAAAATGGTAAAGCACCATGCCATGAAGACGTATAGGGGAGTGTAGGTATAACTCCACCATTCTTGTTATTATATGTCAGCATCCTGTTGCATTTAGGTATCAGTTTTATTATTTAAGCACATGGTCAATAACGTAAAAATACTTGAATAATAAGAATCGACCAGTCCTGATCTCGGCACTAGATAGAGGTTAGTGATCGGCCTCATGGACTTTCCGCTTTAACCCCACAGAAAAAGACCCCGGTTCCCATTGGATAGGAGGCTGGGTGGGCCCGAGGGCCGGTCTGGACGAAATGGAACAGAGAAAATTCTTTCTTCTCCGGATAATCGAACCCCGTCCATCCAGTTAGTAGCCAGTCTCTATACTGACTGAGTTACAACCTGTCAATAACTTAGAATTATACTGTCATACGTATGACTGACTGTAGATGGGGTTTTGATTTGTGGATAGATTTATTGGCCACTTACAGGCCGTAACTATTAATAACTATAACACTATTGTTGATTCCGCACTTCATAAATCACTACTCGCTAAGTCTTCTGATTTTCTTTCACTGGTCGTTTCCCAGTGACGGATCTTAACAATGAAGATTCTCGAGTTTCTGTGCTCAAGTCGCTGCTGTCCGGCGAATATCCTACAAATGAATTCACTCAGCCGGGGGGGGGGGAGTCTTGTCAGTGATACATACTTCTCCCATGTTGTTATCTTTGTTTTCATAACAGGAAATACAATTGGCAAATATCATGCGTTGGGAAGTTTCTTATTACGTAATTACATGAATTGTTACTTCAAATACTACAGGATTAAACATTTTTCTCAGAACTTTGTTCAGTAACACCCTTGATCTGTGTCCTCCCAGTGCGATAACAGATCCTATGTCATCAATCCACATAAAATTCAATATGCAACGTTATAGCTCTATATATTCTAACAGAATTTCGATAAGAAGAAGGAAGAGATTACAAGAAAACAAGCGTCACGAATAACTCCAAAGATTCTTGCCAAAGTGAGTCATCGCATTATGTCGCTACACTGACATATCTTCGAGCATAGAGTTCTCCAGGAAAGTTTTGGGCCTTTCCATTTCGGAATAATGTTCACACGACTACTTCACATCGCAGAGACTTCAACGAATATGTAGAAAGCAAAATCCGTCTCCATTCCAGCTGAGTTGGCAGCCCAGAGTTTCAACTGAAAACCAATCTTCTAAAATGGGGCATGTTTCCTATTTCATTCTACGATAAGTAAGTAGGTGTATCACGCACCAGATGACACCACTGTGCTTGCTCCACGGACCGTTTTGTGCAATTTATCATGCAAGTCTAAGTACGGCTGAGTTCATATTCGGAATTTAGAACCCCTGGCACGCGTGCCGCCTTTGACAAGAAAAAAATATTGGCTTCACACAGAGGAAATATGTTCAGAAAAAAAAACTGGTTATATTTAATTTCTTTCAAATGTTTAAATGTATGTAGTGAGATTTTCAAACCGATCACAGTGGCCGCGCGGTCTAAGGCATGGACTTTTTCTTCGTTCGCTCGATAGCTGGGATCGTGGATTCGAATCCCACTTGAGCCATGGATGTCTGTTTGCGTTTATTTTGTGTTTGTGTTGTTCTGCGTGTAACCAGCTGCTTTGCGACTGGCTGATCCCCTTCCAAGGAGGCCTACCGACTGTGTATAGATTAAAAAACTGAAAACGCGGACAAGATCCAACAAAAGAACTGTAAAGCCACAGACAGACAGACAGACAGACAGTGAGATTTTCCTGAATTATAAATTATAAGTATAAATTTCACATACTTCCATGCATTCTATCTAACAGTATAAATTGTCACACGCCTATATGTATCATATGCAAGCAGAAACTTATGATTACTCATACATCTGGCAAACACAGAAACAAGGAACATACAATACTCAGAGGTATTTTGGGCATTCTTCAATAGGGAAAAATCGACGGGAGATATACTGTGTAGTTATCACTTCCTTTCGTCGGGTACCCAGGCCTAAAATTCGGAATTTCACGTCCACGACCTCTGTTATACTCCACAGCTTAGGCTTATAGAAAACCTTTGCTTTACTTAGAATTCCTTGACTGGCGTTTCTTAGCCATTTAATTTATATTTATTTTCATAACGGATGCAATAATATTTTATACGAGATTTTAAATTATTTTAAATTCTTATATAATTATCATGGTACAATAGGCCAGAAGTGACCACAGTACAAGGGACTTAGTCCCACCCTACTAGCAATAAAAAATATATATCGTATAATATTACATTATTGTGTAATATATCATATAGTATAAATACATTTCAATATGTACAAATGTCTCAGAATAATTTTGTCACGTATTTCTGGCTGGTGTGACTAATAATAATGGGTTGTGGATTAGATGAATAGATTTATTGGACACTCACAAGTCGTAAAACAAATAAATACAACCCTTTAAAGATTACTGTAACTATAGCACACAAAATAAAACCTTCAATATCCGCTTGCTAGTCGTTACTTGTTAAAGAATTTTAATTGGTTAACATTTCGCAAGTGTACACTTAACAGTCTCCTAGTGCCGATTTTCTTCAAGATAACTCCACGGCACGGACCCCACGGAAAACACCGCCTTTTATTGTTAAGGATGCTTGTCTGCAGCTTCGTTGCCTAACAATAGACGTCCTATTGTTTCACGCGTTTGCTTCTGTAGGAATGTGTTTACCAACCCGCTGCCTAAAAATGGGTGTACATATAATAATATTAACAAACTGCGGCTTTTGTTTGAGTGATAATGGCGGACCTAATGGCGGTTCTCCTGAACTTTCATATTTAAGTCAGCTTTAAGACATGATCGCACAAGAACATGTATATGTTTTCAAATCCCGAGAAGAGACCTTACACAAGTCTATAACTATTCCATATGTAAAATATAGCAGTTATCATATCAGTTTATATCTGCGAAATGTTACAACAAAAGGAAAAATAATTAAGATATTTTGAGGCCAAAGTATTTATAAGAGCAAACTATCTAAGCGAAACCGCCTCTATGGTCTGCAGATCCAGAGGTCCGGGTTCAATTCCCAGCGCTACCAGATTTTCTGAGTAGCAGTCGGTCTGGAACGGGGTCCACTCAGCCTCGTGAGGATAATTTAACAGCTATTTCAAGGAAATAGCGGCAACGGTCTAGAATACCGAAATTAACGGCCGTAGAGATTCGCTGTGCTAGCCACGCGACAACCTCTATCCACTAAAGTTAGCACTAAACTTCGCCGACAAGCGGCGTTCGCTCGGTCGGTATAGTTCGCTTGCGGACTAAAACCACGAAGTTTTTTTTTTTGTAAGCTATATAAGCAGATTTGGATCTGAGGTATTTTGGCGGTAGACAAGGAAATTATTGGTTTGTAGGTTGCAAATCCATGTAGTTCGGTGATAGACCTGTGTTTCGGAGAAATATACTGCCCCCATTTCAGGGCCGAAGAATAAGCAGAGAGCAATAGAACCAGAAAATTCAACTTGTCGTTTTCTTCTTCTGAATTCTAGCTGGGCTCACTCTCCGAAACTGAAGATGGAATTAGTACGTTAGTCAGATATGTGGAGCTCACTTCGAGCTCTGCTGCATTACAATATTTATACATATTATCCTAAAAACCGAAGGCGTTCTGTTACAGAAGCTATAATCTGATCTCTGAAACAACATGTAAGTCTGTAATATTCATTGGCCTTGTGCTTTTTACGGACTAGTTTCTCCTCGCCTGTTTCGATGCAGAAATAATTCTGAAGCTTTGAATGCTTAGATACAAAGGCCTCAAACTACGCAGAACACAAAGCAGAATATCTTTATCCATGTCTTGACAGGAATGGAATCCGCGACGCAATATTTAAAAGGCCTAAAGCCATGCATCGGCATACAAATCGCTTACAGTACAGAACAGTACGAATAAGATAAGATACATATCTCATTAAAATTATCAGTTCAGTTTGATTATGTGGGACGTTTCCAGATGAAATGCTTCCTACGGAACTTGCCCTCACTGGTATTGTCAACATCCATATCATCATCATCATCATCATCATCATCATCATCATCATCATCATCATCATCATCATATTTATAATCATTACATGTATGGATCGTTTATTTGTTATTCATTGTCTAAAGAAATTTCAAAATTACTCAGAAAATTGTCACTCGTTCGAATGAATATAGAATGATTTTGGATTTATAACTTGGTTTATTGGATGGTGTTAAAGCTCGTGATTACATTTCATATATCACTATCAGGCACGGACTAGTGTTCTCAGTCACGTTGCTTGGTAACGGCTTCCAACGAGGGATGTTCCTCTGCTTCCGGTCTCACGTCCTTGCAGGGTGGTGATAATATCACACCAAATTCATGCTCTGATCTCTGGCTTCAGCCTGTACTTCATTCAGCTGTTAGCTTCCGGGCTGCACCGACTTCCAACTGCCAATCTCCAAATTCATCCATCAATTCTCGACTATATATTATTTTACTTATATCCATGCTTTAAGTGGGATTCGAACCCATGATCAAGTGTTCTAGCGAGCTAAGACACTTCATGCAAGGCCACTGTGATCAACGTAAGTTGCATACAACTGCTAATAACTAACAAGGAATAAATTATTGATGTCCAGGAGGATGGTACGGTGCACTATTATAACACATATTGATTCTTACATCCATCACAAAATAATGAAAGTAGGCTAAAATCCATTGAGGCTAGAGTCAAAGTTCATCATGTCTATGACACGAAGGTGTCAGCGTATTATATTACACGAGATAATTACGTCTTGCTAATCTGGTCTACAGAGACAGGCCCTCCAGTTGCGACCGACGGCGCCCACGCTTTCTTCCGTGTCTGTATGATAGGTGCGGAACTACAAACAGTAACAGGTTCTTTGAATGCCATGTTATACTGCATCTTTTCCTGAAGCTTGGAAGGTCCGACAGTTTTTGTTCTCTGCTTCGTTACATTGCAAAGACTCGGACGCTGCCCCCGTCAAGCAGGACCGACGCATGAATTGGCTTCAAGGCTGCATTGTCTACAAAATCTACTACTGTATAATATGACAGGTGACATGTTGCTCTCCCTCTTCTGAGTGAAGTTAGACAGCATCTCAGGGTGTTTCATGATGCGGAATTATTCAGTAGAAATTGCAGCTATTTCCGAGAAGTCAGTTGAAGCACGTCTTATATGAACCCAGTGAGACAAAAGTCTGTTTTGTTTTGCCATCTGTACCTTTCCTTCCCCAATAAAACAATATAAATGAAATACGGAATGAAAGATTCAGCTACTGAAAATCTGAATACAGTGCAATGGGACGTATAACTCAGCTCACAAATTTGTATTTCAATATCAATTTTTTTCCTTGGCACTACAGCCCCAGTGGGCCTAGGCCTACCTCCATGAACTTCTCCGTTCACTTCAGTTTTTCTAGATCTTACACATTCGGTAGGACTCCTTGGGCGAGTGATCAGCTCGTGGCAAGGCCTCTACCTGTACACAAATACAGGAGAACACACACACACAAACTAAACATCCATACCCTGAGTGGGATTCAAACTCACGATCCCAGTTTCCAAGCAAGCGAAGACCGTACATTCCTTAGACCGCTCGGCTACCGTGACCGGCTCAATATCAAATTCACTATCGTCTAGCGCTATTAAGTTAGGATTTTAAAAATTTGACGTACCTTCAGACAGAATAGTAAGTGAACCAAGACATTTTAGATGAACAGTTATTTGAAATTATGGAGGTAATTTGACAGGGGGCAGAAATGGCCAATTACAGCGGCTTCGCTGTCTAAGACACGAAATCTTCGACAGCACAAAAATTAGGATGGTGGGTTCGAATCCAAATGGGGGCATGGATATCCGTCTGCGGTCGTTCTGTTTGAGTTGTCTTGTGTAATTTAATGCCTTTTTTCCCCCTTGGCACTACAGCCCCAGTGGGCCTGGGTCTACCTCCGTGAACTTCTCCGTTCACTTCGGTTTTTCTAGATATTACACATTAGGTAGGACTCCTTGGGCGGGTGATCAGCTCGTCGCAAGGACTCTACCTGTACACAAACACAGAAAAACGCACACAAACATCCATGCCCTGAATGGGATTCGAACCCACGATCCCGGCTTCCGATCGAGCGAAGGGAGTGCATGCCTTAGACCGCTCGGCTACCGTGACCAAGTAGATGCCTTAGGCCGCGCAATAGCTCAAGCGATTAGTCGCTTGCTTCCCACCGCGGCGGCCCGAGTTCGATCCCGGGTCTGGTCAAGTGGGATTTGTGGTGGACAAAGTGGCGCTGGGGCAGGTTTTCTTCGAGTACTTCGGTTTCCCCTGCCAATCTTCATTCCACCAATTGCTTCACAATCACCGTCACCTATCATCTGGGGCTGGTTCAATAGGCCAGAAGTGGCCGCAGTATAAGGGACTTAGTCCCACCCCACTAGCAATAAAAAGTAGATGCCTTGCAACGGGCCGAACACTCGCCCAAGAAGTCCTACCAATTGCCTGCAATATTTAATTCTGAATGGAATCATGCCAGAGAGACTAATATGTGAAGGTGGTGCTAGTAGCAGTAGTAGTGATGGTAGTAATAATAGTGGTGGTGGTAGTAGTAGTAGTAGTAGCAGTAGTAGTAATTATTTTCCATAATATAGAAGTTTCTGACGATGGTACATTAGTACAAATATTGTGTTTCTGGACATTATCCGTCGTTCTGTTTTCATGCAAAACGCCGTCCTGTTTATATTTCTAAACACAACGTTTCAAGACTATATTCTGTCTCCGTCTTCAGGTAGAACCTACCAAGTTGTTCCCAATCGATGGAGCTAGTCCAAATCTCATGAGATATGGTCCAATTGAGTAGATTTTACCTGAAGTCGGAGACAGAATCCAGTCTCCGAAACGTTGTGTTTAGAAATATAAACAGGACGGTCATGTCAGATAAAAACAGGGCGATGGATAATGTCCAGAAATATAATATTTATGCAAATTGTTTTTCATGCTGGCAGAATGCAAAGACAAGAAGCTCCCATAATCAGTGACGTAATAATATAGGTGAACTGAAGCAAGACATCAAGGTACAGCTGACAATATATGACATCTGTTGGCATTTTCTCTTAATTACATAGTAAAGATAATTTACTTCCCTACATTTTAAGTTCTTACGTCGTCTTTATATATTATTATGGCTCTACAACCCTTCTTTGGGCCTTAGTCGCTTTTTCAGTTTCTTGCTTCTCTACACAGAAAGTAGGACCCCCCTGAACGGGGGATCAACCCGTTGCAAGGCCCCTACCTACACACAGAACAACACAAACAGAATAAACGTACACACTACAGACATCCATGCCTTAAGTGGGATTCAAACCCATAATCAAGCGTTAGATAGAGCGAAAATAGTTCATGCTTTATGCCGAGCGGCCACTGTGATCGGCATTTTTATATAGACTTATTATTTTCCATTAGAGATGAGAATTCTGACAACTTTGAAGAAGGAGGGATTAAAGCTGACACTTCAAGGTCAAAGCAGGCTCTCTATGTATTTATCTCTGTTCTACAAAGAGCTCAAATGCGTAAGAAGACTATGAGAATTCTACAATAACGTTTATATAAACAGCCCGAGCACGAGATACATAGGGGTATGGGCAACAATGAGGGGGTTATGTAAATACAAGGGAGTCATGAAGAGCATGAGGCAAACTATGTCTTTAGGCAGAACAATGGAAGAGGCAGAATTATACACACGCCTCTGTTCTCTCAGGAACTATGAAGAGACGCACTGATGTTCAAGACAGAGTCATGTTCTCTTTTTGCATTTCTTTTGCGGTTGTTATCCTCTTTTATAGCTTTTCTGTGAGTACTGTTTTATTTGTCTGTTCCTTCCCAGTGGAGTGGTGTAGAGAGAGGGCCTTGCGGTTAGGCTACACATCAAGCATCACCCCTTTCCCCCGCTCTGACAGATATAGAACCCGCAAAACACAGGTTCTCATTCTTTAAAACTGCATTCTACTTTAGTGGTGTGGGCGGGATTCTAAACCCACGTAATTTGCGTGTTCAGATGGTAGCTTTCCACACAATAGGCCCGTAATTTAAGGGAAAGAACGTCTAAGCTCCGTGCCAAAGCAGTGAACCTCTGCATCCAAGCTCACTAAATCGAAACGCTGCATCATGCATTAATTAAAGCCAGCATAACGACTGCACAGGTAGTGCAGTTTTCATTAAAATACCACGATAATTCGTATTTTGTTTTCTGGGTTGCGGTACCGTCTATTTCTCTAGGATTTAGGAGAAAAGGGCTGTCTACATTCTTAGGAGCACCTTTCGCCCCAAGAGGGAAGCAGTGTGCTCTTCAGAAACAATGTTTCCCACATTACAGGTCACATAATATCATAAACCAAGACAAAATAATATGAATTTTAGCCTCAAATTTTAGACCACAATTACTGATAAACTGAAATGTAGATGTCTGACTGTGTTATTTGTTTAACGAGAATCTATAAAGTTCGGATGTAATTTAAAGTGTAGTAAGGATGGATGTTGATGATGATGATTGTTTCTCATTTAACGTATATGTCTTACATGAACGATAGGTCAAATTTATGGTATACACATCTCATTCTGTAGCTCATCCGAGCAAGAATTTCCCGAAAATTAGTCATCGTCATCGCAAAATACAGCCTTTGCTCTAAGTATATAACCAGTTCAGATTATATTTTCATATTACGCTATCTGACACCCAATTTGTTTTTAGTATTCGTCTCAGAATAATTTGCGCAAATATTTATTCCTATGTGTTTATTCACGTATAGTCAAATTATGTAGGTCTATGATCTTTGGCATTCTCTCTGTGCTACACATCCTGTTTATATCGTAGTTGTTTTAATGAGCCTAGTAATAGTTTTTGTAGGAGAAGGTCTGTGAACACTGTCATTGAGGAATTTTCTTCATTCTTTAATTATCTCAACCATCATAAGAAAAAATATCCTCCTCAGCACTTTGTTCTTGAACAAACTGAATCTCTGTTCTTGACTCTGCTCAAAGTAAGAAACCGCCTTCATGCTCGTCTACTGCAACAGGCAATCTCGTAATTTCAGCTCACTTAAATTGTGCAGTCTTAATATGCAATCAGGCCAGATATTAGTTGCAAGTTGTATTCGCTAAAAGGGGATTTTTAGTATATGAACTCTACCACCCAGCATCTTGATACACTCATGTTCGACAAATTATCACTTCAAATGATGACGGTATCGGCTTTGAATTTCTTCGTGTCTCTTATGGAATACTGGCATAAATACAAGACACCATTCTTCTAAATTCTTGTAATGTAATTATGGATCAAACACACACACACACAAATAAGAGAAATAATTTATCATAATTCTTATCTTAATTTTCGCCAATTTTAATTACATATATTCTTCAATAAGTAATTCCTTGGATAAGAGTTTGGTTTGAATAGCTAAAAGCCTTTCAGTTATACAATAGATTCCGAAGTTTTGTTGTCGTGTTCACAACAATATATTAAGCCTATCGTAAGCAAGTTGAATCCAGTCAAAAGTTTCTAGGCCTCCGAAATAATCTTTTCCCTTGATGTTCACCGACTAAAATTTTGTTATCGTTTCTTGATGCTTATTAAATACCCCGACTACCTTACCCTGGGTTTGAACAGAGTAACAAGAAGCCAATTTTGTGAAAGAACAGAAACTGTGGAGTTGCTCAATATGTAATTTATTCACTGCCCCGTTAGGTTTACTTTCTCTTGTTCAGGTCCAATGTTGGACCGCGCCATAGCTCAAGCGGTTAGTCGCTGGCTTCCCACCGCGGCGGGCCGGTTTCGATCTCGGGTCTGGTCAAGTGGGATTTATGGTGAACAAAGTGGCGCTGGGGCAGGGTTTCTCCGAGTACTTCGGTTTCCCCTGCCAATCTTCATTCCACCAATTGCTCCACAATCACCCTCACCTATCATCTGGGGCTGGTACAATAGGCCAGAAGTGGCCGCAGTGCAAGGGACTTAGTCCCACCCCACTAGCAATAAAAAAAAGAAAATATTGCATGTTGTCGTATTCGAGAGCACATGCTCGCACTTTCCTTACGCTATTTTCGTGTTGCGGAGTTCACGTTGTGTTCTATATGCGTGTTTTTCTTACATGAAGTGTGGCGCTCTACCCGCGTATCCATTGTATAAGAGGCTGGGTAGGCCTCGGAGTAAGTCTGGACCTTATGGAGAAGAGGAAATTCTCCTACTCGTACTGAGAACCGGGACCCCATAAGTCTTCATGGCATGGTGCTTAATTAATTACGTCCAGGAATAACTTTAACTTTTTAGTACAATAATAATCACAACTTACATTACTTGTATTGCATTACATTAAGTAAATCTTCTGTCTATCTTAGTTTCAGGTCGGTTCAGGATTCATCACAATTTTTATTGAGAATTATTCCCGTTCTCTTCCACTGAGAAAGTCAGGTCTCAAGTATTCATGTGGCTGTACTTCTACTGACATAGGTTGTGCAGAAATTGAGGTTAGTTCTTTCTAATGTACCCAAAAGAGTAGGGGTCTCAAACCCTTCACCTGAGGACGGAAAGAGACCTAGCTTCCGAAATTTTGTAATCTGTTGTGTCTTTTAGGATAACAGACGATGGACAAAGTCCAAAACACAGTAACCCTGGGGGCAACATACCACGTTTATTAAGCAACAGATACCATAAAGGGATGCTGAAAAGTAGAACTATAAGCCCATAAATTTACTCCGAATCATGATATAATATTCCCATGCTTAGTCTTCATATGTATGTATACAGCTTGAATAGGAAAACTGGAAACTGAGTTAAGGGATAATGAACTATCGCAAAGGCTTGCAGTCTTCCATGCGTTACGAATTTAATCTTATACAGAGATTACCAAGAATAGCTTACGACAGGCAAATTACGGACAGACAGATGTGCGCAGGCGCTAATTATATTTCTTGTTATCAGAGTTTCCAAATCAAGTCTCATAACATTGCTACAAGAGAAGAGTGCAAAGTGGTATCAGGATGAGTACACGACAGTAACAACTCCGTAGCACTGGCATGCAGCGCTTCCCAAGCTTTGCGGATTCACGAACCGTGAAAGAGCTGCTAGTTACCCGGGGAGCTGTACTGCCTGTCACGCACCTTACAGTAAAAGCAATAATTCGTAGTCTGCAAATCTAGTTGTTGCTAACATGCCTTAATACGTCTGTATACAATCCAAGATAATACTTTCACCAGGGTCAGATTAAAATACCGTATTTACGTATGTATAGGCCGCGTGCGTGTGTAGGCCGCAGCACAATTTTCAGACAGAAATTATAGAAAAAATAATTTTCTTGGAATATGATTTCAGGAGTAGAAATTATTCCGAAATGAATATATTTAAATGAAGTGTGATTTCGAATATTTCGAATATAAGCCGCACCCCAGTTTTCCTCTTGAATTTTTGACAGAAAATGTGCGGCCTATACATGCGTAAATACGGTATGTGGTCAAATGTACCAAATCATAAATCTATAATATTTTATGCTCAAAGGGGATTATATTCGCATTTCATTACTGTCCTGAGATAATAATACATTTCAATTCGGATTCTTTACGTACTATAACATCACAAATTTATATTCAGCATTGAAGTGCCACGAACCTGGAAATGATTGAAATTTTAATAATCCCTCGTGTAGCATATACTCCTAGGATTATAAGACACTGCATATAAGGACACCACTATTAGTGAAGTAATATTAATTCCTAACTGAAAGTGGAGCTATTCGGTACTGAACCTGAAATAAACTTATATATGTGTTTGGAATGGAGTTGTATCTTCGTATTGTCTGTATCCCACAATATCAAATTATGCTTGACGAGGGTATATGCAGCAAAGCCGCAGTGATTTTTCTGGTGTCAATAAATATGTAAATGTAAGTGATTTACAGCAGTGGTCAGATCTATATCCACGATGTCACAGTCAAATAACAAACATTGCAACTATGAAGTTTGCATACTACATGCCTTGAATATTGTCAAGCAACTGATCATTTTACATTCCCAGTCCAGCAACAATTTTATAATACAAAAATCCTAGCAATCAAAATCATATAAAATGAGCCATTTTAAATTGTATACACGGAGGACTTGGGAATAACTTTAAAAAACAGAAACGTGGTTCATGGTGAAATTAGGAGTGGCATATGTTTCGGAAAAGCTTGTTATTATTCATTTCAAGAACTGTTTTCGCCAGTTCAACTTTTTCAGAATGATAAAGATAAAAATTCTTGCAAAAGAAATAAGTTTATCAGTTGGTTTGTACGGTTGTGTAAAGCGACACAACGAATAAGGCAAGTTACAAGTGTCTGAAAACAAGGGACTCAAAACATACGTGCACCTTTAAAGGATGAAGTGAGGATTTCCGGTTAATCATACTGTCACATGTCGGGCTTTCAGGAGTCATGTCGCAATATTTTGAAGTTACCTTTACAATTAAGTACAATATCGTAAATAATTATAATTAGTATGCGTTCTTCCTAGTTTCATTCACTGTATATATGTGTATATCTAGATAGTGCATTCAAATAGACCAAGACCGAGTTACTCCAAATCATTATCTACTCATCATTCATGATCATCTTCTCAGTCGATGGAGGCCGTATAATCTGTGCTGTATAAAAGTGGTCGTTGATCAACCCAAGATTCAATCAATGTCTGTAACTCTCCTTCCTGTTCCATTGTACCAGCTGGAAGTTGATGTTTCTAGAGGCGACAAATCAATCAGACAACCCTATTTTGTTACTGGCAGGTCAATTTTGTTTCAGTCTTTTGCCTATCCTGACAATTCTTTTCCTGCTTTGGTAAACAGATGGAAAGTACACTTTAAGAAAAATATATTTTCTGGCATTTCAGAATGTACCTAGCATTCCCTTTCCACAACAATTACAAGCAAGTTTAATGTATTCATAAGAAACAAGTATCCAAATAACAGCATAATGCTGTGGTGTTAGAACCCTGGACGTTTAATCCCACTAATTCCATAGCGCGTGACAGGACACGATCCTGAACCATCACCGTCCGTCTCTCATCTTCAGGGCCTATTCCCTTAAGTTCCATATTAACGTAATCCTCTGGTCTCCTTCTGACTTCGAAGCTGTCCCTTCTGATAGGTTTCCTTACCAAAATTCTATGTTTCTTTGTTGGATCCTGCTTCTCTGTATTGCAAAATGTGAAATGTTAAGAAGAAAGTCGTCTTCTGGGTTTTGGCGCCAAAACCCAGAAGACGACTTTCTTCATAGTCATCGTCGTGAAAACCTCAAAACTTACATGTGAACTGTTGATTATCTCTCTCAAAAACAAATTCGATTCTGCAATTAACTGACATTAAAAATAACGACGAAAGAAAAAAGAAAGAGAATTTGAAGAAAAGAAATGTGACCAAAGAAGGAATATATGTTTCTGCTCTTGTCTGGTGTATCAGGAACATGTGAGACAGAGAGAACTAAAAATAAAAACACGTCCACAGCAAAGAGTGAAGTACAAGCTTCGAGCCACTCGCGCGTTGCATCCATAATTAATGGAAGTGCTTCCAATCCACTCCATTGTAATGTCACATATTTATGACACGAGCAGGTAACAAAAATATCCAACAAACTGAAAACATAACTCTGTTTTTTCTTTTTCAAAAATGCATGCTTTTCAAAGAGCGGTAACATACCATACGATCTTTATGGTAAAAAATTTCAGTTTGGTAATTACCTCGGAGGCAAGTGAAAAAAGTAAAGGTATCCCTGTAACAGGCCGTGGAGGCCTATATGGTTATGAGAAGTTGAGGGTCTCATATTTTCTGGACAATTGACTCATAGATGGCGGTGAGGTTTTCAGCCTTGTGCGCCGGCCGTCCTATGTACCAACTTGAAACTATACTGGTGACGATGAAGAGTACGTTCTTCTGGGTTGAAATGCAATGTAGCTCGGAAGAACACATAACCATCATTTTCTGAGTGATAGAGTAAACCAAGCAATAAACCAGCAACAAAAAACAGAAAAGCTGACTCAGATCTGAAGTAAATTCGCTACACAACGATTACTCATGCAGAAGAATAATCATTGCCTTAGAGAGTAACATATAATTTGCCTAACGTTTTGTATTGGTGTGAAATATGGTCTCGCCAAGCGTAATTAAACGATCGAGTCAAAGAGGATAAGTTGGGAAGAGAATATAGTTTCTATGGGGAGAAGAGGAATTCCTATCAAATTTTGGTGGGAAAGTCAGAAAAAGGAGACCACTAGGAAGACACAGATCTAGACAGATGGATAACAAAAAATTGATCTTCGAGAAATAGCATGGGGTGGTACGGACTGGTTTGATCTGACTCAGAATAGGGGCCAATGGAAGACTCTTTTGGACACGGTAATGGAAAATTTTGTTCCATAAAATGTTGATAAATCCTTGGACAGCTAAGGAATAATCGGCTTCCCTCTAAGGACTCAGTTTCATGAGTTAGTTTGTTAGTTAAGGATTATTAGTGCATAAAAATGTTCTTTGGCTTAGTCGGGATTTATACCTCGAAGTTGAGTGTCTGGATGATGAACGCAAATATCTGAACAACGACAAACCATTATTTCGAGAATTATCTGATGTTGGATGGGTGAACAGCTTGCTGTTTTCCATTAACTTTTCCTTGCACTCTAATGAACTGAATATTGAATTACAGGACCTTCGGAAACAAATGTGGGTACATTTGACAATCAAAAATCTGTGATAAAGCTGAAAATATTTAAACACAATGTGGAAAATTGCAGATTTAAGTAATTTTCCAGCCTAAAAATCGTAACATCTGTCTCGAAATTCATGAAAATTCAGATATTCAATAATTGTCGATAAGAATTTTCCAACAACACAGGCAGTTTCCAGATAGTTTTCTTCGAGATGCAGGAAATTTTAAGAAAGAACAACACTTGAAAACATTCTCATAATTTAATAGTAGAAAATGAAAATTTTGAAAATTTTTATTGGATGAAAGCACTGAACTTTGAAATGCATTTAGTTGAGTTACAATCCAGTTCATTACCGAAGCAAAAGTTCAGGGACTTTAGATCCTTGTTAAGAGCAACTGAGCGGATCAATTAATGTAGTCAGCACTCAGAAATGCAGAAAGCGAAGCATTGGAATTGTGGAATATATTTCATGAAACTTGTGTGAAAAAGGTAGCAATGGCTACTTTATCGCTTTTTCTCCTACTTATTAATGCGAGTCACTGGTATCCACTGTGCGCTTTATAAAGTTACAAGTGGCAAGCAAGCAAGTTGATGCAACTAGTGCCGCTAGCACAGCCGTCATTAAATTTAAGCCTGGTATAAGCTGTTTGTCATCCCGGTCACAGCAACAAATACCGCACTAAAACTGTATGTATGCAGTCTGTAATCTGTTCTCGCTTACAATGCACGATTTATATGAAAAGTATATTATTCTTCTACATTATTCCACTTCAGTAAATTTAGAAATATTTTAATTATAGCCATAAAAATATCTACCTAAAAATGTAGACAACTAATTTTGATCTTTAGATCCCCCCCNGAATTCTTATATTTTTTCTTCTACCCTGAAGATGGAGGCGATACGTTCCTCCGAAACGTCGGTTAACACCACATATACACGGTGCCAAATCCCAGAACACTGCTTTCTTCATAGTCACCGCCGTGAAAGCCTCAAATCTAACAGATGTTTCTTGAACATTTTTACTATTTACGGCATTCAATCTCAACAAATTTTCTTTTTCATGGATTAATATAATTATGTACTAAACAAAAATTACTTATTGCTGGTCCACTGTTTGGCTTAACCTTTGACTCTGAAACTGGAGGCAATATATTACTCCGAATTTTGTTTGGACTTCTACCGAAATACAAGGCATTAAAACTTAGATCGTTGTATTTTTCAGTCCGTTAAATCACTGGTACTTGGTCTCTCTCAATTTTATGGGAACGGCATTTCATAAGACTAATTTAACAATCCCACCAAAAATAAAACACGTAACACAGCACATGTGGTGTGAACAATTTTTCTAATCCTGCACCTTACAACCATAAAAAAATTGTATGCTTTTGAGGGGGTGAAATTCCGCTTTCAACTTGCACAGATTAATCCCTTGCACGCATGACAGAAACTACCTGAATAGTTGACATATTTACGAGGGTCTGTGGCATGCATACACGTGTGCTCGCATAAAAGGACAACTAATTTAAAAGTTACTAAAAAATAAAAAACAATTAAGAAAATACAAAGGTTCACAGAATGAAATCAGGCTTAGTACCTGAAAAATAGAACAGCTCAGGTAGCTCAGTCGGTATAGCGACTAAGTAAGGGCTGAGGGACCGGAGTTTGATTCCCGAAAAGTGTCAAGTTTATTTTCTTCTCCGTATGGTCCATAACTGACCTGTGGCCCACACATTCTCCGTTCCGATGTGTACCGGATGTTCTTACCCAGGGGGTAAAGCGGCCGGGACCTGAAACTGACTACTCAATTCCATCTGGTGGTGAGGTCAACATTGGAGGAACTATACTTTCATTTCTTCATAAGATTTAATTGTGTGCTGTGTAATTAATTAGGCGCAGGGATAGAATTACTTTTTACTTTACCTGACAAATAGAATTGAATAATTAAGCTGTGTGGAAAATAGTGAATAAGTGTGGACATGATTTAAGCATGAATGTGCAAGCATTAGCATGCAAAACTGACTCCTACTTCCTACCTAATCCAAGTTATAAATAATCTAAATTTATTTGTCATTCAGAATCTCCGGATAATAGTACTATTGAATTTAATCCCATCATCGTACCTAGTATAAAGAATGCATAGGTCTATAAGCCACGTAAGGACACCTGGGTAAAAATATTATATCGAAAATTTGTCAAAACAGCAAAGCTCATGGAAGGACATAAACTAAGTTATATGTTACTCTATAGATTTTGTTCAGAACGCATTTCGTAATGATAAATATTTAGCTCGTTCCCCTCTGATGTCATAGAAACGTAAAGAAAATCTTATCAACTCTCTGTTATGGATGTCCGATTTGAACTAAATTGAAGTTGATCAAAAATGTTCAGCCAAACTCTTCAACATTCATTTTGAAGAAAATCTGTCCAACGGTTTCGGAGCTGTTTCATTCATATGAGCAGACGTAACTTCAATAGGCGCTACACAGACATTCGAACGCCCCTACAAAGAATACGACGTATACATAGCGTAACAAAAGTTGCGAAAAATTTGGGGACACGAGTTCCACATATCAAAAAAAGAAAAAAAAATGTTCCCATGAGCATGTATCAAGAGGCATTTAATTTGTAAGTTATGGCTAAAAGATTACATTTATAATAAGTGCTCAAATTGTCGTCCATGAACGTCCGTTCAAAAAGACGGGGGTACTTTCGTGTAGCCTGACAGGCATCCACACTGCGATGGTGAAGTGCCTCTTCCTTGCCAAAAGCAGCTGCATGTACAAGGGATACTTAGATGTCCCCACAGCGGCCTCCGTAGTCTAGGGGTAACGTTCCCACCTCGTGACTCAAGGTACGCGGATTCAAACCCGGCGGAGGTCGTGGAATTTTTAACGGCGGAAAAATTCAGGGAGGGACTTTAAGCCGTGGGTCCCGTGTCGTAGCGTTACGGCACGTAAAAGAACCTCATGTCCCAAGGGGACCTCTGAGCGAAATTCAGGATATTTCTCGCCCAACAGTAGTCTCTAACGCCTCTGATAGATAGGGGAAGCATCGAGATACCGCTGAGCAAGTAGAGGCCGAACTCGCTGGCTGAGTCGGGACTGATGGTACGCACCAGTACCGGTATGGAATAGAGACTGGTAGAATATCACAGGGGGACGCACAATGAACCAATATCTGGTCTAAGTGCATGGGGAAACCCACCCTCTCCAATAACAACAACAATTTAAATGTCCCTACAGGTAAAAATCCAGAGAGTGCAAATATGGTGTGCTTAGGGGCCATGCAATGGGTCCTCCTCTACCTACCTATCCATCATCAGTGATAGTTGTTATTGAGAACATCTCGCACAACACGGTTAAAATGTGCCCGGAGCGCCATCATGCATGTATCACATCCGTGCTATGCCCACCATTGGTACATCTTCCAGTAGCTTTGGCAGATCACATTAACAGCAAATCTCGCTAGTGGTTGCCTGTAAGCCGATGTGGAAAAACATGCAGGCATGCCAAACAATCACCAACAATCCCTGCGCACACATAAATGCTGAACTGCTGTCAGTGTCTAGAATAGACTATACCGATTCTCCTCTGCCCTCTGCTGCTGGTTGTGAATATTGATGATGGCGTTCTCTACTGAAACGTGCTTCATCTCTAAAATGCTCTGATGAAACAAAGAAATGGTAAGCACTTCGTTCAAAAAAACACCTACAAATTTTCTCTCGCCCAATATTCTTTCGGCTACAATTCACAAAGTAAATGTTTCTGGACACATGTTGATATGTACAGTTTTATTGTTTTTGTATGTGGAATTCGTGCTCAGAGTTTGTCCCCATCTTTGAGATACACCTGTATGGAAGAAGAAGTGTTTTTCAATGCATGCTGTCTAAAATATTCAGAACTATAATTTTATGCCTGGTTCTGCATGGTTGTGAAATTTTGAGTCTCATATTAAGGAAGGAACATAGACTGAAGGTGTTTGAGAACAGGGTGCTGATGAGAATATTTGAACCGAAGAGAGATGAAGTGACAGTAGGTTGGAGAAAACTGTGTAATGAGGAGCTTCATAACTCGTACTCTTCTCCAAGTATAATTATAATGATCAAGTCAAGGGGAATGTGATAGACAAGGCATGTAGCACAAATGAGGAGAATGGGAATGCATATGCAAAGTCAGAAGGTAAAAGACCCCTAGGAAAACCAAGACGTAGGTGGGTAGGTAATATTAAAATAAACCTTAGAGAGATAGGATGGGATGGTACGGACTGGGTTGATCTGGCTCAGGATAGACACCAATGGAGGGCTCTTGTGAACACGGTAATGAACCTTCGGGTTCCATAAAATGTTGGGAAGTTCTTGAATAGCCGCACAACTGGCGGCTTCTCAAGAAGGGCTCAGCTGCATGAAGTTATTCAGTCTTCTAATGTAATTCAAATATATCTTACGAGAATATCAACCTGTGAAACAGATTCAGTTTCCAAAATGTTGAGTTCTTCCAGAGTAGAAGACACTGGACAACTTCTAGAAACTCAGTAAATCCGTGGTTATCTAGTGTTCATTAATTATAAATAGGTTGACCACATTTTCTCAAAAGAAAACCCAAGACGTGCTTTGAAAGAGGAGGAGACGGATTGAAGGAGCATAGAGATGCACCCTTACACAGTGAAAACTGATCACACCTCACCTTTAAAACCGAAAACAAGATAGTTCACTGGTTAGTCTATTGGTAAGTCTCTAGGCTTGTAGTGGGGAGGTGCTCGTTTTGAATCTCGGTCTGGAAACGGGCTATCCTGATAGGATGTTCTTGGTTCTCGTCAGTTCATCAGGAAAACATCTGGATAATACTCTAATTCAGCCGCGAATGCCTCTTTCTTCCGGTTCCTCAAAGTAATCTTTCTTCTTTATCAAACATTATCTTTCACCATTCATAGTCATTCGACGCTATATAGCCTAACTACTGATTACGTCATAAAAGAAATATATATACATAATCTTATTTCGTTTGTTTCTGTTTTCGCCGAGAACAATGTGCAATGAAACTGTTTGTCTATATCAGGTAATTCCAGAACAAACGCCTCCCTTGGGGAACAACTTTTGTTATAAGGGTACAAGGATGATTTAAAGTTGGAACCCGGGATATTTTCTTTCAATTCTTGATCAACCGACCGAGTCTCCGAGACACTATACCCGGCCAAACTGGGAGTGACGTCAACTGGCTACAAACAGGCGTATAATCGATATTTACCGAAAATTCTAGACATATTCGTTAGGGGATTCGGTGCACTGACCCTCTATCCGCTAAAGCTGTCACTAACTTCGCTGACAAGCGGCGGTTGCTCGGTCGGTATAATCCAATTACGGACTAAAGCCATGGAATTACCAAGGTGTTATATGATGCTAACTCAGTCGGTATACCAACAGGCTACGGGATGAACGGCCGGGGTTCGATTCCCGTTAGAGGCAATAAATTTTCCTCTACTCCACAGAATCAAGACTGGTTCTAAGGCCCAAGCAGCCTCCTGTCAAAAGGGTAATGCCTCTTTCTCCCATGGCTAAAGCTAACCAGTCAGTTTCATCTAAGGTCAAGGTCAAGAATGGAGGAACTATACTTCTAACCACATACTTCTACACAGCCTGGTGCTTAATTAATTAAAAAGAAACAACTGTACCGAAACTGATTTATCAAGGTATTGTACATGAATACAAATGTACATTTAAATGAACTTCACTACTACAAATAAAATTAAAAACGAAAGAATTGTGCCATAAAGACTTGGTTCGTCTATTTTTATTAATGTATATACTAACCAAATAATAATAGACTAGATAAATGGACGTACAATGAATAGAACTTTCATAGCAGTGCATTATCTTAACCTTATCAAGTTATCACCAGTAACTCTGAGGTGGAGTTTGGAGAGTCTCAAATAATCTGTTTAACATTAGCTCATTACATGGAATGGAAATTTCCATATTGAACACCAGGTCAATTTCAGTGAACAGGTATGGAATAAAATTGTAATTAACAATAAAATAATTGGAAGCGTTACGATGCTGAAGATATTTATTCAATTACGGGAATATGGACTTTGAAAACTAGATATAGATTTCACCAAAATAAATGGAGCATTAGAAGAAATTTCAGCATAAGCAGGTCACAGGAGATTCAAATAAAATTTCACAAAATAACAAGAGATTACCCTGAAATATGGAATTGAATTTGTATTCCGAAAACCAAGAATAAAAAATGATAACGCTCCTAGGGACATTTCCTAATGTATCCATACACTAACCCTCTAACACATGAAATGATTCTAAGTAAAAAAAGTAAACTTGTTCCTGCATTTAACTAGTTAAGCACTACGCCACGAAGGTGTATAAAGGAGTGGGCGTATTGATCCACATTTTCTTGACCTCGGCACTAGTTGGCCTTTTTACCCCGGGGGAAAGAGCCCGCAGGACTCGTATAGGGGACTGTATGGGCCCCAGAGCCGGTTTGGACGACGTGGAGAAGAGAAAATTCTTGACCATACTTGGAATTGAGCTCCGATCGCTCGGTCGTCAAACCCGTACCCCAATAACTATACCGACTGCATTATTTCAGTATATACAAAAATTCAGTTCCTACCTCAGAGAAAACATATTAAGTTTCCATTACAAAAACCACTCGATTAAATCTGAAAGAAGCATACAATGAACATTTGAGTAAACGCACTTTTTGGGCAAGATGTAAACATTCTTAATACTAAAACAAGTGATGGGTATGTATGTACAGAAATGTTCTGCCAAGAACTGGCCACATTTCAGGATCGTATTCTGCGCGCAATTTAGAGCAAAATTGTATAACATACTATGGGTCGATTCGATATCTTAATCGAGTTAAGTACTATTAATGACTGTGTCTTCAAATTTCAAGCGACCAGTTGAGCACTGAAACAATAAGAAAGAAATTCAAATCTATTTTTCTATCTAAATTTCTAATTCATACAAAAAGAACAAATTCCGTGGCATGTAGTCTGCAAGCGAACTATACCGACTGAGGGACCGCCGCTTGTCGGCGAAGTTAGTGTCAACTTTAGCGGATAGAGGGTGTTGCGTGGTCAGCACAACGAATCCCCGCGGCCCTTAACTTCAGTTTTCTAGAGTGGAGCAGCAATTTCCTTGAAATCGCTCCTCAATTATCATCACGAGGCTGAGTGGACCCTGCCCCAGACCCACTGTTTCTCAGAAAATATGGTAGGGACCTCTGGATCTGTAGGCAGGACCTCTGACCACTAGACCACAAAGACGATCAATTAATACATTTATTACACATTTATATAATTTCGAAGTCCTTACATCCATAATTGAAATTAAATATATTGTAACGTGTCGGCAAGACACGCTACAATATTTAATGTCTTAACCCTTTCAAATATTAAATTCTTAACCAAAATTTTACCCGTGGTGATCCACTGCCATTAGTTTTATTTTATATACGATCTGTTTAAAATAGAATTAGAGGGAAATTTAGTGTACGTAATGCAGTGTAGAACATCTAGGAACAGAGAAGACAAAGGAGAACGCACATAGAAAGTGTGTGAAGGATAACAGATTGCCTAAGAGAGCGATGCAATGGAGACCTCGGGGAAAAGAACTGTTGGAAGACCTGAAGAAAAAAAAGTGATGGGATCAGCAGTGACAATCGAAACAGACCCTTGATACCCAGTGTGTCAGCCCTTTTCTAGGGGTGATGTTTTTATTAGTTCGAATCCAAACTCAATCAATTTCTTTTAGGACAGACATTTTATATTAACTTTGAAGGAAATTTTAGATGTAGGCAGAAGTGAATTGAATCCGAGCGCTGTCATTTCCGTTTCTTGCAAACATAGTATGGGCCATAATCTGCTCCAGCCTAGAATTTAAAGATGTCTTCTCGCTCTTAAATTTATAGAATGTTTTCTGTTTCGTATGAATCGTTGCACAGGCCAGGCAGAGCAGAAAAGAAGAGAAGGGCACGACGTCAAAATTTGAACATCAAAACCCTAACCAAACGCAACGTCTTTTTTTTTTAATTTTCGTGATAAAGTTATATTAAGTCACTTTTAACATTGGAAATGAACCAGTTATAATCGAGTTTATATAATATTATATTTCAGGTTCTATGTTCCGAATTTTCAAATTTAAAATAAAGTAAGATATATGCTCCGTGCATAGTGTCACTTTAGGCTTTGGCGTTATAGACTTAAAAGAAGCAACTTCGTCTCCTAATAAGCATCAACTACATTCCAAAATCTTGTGAAGTTTCACGAGTCGAAACTCTTATAAATTCATTACCTTACATTCGAGCAATCAACGTTTAAAATTTAAATTAAATTTAAACCGACACTTTCTAATACAGAAGCTGCGACGATTTAGGGTGAAGTACGATGAGCATAATTCAGCGGTACACGCATGCATAAAAAAATATTTCAGTTTTGATTTACGATTCAATCAGACTCTTCATTATTTTGCTTTTAATTAACCATTTGCACTTCGTCTACCCACGTCCATTTCTTTATTCGCATAATTATCCAATCCCGTTCATACGTTCTGGAATCCCATGGCTACCGGTTAGCTAGACAGCGCCCCCGATACGTGACTCTCATCATTTCAAATAGCCGAAGCGAGAGAAGGGAAATCGAAGCGTGTAAAATGGAGGAGGTTGCACTAGTAAATTCTAAGAGTACGAAATAAAATAAGAAGAGTAGGAGAGGTAAACAGAGCAGGAAAAAATAAAGAGGAAAAGAGAAAAGTTAAAGAAATAACGGTAAGAAATAACAAATAATGGTAAAAAAATAAACGGAAAAGAAAAGAAATGAAAAATTATAAACAAAAGAATAAGAAAGGATAAATAGAAGAGCTACAAAAGATAAAGTTGTCCCTGTAACAGGCCGTGAAGGCCCATAAGTTTGTGAGACGTAGAGGTTCTTACATTTACTAGAAAATGGATCACAGAAGGCGGTGAGGTTGTCAGCCTTACGCCTTGATCAGCTGTCTTTTACCTCCAGTAAAATTCCTGGTACTCATTAGCATAGTGCCGTAACCAACTACCCTGCCGCGTGCATCACTAAAAGAAAGACGCGAGGAAAATAATATAAGAGAACAAAAGGAAACATAAAGTTCAGTATAATAGAGAAAGCAACGTATGGGATTGACAAGGATCAGTAAATCTGAACACAGCATGCATATAAAGTAAGTGTTCTTTTGGAATGCAAATACACTGTATGCTGTGAGCATAGAAACGTACACCATATCCAGGGAGAAGGATGAGTCTAGGGAAATGAACCAAACTGAGCAGGCCTAATTGGGGGAAACCGAGCTGAGTTGCATGCTGACGCAGTGTAAGTGCAGCTGCACTTACAGATGTCACTGCAGGAGACAGGGGGTGCCCTCCAGATGCATTACTGGCAATATGTAGCGGCTGCAATACAATCAGACTTCGGAGAGGTGAAAAACTAAAAGAATGACCATAAACGTCTGACAGAATTTACTTCTGTAGTTAAGAGAACGATATTAAATAACAAAGATTGAAGCAGTTTTTAATGTTCTTTTTTTCCTCTTGTTCCCACTTTGGAGCATGGGGCTGATTTCTCAGTTTCATTGATCATTTTTACAGACGGTAGGACTCCTTGAATTAGTGATCATCTCGTCGCAAGGCCTCTATGTAAACATAGGACAACACAAACATAAACCAAACGCATACACACACCAAATATCCATGCCTTGTGTGGGATTCGAATCCACGATTCCGGCTTCTGAGCGAGCGAAGACAGTGTATGCTTCATACTGCCCTGACCGGCAGTTGTTAATATACTGATGCGATAAACCTGATCTATTAGGGTTCGAAACTTGGTCACGTAACTGTTGGCCTACCTAGTGCTTTCTTGCTTCCCCTCCAACTTCTCGCCTTCCATCTATCTATCTATGGCTTTACAGCCCTTCTGGGCTTTATCCGCATTTTTAGTTTCTTAATCCTATACACAGTCGGTAGGACTCCTTGGACGAGGGATCAGCCCGTCGCAAATCCGCTACCTACACACAGAACAACACAATAAATAATAAACGCACACAGATATTTATACCTCTAATGGGATTCGAACCCACGATCCTAGATTTCGAGTGAGGGAAGACGGTTCATCCCTTAGATGGAGCCGCCACTGCGATCGGTTTCTTGTTCCAGATCCATACAAATTCACCAATAATTACACCGTGTAAGGAATTTCACATTTCGGTAACACGTACGAAATGGTGTATTCCTCATTAAATCGGATGTGTTTATCACAGAAAAGATATTCAAGAAGTTGTACATGAACATTAGAACAGGATAAAAATGACCATGGAAGTATATGTAGTCTACTTTCTTGTGTTGACATATTGTTAAAACCCCACAAATTTCGGTAACACAAGATCAACTTCAGAGGTGGTACCTTATTAAAGTCAAATTTCAATTCATGTATAATTAGATGATCACTTTTAGTGTATAAGGTATACTCTTAGTGTCTTAATGACATTTTATGATTTTAAAAACATCTTGAAATATTAAAGTGGTACTTTTATTGAGAAATATACATTATATGTCTTTTACATTTAAAAAAAATAATATTGTTACATTATTGACTGGTATTTTAATAATAAAGATAACCGCGGCAATATCTAGTCTGGCTAGTACTTCCCTTATCATGCAGTGAATCAAAAAGGAAGTAAAACCGACTTACAAAGGAATAGTTAAAGAAAAACAGGATGAACTCTTCTGGTTCAAGAAAAGATCTAGTGGCGGTTTCCTGTGAAAGCGGTAATGAACTTTCTGGTACATTAATAAGTGGAGCATTCCTTGACCAGCAGAGCGACTACTAGCCACTGAGAAAGGGCTATGTTCCGTGGAGTTGGTTTCTTTTAATCCATGGTCTGTTTCAGGCGGGATTTACTGCACTTCATTTTGTACGTTCTAATAGAGGTTGAGAGGTTGGGAAGTAAACAGCAGAGCTTAGAGGCAGTAGCGTTTGCTTCTTTCTTCTGTGGGAAGCAAAGCGTGTGATCATGGTAAAGCATCGAATCGATGCGATGTCAAGGGGAGGGCAAATGGAAACTTGTGATTTCCCTAAGCAAAAAGGCATGCTTTATTCTCACGCAAAATATATCATCGTACATCTCAGAAAAAGTGAGAAGACTGTCTCTAGTTTGGTTATAAATTGTTCTTCAAAACCTTTCCAAGAGATTTCCCAAACAAGTTTCATTATGAAGAATACTGTCTTCTTGGACATAACGCCGTGTATTCGGCTAAAAGTTAACGGACGTTTCGGAGCAAAATATCACTGCATATTCAGGATCGAAGGTATTGTCACGTGTATTAGTGATTTTAGACGCCGGGTTGGATTGGCGAATCTATTTATTGGATATTCATCTGGCGGAACTACAATTAATAATAATAATAATAATCTCAATCTTCTTTTATTGTTAGTGGTGTGGGACTAAGTTCCTTGTACTGCGGCCAATTCTAGCCTATTGTACCAGCCCCAGATGAGATAGGTAAGGGTGATTGTGAAGCAATTGGTGGAATGAAGATGGGCAGGGGAAACCGAAGTACTCGGAGAAAACCTGCCCCAGCGCCACTTTGTCCACCACAAATCCCACTTGACTAGACCCGGGGTCGAATCCGGGCAGCCGCGGTGGGAAGCCAGCGACTAACCGCTTGAGCCATGGCGCGGCCTGATAATCTCAGTCTTACTGTAACTATAACATTTCGTAACTACGAACAATGATAACACTGTGAAGGTTACTGTAACTACACCACATAAAACAAAGACTTCACTTCTGACATCTGTGTCTGCTGCCTCTGTTCTCTGCTGACTTCTGGCTATAACGTGCAGGTGGCCATGAGGGCAGACACCACCTCGAGGGTGTCAATTTGCGTACTCATCTTTTAAGAAGTTGTTACTGTGCAACCTCCAAATTATTGTTGTTCTTATCGGCTTTCAAAGACGAAACAGTGAACCATAATAACTAAAACCGTTGTATAGCAAAGGACTCCTATTCTTGACCCTTGGGAATGTGTTTACCCAATCTGTCACAATATGTCCATCCGAAACGTCAGTTAACTTCTAACGGACCACATGGCGTTATATCTCAGAAGATAGCCATCTTCATAACCACCGCTGTGAGAACCTCAAATGCTATACGATTGATTCTAATGTTCAGTTGCAAAACTTTATCGACAAAGCTAATTTTTAACTGCATAAACATTACATAAATTGAAGAAAGCAGACTTCTGGGATGTGGAACCGTATAGATGTGTTAACCGACGTTTCGGAGGAACGTATCACCACCATCTTCAGGGTAGAAGGAAAAACAAGAAATCCGCAAGCTAAGAGACCGTGAGAACTGATACAAGCAGTCTGCTGGAGATGGAGGCGATACGTTCCCCCGAAACGTCGGTTAACACCACATCTACACGGTGCCACATCCCAGAAGACTGCTTTCTTCATAGTCACTGCCGTGAAAACCTCAAATCTTACATATTACATAAATTGTATTACCGATAATGTTAGGAAGCCCTAAGGGTAATAATCACTTTTATCTCATTAAATAAATACGGCATTTAAAGACACGTACATGTACAAACACATACAAACACGTACACAAGCTTTGGTACAATAAACCACCACGATTTTCTTCCGCGTTTATTTCAAATCAAGAATCAAAACCTTTCTGACAGTCGTTGATGCTGAAGATCAGCACTTGCCCTTTAAGGTTCTTCTTCAGAAGGCGGTAGTTACTCAACTAATAAAGAATCCTCTTCTGCTATAAAGCCCGAAAATTCATTAGTGTTTTCATAAACGTATGCCACTGACCTCTATCCTAGCAAACATAAACTTTACAACGTCATTTCACTTTCTTCAAGAACCAATTTGATGTAATTTATATATCTTAACAAACTCAATATTAATGTATATTTTAAGGTGGCTGTCCTTTAAAATGTGACGCCGCATGAATGGCTACACTATTTTGGAAGAAACCTGCTACCTCTTCTTCAAGGGATACGCGGATTCACATCCTTTAATACGGAGATGTTCATAGCCAAAATCATGGTAATTTCAAATCTGAAATTTAATCACATTATAATATCAAAGTATATATTGGTTTTTGGATGCGGTATTTCAAAACTTAATATGCAATTTCCTTATCTTAATTGAAGATATAATTAAAACCAACAACTGAATCCGAGCAGCTGAGTCCTCCTCAAGAAGCTGATAGTTGTTTAACGGATGAAAAGAAATTCACTGCCTTTTACGGAACCCAGATATTCTTTAAAGTATTTATAAGAGCCTGCTAATAGACTCTATCCCGAGCCAGATGAATATGGTCTACAAGCTATATTTTTAAAATCTACATGACATCCGAAAGCCGGATGAGTGAAGTCAGAGTAAATGTTCATTGCTATGCAACTGCTCGGTAAACACTTTCCCGCGGAGAAGATACGAAATGACAAAGCCGTTAATAGGGTAACAGATTCTTTATAAACAACCCGTTGCTGGGCAACGCAGACACATTCCCGTGAAAACGGTTAACATGCGAGAATGAACGATGATTTCTGTGGGTCCGCCCCGTGACTACATAACTAGAAGCCTTGAGGGAGCTACTAGAAAATCATGTTTTTTATTTATTTTATTTCTCTGCGAATTTACAATCTACTCACTACAGTAAGGAGCAATAAGTAAATTGGTTAAAAGTAGGAACGTGAGTAGAGAATCAACCAGCGTCGATGCTCTTAAACACAATTGATGCTAGAATTTATTGCTTAACCTAATTTTGTCTGTTCGGAAGGTCGGATGGCCACTGTCTCTTCAGTCTCCGTACAACGTTGGGAGGGTTTCTTAATTCTTCAATTAATCTGTTGTCATGTCCTTGTAGTCGTTGTTTGTAGAGTAGAGCTAATCTTCGTATCTCGTCTGTTACATATGGGACTTGCAGGTCGTTGTGGAGCGTCCGATTGGAGACGTACCAGGGTGCGTTGGTGATTATTCGTAGAACTCTGGACTGTAGCCCTTGATGATTTGTGTATTTGGTGGCTTGGCACAGCCCCACAGTTGAACTCCATATGTCCATATAGGTTTAATTATGCATTTGTACAGTATCAGTTTGTTCTTTAAGGATAATTTTGATTTACGGTTCAAGAGTCATGACATTTCACGGAGTTTCATGTTTATTTGTTGACGTTTGGTTTTAATATGTTTTTGCCATGTTAATTTCTGGTCCAAGTGAAGTCCCAAGTATTTTACCTCGGATTGCACAGGAATTATGATAATGAAAATGTTCGCGATATTGGACAAGGCGAAGCCCGACTTAGAAAGTATAAGAGGCCTAAACTTGGCGGCGACCAAGCATACGACCGTTGAAGTGACTAGACTGCCGTTGTAGCGGAAGCTACTAGAAACAGGGCATAATCTGCTGTACTGAGCCTGGACTGACAGAAGCCCTGTATATACTCAAATTTAATACATTTATTATCATGTTTAACATGTAAAATGTAAACATCCTTTACATTATAACAAATTACTTACTATTACAGACAATGACTACGACAAAAGACAGACCCGTCCTCTCGTCAGACTGGGCGCCCCACAATAACAAGACCTAAACTGTCAAATAGTAATAAATATCTGGGCATGAGCCCCAGATTTGGCTCGACACCAAGATTAACTGACTGACCGTCAGTCGCAATGTGACCTTGACTTTGAGCCCCTAGAGTCGGCAGTCGAAGATGACTGAGAAGAGATGAAAATAAAGAAATTAGGCTATGAAAAGAACACTTCATATGTGATTTTAAGTTAGAGTGAAACCGTTACAAATCAGGTTCCAAGATATGACTAGTGAAGACTGAGAAATCTTAGTGTGTTCTAGTGATGTGTAAAGTGTGTACAGATTAGCGATAGCGCTGTATCACTTTTAGTTACGAGCTGAGTGCAATAATTCCCATCATCAAATCCAAACCCCGTCTATTAATTACACACTAATACACGTGACAAAATTATCCTACAATTTGATCTTCTATCTGGTCTCTTCCAATTGGAATTTCCCACTAAAATATTACATATATTTCTGAGTTCATCAAACCATGTTACACTTCCTGTCTTCATTCTAATGATATCTGGTGAAGGGGTGATTTCATTAGGGTCTTTATTATGCAAGTTTCGCTGTCCTCCTGACCGTCAAATGAATTGTACCTGAAGTAATTAGCTGCACACATGAACATTCCAATTCTTGAAATTAAATTAATTGAATATTGTTACTGTTTATAAATAAGACAAATACGAGTTCGTTGCTAACATGACCTGGATTACTGAAACCAAATACTATACGAAGGAAATTTCTAACGTTAAGCAAAATCATACTTGGAATTATCACGTTACATATCACAACCGAATTATCGCATGTAATATTATGCATTTACCGATTTTGTTTCCAATGGACCTGTGGGAGCGTTAACGAGAAACCTTAAGGGGTGGTTTGTTTTAAAAAGAAAGTGTTTGGATTCACCGGCTCGACATATGCCCTACCACAAAGTAGAAAAATGGGACCGCTCTCCCAACTAACGGGCTGAGCTTCTCTGCATCCCTACCGCAAGACAGAGCAAATTGGACGGTGTTGGTAGAGCCCAGCCACCCGTTAAACCAACGTGGGAGGAAAATAAATTACAATCATTCGACAACAAATTTCACAGGACGATATTCGGACCTATGAAGAAAGAAGGAGAATGAGATGGACGGAACATGTAACACGCGCCAGAAGATAAAATATGCACGTAATTCATAGGAGTAGATATGTAGATAATATTAAAGTGGATCTAATAAAATTCAGCAACCTTGCTGCCGTGAACGTAGTATTGAATTTCACGGATCCATCAAAGATGCGAAATTTTTTTTGACCTGCTGAGCGAGTGTCAGCTTCTAAAGTGGACTCTATGCAGTCAGAAGACTGAAACAAATGAGCTACTTTAGTTATTAAAAGACACCGGAATCTGCGATACATTCAGCTCACGTCGTTTTGTTAGGGAAGTGAAATACAGGAGATTACGAGTGGCTGTATGTCTGGTAAGGATGCGAGAGACAAAGATTGCATACAAAATACTGATGGGGAAACCGCTTGGAAACCATTCACGTGGGAAACAGAAAAATGTTGGAGGATAACTATAATACGGTTATTATGAAGCAGAGCCTGGCTATGAGAGATGGACTAATCTATCTCAGGATCGCGGTTTCTCGTATCAGTTATGTTAAATCTTCTGATTATGCCACGCAGTCTTTGTTAGTTAGCATGATTTAACATGACTGTGCTAGGGACTTATGATAAGGTTTCAACATGAATTTCGTTTTATAACGTGTTAAAAAATATTATCACTTGTTTAATTACCAGACATATGGTTTGGATTGATAATTGGATTTATTAACCACTTACAGGCCGGTCACTGTAGCCGAGCTGTCTAAGGCATGTACTGTCTCCGCTCGCTTGGAAACCGGGATCGTGGGTTCGAATCCCACTCAGGGCAGGGATGTTTAGTTTGTGTGTGTGCGTTTTTCTGTGTTTGTGTACAGGTAGAGGCCTTGCGACGAGCTGATCACCCGCCCATGGGGTCCTACCGAATGTGTAAGATCTAGAAAAACCGAAGTGAACGGAGAAATTCATGGAGGTAGGCCTAAGCCCATTGGGGCTGTAGTGCCAAGAAAGAAAACACTTACAGATCGTAAATACAAGTAATTATGGTGCTCTCGCTAATTCATGCACTCTGCAGTTCACTGCAGCAAGTACTAAATCATCTATGTCTTCACTACTCGTTGCTTCGCAACGGCTCCCAACAGGGTTGCTTCCTGAACTTGAGTGTTCAACGGATCCTCTCCTCCTCCTCTTGAGTAGCTGCAATATTGGCAGCTTCTTAAGAAGGACTCAGCTCCATAAGTGAATGAGTGAGTGAGTGAGTGAGTGAGTGAGTGAGTGAGTGAGTGAGCATGAAGACAACTCGGTAACTTGGAGCAATGGACAGTCTGAGCAATCCTCATTAATTCTTGGAATATAAACGACGCCCTTTCAATTACATAGGTTATACAACGCCGACTGAAATGATGATTGCGAATGATAAATTGAAATATATATGGCAGAAAGTGGTCAAACCTGTTTCACGGTACCGTCTCATCACTTGGTCAGAAGGACAGGAAAAAACTGGAAGAAGCTTAGGTCAGTACACCGAGATTATAACCTGAGACCTCTCAAACGCGAAACAGAACGTTCCGTACTCCCTTAGTAATTTCAGAGTCAGCAGCTATCAGTGAAACCTGAGGAAAATGCAACTGTTCCTTTTGATAAGGGCAAAACTGATGCAAGTAGAAGCCTGTATATAATACGTATTAAAGGTGATATCTTTATCCAAGCCAAATAACAGTCTTGTTAACGAGATAAATTAATATTTAGATGGTCTTAGAAAAGGTTAAATTGATAATTTGAGTTAAAGAGCGATATACCTGATCCAAGAGTAATAAAAGTGATAAATTCGTTCAAAACTGTAGTGGGAATACCTGAAAAAAAAAGGCACTTGCAAGAACTGGGTGTAAATGGAAGAAAAATGAAAACAAAGGCATATAGTGTGACGTCACGGATTTCATTCAACTGGTCATTATAGGATTTATTAATGGGCTGTTCTGGATCTTGACCAGATTTGAACCGGGAACGTCAATGACACAACAGCTTACCTACAAAGTAAGAACTGTAGGAACGTAAACTGCAGCGCGGCTCAATTTTATAAATCTGCTGCTGTTTGAGATCTGATCGATAGTAGAGGTACTACATTATAAAGAATGTACAAAAACTAATATTAGGTTTTCAAGGACAAATCTTTAGCAAACTGAGAGACACATTCAGGAAACTTATATTTTATTTTAAGGTGTACGTCAATCAAATTGTTATCCATAGAACTGAAGCACCTCTGTCGATCAAGTAAGAACTTCTATAGCATGTCTTGGGAAATGCTGTGTTGAGCCGTCTTGCTTGTGGCCGCTCGTGAAATTATTTGAATAGAGGAATGTAAAGGTGTAACATTAAACTGATGCCTTTTGTATGTATAGAGATAGATTCTCCTGGAACCCCACAGCTCTTTATCGGACACAATGTACAGAGCCTAACACTTTCCTTTGGCAAAGGCAAAAAACAATGCCTGTATTCTCATTCGGATTTGAGGTTCTTACTTGGTGACTTGGGCACGCGGTAGCATAGTTGGTTGAGGCACTATGCTACAAGCCGGAAGGTCGCGGTTTCGATTCCCGATGGGGTCATTTTTTTTCAATTGACCTAATCCTTCCAACAGCACTATGACCTAGGGTGAGTACCAGGAATATTCCTGAGGAGTGAAGGGCGGCCAGAACGTAGGGCTGACAAACTTACCGTCATCTGTGAGCCGATTGTGTAGAGAAAATGTGGGAGCCTCGAAGTCTGATAACCCCATGGGGCTCCGCTGCCTGTTACAGGGATAGCCTTTAACTCTGTGGCCTTGAACAACATCTTCTGGGATGCAGAGCAACGTATTTCGCAAGCCCTGCTTGCTGACTGCTTCTTGTTGGTTTCTAGCTTGGCTTACTCTTCAACCCTGAAGATGAATGCCGTGTATGTATTAGATAAGGCAATGGGATTTACTCGGACTTCTTAGCGTTACATCCCTTTGCACAGTACTCCTCCACAATATTCAATTTGGTATAGGTTAAACGATACATTTTCTGTTTAAATAATTCTAAGTACCGTGTAGCCGTCCGCCGACGTACATCTGCCACGACTGTCGCTCGAGTTTGAGTTCTTTATCTTAGGGATACGGGTGCTTCGGATATGGGAGTGGAACTCACTTCGGTGTTCATCCGGGGGCTCCAGAACACACCAAGTATTGAATTCTTCATTTAAAATTTCACACAGGACTTAATCTTTATTTTATTCCTCCAAGCTTGCCGCTCTGTCACACTTAACCTTTGTACGCCAATTTGCCCCGAGCTCACTGACCATACACGCCACTCCCCAGCTACCCTCCTGTAACTCCCTTTTCAACTGTCCACCTCCGCTCCCTGTAAACAACTACTCTCTCTTTACAAGTCCCCCAGTTGGAATAAAAGCAAAAAAATAAAAAGAGAAAGCCAAGAGTCGAGCCTGGCATCTGTCCTACATTCTTATTTTTCGAGAAGCCCATAAACTTTTTTCGGTCTTCAAGGCACATGAGCAGGGAACCCAAGACCCCTCCTGGCCGGTCTCGCACAAGGTCAGTTCATGAGTTTATGATACTAGGAGCAAACAGGCGACGTTAGGGACAATAGTGACACCCTAAGCCTAAGGAGGACAATAGCTGAATTACAACTAGACGGTCCCGGGATGGTATCTCGCCGGAGGATGTCTCTCATGGTGTTAAACAATGCATAAATTGTTCATTCCCTTAATTAAATAATTTTGGCAAGGGACGTATGGTTACAATCTCTTAAGTAGTATCGAGTAAATGTTTAAGAGTAAACGTTGAATTTTAATCCAGTTTCAACTTCAGCACTTAGCCCTACAGTGATACTGACACATTTGAATGTAGGGTTAAAATAAATTAGCCCCTGATATTTAGCTCTTCTTCAAAAACATATGCTTGGCGTGAAAGCAAATCCCCATTCATTCTAAACGCTGAAACTCTTTTAGATAATTCGTCATCTTCAAAATTCCGACCAATTCAAATGAACGAAGATTGGAAAGGGGAATAATTAAGGCATATGCCACCGGAAATGCTCTGGACGTATTTTTCAGATTTAGCACGCTTCCCCGGTAAAATGGGAAAATGCGGATAAGAGAAATCTCTTATGATGACGTAGGCGCTGGATATAAATGCAAAGCTATCCCTGTAACAGGCCGTGAAGGCCCATAGGGTTGTGAGACATTGAGGTTCCCACAGTATCTAGACAATCGGCTCATAGATGGCGGTAAAGTTGCCAGCCTTACGCACCGGCCGCCCTTTACGCCCCAGGAAGATTCCTGGTACTCGTTTCTGTTAGAGGCTGAGTCCACCCCAAGGCCATAGTGTGGCTGGAAGAATTAGGTCAACTGAATAAATCCAATGACCTCATCAGAATTTGAACCCGCGACCTTTCGGCTTGTAGCATAGTGTCTCAACAAACGACGCTACAGCGTGAGACGTTGCAGGGGAATTATATTAAAATAGAACTTAGAGAAATAGGCTTAACATGGTATAAACTGGACTCATCTGAGTCAGAACAAGGACCATGTGAACACGGTAATATATTTTCGGGTTCCATAATATGTTGGGAAAATCTTGAGGAAGGAAGCGACTGGCAGCTTCTCAAGAAAGAATCAGCTTCATGGCGTTAGTTACTGAAATGTCATCTTGCCCCTGCCAGGAACAGAAACGTTGTCTCCTGACCTATATCCACCATCTGCCTGAAGATGTCCCGGCACTGAAAGAATGATTTCGAGATTGCACTGAGCCACACGGTCCCGGTGGCGAATTTTTCATAAATAGTGAAATTGTTTGAAAGGCAATGGCAAGGAGGAATATAAACCAAAGGTTGCCCTTTAAAGCCCAGTGGTCCTAAATGCACCATTTGCTTTATCCATGCTTTTCATACGGTAACAAATAATCAGCGATTGGTTCTCTAAACAACATTAGCCGATTGCTATTTGTTGCGGGGACGCAATATATTTCTTGTGATGTACGAACTGAATGTTTATATATTATTTACAAAAACTTCACTCGTTTAGGGGTTAAGATAAATTAGTCGGAAAATCTTTTCCGACAGGAGGAAGATGGATTGTGTGGGCAAATTTGAAAATCACATAATCAGGAATTTCGTGATTTATGTAAGCCTCCTAGTATTGCTAAGATAGTAGAATGTAGTAAAGGGCTGTGAAGGGCTGGATATATGGCTCAAGTGTAGAGACATGCATATAGAATTACTCACTCACTCACTCACTCACTCACTCATAGAACTGAGCCCTTCTTGAAAAGCCGTCAATTGTGCAAGTACTCACGAACTCCTCAGCATTTTATAGAACCCGAAGGTTCATTACCGTGTTCACAAGAGCCCTCCACTTGTCCCTACCATTAGCCAGATCAATCTAATCCATACAATCCCACCCTATCTCTCTAAGATCCATTTTAATATTGTTCACCAACCTACTCCTTGGCCTTCCCAGTGGTCTCTTTCCATCTGGCTTTCCCGCCAATATATCCTATATGCATTCCTCTTTCTCCCATTCATGCTACAAGAATTACTGTGGGAAAATCTCTGGGAGAATATTCGCTTGAAAAACAAGCAATTTTTTATATTAGCGGTGTTGAATTTCCTGTTCTGCTACCAGAGATACCTAATTATTATTAAAGGCGAAAGGAAGCACGCAAGTAATAATATGTGAAATGGATCCAACTTTTTTTTCTGAACCCAGACTGGAAAATTGTATTACAGAACTCTTGCAGCTCTATGCCTTTACTAGTTTATATCCCTGTAATGAGGATCAGATGAGAATTTGGGTGTGCATTGAGGAGTCACATTGCTTCCAAGTTGTGGTAAGAGAAGCGGAGATTATTAATACAATAACTGTACATGCGCCTACCGTCAGTGTGCGTCTGCCAGTGTAAATGAACAGTGAATTTCCGCTCTTTACAGTGTAATGTATTTTTAATAACGGTGCTGTCTCGATGCTGTGCCGTGTGGCCAGATCACAGGTTTATATATAAGGTGAAGGGAAGAACGAATGTAAAGAGTCCAATTTTACGGTGATATAAGATGGTCGTAATTTTCTCCGTTCTTAAACCAGCATGAAGCCGGACTATGTTCTGTTGAGACTAATGGTTCTGTACACTGTCTAAGGTTCGGTTACATTCAGGGCCTCTAAATATTATCTGAAACTTATGACATATACTTATTCTCAGCTATCCAATATTGGGGTCGAATGTTTAGCATTCCTACTTCGTATTTAGGAGGTTCCGGGTTCAAATCTCAGCTCAAAGATGGTCAAATTGACTGATGTATTTCTGAAACACCATAGGCAAATTTTGGGATAGTACATCAAAGGAGGTCACGGCGACATCTTTCAAAATCCTTTCCAACTCATTCATCACAAGCATTATTGGTCCCTGCCATTCTAAAGTAGTTTTATAGTATTAAGTACTGACAGCGTCATTAAATAAACAGTCCATCATCATTATCAGTATCATCTTCATTGATATAATCGATTTAATGGCAGCTGGAAAGAATAATATGACGGAAATACAAGAGATAAGTAAAGTATGAATGTATTCTCTATGTTTCACAATTCACATTCACTTTGAATTTTATTTATTGAAGACCAAACCTGTAATTGGATCATATCTGCGCTCTAGATATCACATTACAATGTGTCAACAATTATTTTTCTTTTTAATTAATTTAATATTCGAAATGTTGAAAAGTGATTCAAATAAAAATGTTATTATAACAACCAGGACTTCCACTTAGTGTACTAACAATCGTATCACATCGTCCAGTATTTAAAAAGTACAAAACACATGATTCGAACAGCTCTTCCAAATAAACATTATTTCCTGAAAATGACAACTAACGACAAAAAAGAATATTGGGGTAAATCCGTCTACCTGCAGAATCAGTGCTACCTACAATCAGCACGTGCTGCACCTGATGGCACACTGTGTTACCACAATCCCGTGCAATACAATGATTTTATACTACAGAGAGATTAGATGTAAGAAAAAAAATCGTTTTTCTGGCACTTTACTTGGCGGCAAGCAACCTCTAACGGTATGATTTTTTTCGTGGATGAATTCCATTTGAATTCATCGCTTTCTCTGCTGGCATATTTACATCCTTATCCGCCATAGCGTGGCACAGATCAACTGCACTCACGGAACATGCTTAGTTTTCAATCGGCAGCCATTTTGGTGTTTTCGTTCAGCAGCGTTGCTTGTTTATGTATTAATGACTTCTTCGTTTGTATACCATGGCTTCTAAAAAAAATGTAACTCTCTATAGTAAAAAAAAAGATGATAAAAGAAACACGTTGATTACAACTCGGAAAATTGAAATTATCGGAGAAGCAGGGTGAGGTGTAAATCGCAATGCAAGATGCGATGTTTCAATGTAGGATTGGTTTATCAAAGGTTTATGGCACATAAGGGCTTAAAAATGCGAACTTTTATTTATTCTGACAATTATAAAAGTAACAGTAAAGCTATAAACGAACGAGCAAAATGTCAAATGTTATTTGCCTGGTTTGTGCTGGGACGTAGTGAAGGATTTGCAATATTGAGGTCTATTTCATTAGCAATACAAAGGAATTCAAGGAACAAACATTAGTAGCAAATTAGTGGGTTTTTTTCTGATGTCAGGTAAAAATGCTTTAAATTCGACATGGGATTTGAAATTTGGATAACTCTGAAGAGAAGAAAATTGCTTATCAGGATGCATATTGTGACATGACGCCTGAAAGCCGGAATAGCGGAGCCAAAGTAGACGTTCGTTGCTAGGCAACGACTTGATAAACATGTTTCAACGGAAATGAACATGCACGCGACATTAGAATAACAACATCTTCTATGCAACGGCTTGGTAAACACACCTGTATAACAATACAGGAATTGTTAGGGAACGGTGTTTTATTTTGGGGCCGTCCAGAGGTTATCTAACGAGGATTTCGAGCCAGCTGAGATAAATTCAGGGGGTTCCTTGAGGCGGCAGTCGAAGATGATTGAGAAGATATGGAAACTGACAGTTATTCTAGTTTCGAGACTGCAGCCTGCCAGGATATGAGCCCGGGAGCAGAGGAATTAAATTGAGGCATCAGAATTATTGAGTGCAGTTCCGTTGATTTGAAAGCCTGGTTATGAAGAGAAGGCTTTATGTGTGCTATAGACTGTTACAGTTCTGTGTTAGAGACCGTTGCCAGGAAACGACTAATGGGGCTGCAATATACTGAGAACACTAGCGTTTGCAGTTGTGAACTGTAAAGTGCGGAGACTAGCAGTAGCGCTGTAATTTCCTGTAGTTCCGAGTGGTGTGTCTACGGTGTCAATAAATCCAATCATCCAATCCATACCTCGTCTAATAGTCGTCCCTAATACGTAACAATATGAAACATATGAACAAGTGGTTAAGGAATCCGAGTGTTGATGGAAGTTATAAAGCAAATGAAACCGAACTGTTTTGAAGGTGCCGACCAGCCTTAACTTTGACTGCTGAAGGTGAGACTTCAGAAAGTAGCTTTAGGCAAAATAAGTCTAGATTAACATTTTCTACTTCAACAAATGCTGCACGCACGCATGAAGTTAAACTCTTAGCTACTGGAAAATATAATGGACCTAGAGAATTCAAATGAGCTTCTTGCTTGCATGTTCATGATAAGGCACAGGAATGTTCTCAGGAGGATAAGGGAATATTTCTTGACTGGTTTGCTTCAGCATTCGTTCCAGAAGTTAAGCAAAACTTTAAAATGTTAGGTAAGCTCCATACTCAAAAGTGCATTCTCCTTGTAGAGCACACCAACGTAAATCCCAGTTGGTACGTGACTGTAGAAATATTTATGGATGTTACTTACCACCAAATATAACTTGCCTCATTCAGCCTACGAATCATGGTTTAAATAAAAATGTAATCTGCCAATATGGAGCAGATTTTACGACAAATCTAATTAATGGGGATATTTCTGATAAGGAAATTCAAATATACTTTTGAGTTAAAGATATCTTTTTTCTTAAGTTTTATTTTCTCGGAGTGTAGTTAGGGCTACGGCGCTCAGAAAAAATTATGGAGAAAAATGTGTCCATATATTGTGTATGCTACAAGCCGGAAGGTCGTAGGTTCCAGTCCCGATGAGGTGGATTTTGTCAATTTACCTAATCCTTCCAGCCCTCCGGTGGAGGATAAGGCTGACAATCTTACATCCAGTTGTGAGCCGATTGTCTAGAAAATGTGGGAGCCTCGACGTCTCACAACCATATGGGCCTCCATGGCATGTTACAGGGACAGCTTTATCTTTTTTTTTTAACGGATCCACAGACAAATAGGACTTGGAGGAATTTAATGTAAGGCCTATGCAAATGTCTTGAGATTATAAAAGCAACCACAGTCTATAAGCTTCAAGAGGACGTAACTGAAGAATGAACTGAGATGGATAAAGGAATTAAGGTAACAGAAGAACCAACCATAGACAGTGAAATAAATCCAGAAAAGTAAAAAGCCGCTGAAGTCGGAAGAAGAAAATGAGTTTCTAGAACAGATAACATTTCTTGCAATGCTGCTGACAAATCTATCCAAACCTCAATAAAATTATAGAGCAAACCTCAAGTTTAGTTCATAGTACGTCATTCAGTCTTGAGCGATTCAGACTTGCTTCAGGAAAACTACTCGCGAGAACATCAGAGAAACTTCAATATCCAGAATGAGAATCTTTCGACCCCATCCAACTCTACGTTTGATATTGCTGATCTTCCAGAGGAAGAATTTAATGATGTATGAGCTCCTAGAACACCCGGGGGCAGTAAATACTGTTTATGAATATGTTGTTTGCAATATTTTGTGTGTATATTCATGCTTTATGTTACCATAATAGCCCATATTAAAATTGTTTATCGTAAGTCAACTTTCTTGCTTGCTACCATTCAGTACAGAACATTTTGTCTTCCCGTCTTCTGTCTAAATACATAAAAATTAGAATTTTTTTCCCTTTAGCGCTACAGCCCCAATTTTTGGAACCTTGGCCTACCTCTATGAAACTCTTCGTTTCGCTTCGGTTTACAAGATCTTAGATATTCGGTAGGACTCCTTGGGCGGGTGATCAGCTCGTCGCAAGGCCTCTGCCTGCACACAAACACAGAAAAACGCACACAAAACATCCATGCCCTAAGTGGGATTCGAACCCATGATTTCGGCTTCCGAGCGAGCGATGACAGTGCATGCCTTAGACAGCTCGGCTACCGTGACCGGCAAAAATTAGAACATACTAAATCATAATTTTGCCTGCGGTTCTGTATGGGTGTGAAACTTTGTCTCTGACATTAAGGAAGGAACATGGACTGAGGGTGTTTGAGAACAAGGTGTTGAGGAGAATATTTGGACCGAAGAGAGATGAAATGACAGGAGGTTGGAGAAAACTGCATAATTAGGAGCTTCATAACTTGTACTCTTCTCCATGTATAATTAGTGATCAAGTCAAGGAGGCTCAGATGGGCAGGGCATATAACACGAATGGGAGAGAAAAGGAATGCATACAGGATATTGGTTGGTAAGGCGGAAGGAAATAGACCACTAGGAAGACCAAGTCGTTTGTGGGTGGACAATATTAAAATGGATCTTAGAGAGATAGGGTAGGATGGTATGGACTAGATCTATCTGGATCAGAATAGGGACCAGTGGAGGGCTCCTGTGAACATGATAATGAACCTTCGAATTCCATAAAATTGTGGGAAGTTCTTGAGTAGCTGCACAATTGGCTCCATGAGAGAATGGGTGAGTGAGTGAGTGAATTCACCTTTCTGTCTGTTGGCAAACTCAACCTACAGTCACACACTGTTCCTGAAACGTGTCAGATGAAAGAATATCATACAAAAATGTTTGTATGACGATCCGTACTTGAGGAACATCATGAAGATGATTTTAGCTTCATATTAAAGTAGGGGATATCGAGCCAAATAGCCAGTGGAACTTGCAATTAAACTTATCTGAAAACGTTTAATATAGTAGTACCATTGAAGTTCGCCCCGTAATTTCGGAGAAAAAATAATACTCAGATATATGAGCGGAGGGTTGAAACCTTCCTTACATGCCTTCATTTCGTGAACTTTTTACAGGAATATATAAAAATCGAAGAATAAATAATTTAAAACTTTTCAAGCCAAGAAATGAAAGAATAGATTATCAGACAATTGAAGAAAGAATAAAGAAAATGAATGATGGGAAACACAGGAAGGACGAAATAAAGAAAACACAAAGGAAACAAGCACAGGAAGAAGAAAATAAGACTTTAATTTGAGTCAGAATTTCCACCTCAAATGCGAAGTAAGCCTGAACATTCATACCAAACAGTGCACATAAATGCTCATTGCAGATCAAAACACCAGTCATAATACACAGAATTACTAGGTTTCGGGATTTTTTCCATCATCCGGTATTCTAGAACACAGAAAACGCGACGTTTCGGAGGAACTAAATCTGTTTCCGTCATTAGATGAAGGAGGAAACGCTTACTCTCTCTGGGGTGTCTTCCTACACCAGAGGACTGAAACAAATCCAGCTTCCGAAACGTCGTGTTTTATATTCTCTAGAATACCGGACGATGAAAAGTAAAAAAAAAAACGGAGTAATTCTGTTTTATACACATCGTCAGAATCCTTTAGAATCTGCCAGTCGTAATGTCCAACAGAGCAGTACCACATCGCATTTTACATGCATTTAGAGCCCGGAAAGCAGAAACACTTGGCGTAACAAGTACAGAAAAGGGACAAGTCCCTTCCTTCGGTAGACTTTGCTCTCCTTTGCTTAGCTCCTCTACTATGTTCATGCCGACAGTCCCGCTGAGTGCACCGTCATCATAGCAGTATCAGAACAGGTACAGCAAGATATCACTACCCCGAGCTTATGGCGCCCTGCATTACACAGGGAACTAAAGCAGCTCTGCAGAACCACATACCCCTTCAAGCTGTCAGAGACATCTCACATAGCAAAGAAATTGGTTAATTTTTCAGAGTTACTGGATTTTCGGAATTTGTCCATCGTCCAGTATTCTAAAAACTAGAAAACGCAGCGTTTCGGAAACTGAATCCATTTCCTTCCTCAGGTGAGGGGTGAGTGGAAGGCATCTACTCATTTGGGGCCCTTAGAAAGAACTAACCTCAATCATTGGACAACCCATTCAGTATATCTACAGCCATATAAATACCTGAGACCAGGGTTTGTACTGATCCTGTATATCTTTAATATATTTATTATCATGTTTAACGTGTAAAATGTAAATATCCTTTACATTATGACAAATGACTTACTACTACAGACAATGAGTCTGACACAAGACAGACCCGTCCTCTCTTCAGAGAGGGCGCCCCACAATAACATGACCTAAACTGTCAAACAATAATAAATATATGAGTCGAAGACATTGTAAATCTTGCATGAAGGACAAGCCAACAATTATAAATTAAACAACAAGTGCATAATTTATATCAATGCAAGATTTCCGCTGGAATACAATCAATCTGTCAGACTCAGTCTTAAAATTTCACACATTTTCCATATTTCTATTTGTTTATATAAGAAATATATGTGAAATTCTGCCAGGACTTCAAACCAGATAGCACAGGGCTCAAACAGAATCAACCAATGTGGCACCCTCATTAATCAACCACCATCCACGGAAAGTACACTTGAATACAAATACGGAAAACAACACACACACACAGTAAATAATAAATATAAGATAACCCATTATACCATATTTTATATTCACAGAATACCGAGGAATACAGAACAGAAACTTCCAAAATAACGCAACCGCTCTTTTAGGAGAGTGAACTGAAAGCAAGTGCATTGTAACAATTACCTAGCATACCTAATGATGACCGTACAAGGTCGCAACATGTTGTAGAAGTGACACAAAAGAGTGACAAGGTGGAACACCAGCAGCCAAGGGGCACGGCAAGAAGTCAAACCTTCAGGAGTGTACCCGCAAATCAAATCATCAACCGGTGAAACAGAATATAATTTTAATAATAATAATAATATGTGGGCGCTAAGACCATTATGAATCTTGACCTGTATTTTTACAATTTCTCAGTCATATAGACAGTCGGTAGGACTCCTTGTTTAGGGGATCAGCCGTCCTCAAATCAACTATCTACACAGGACAACACAAACACAGAATGTACGGAGACAAACATCCATGCCTCGAGTAGGATTCGAACTCATGAACCCAGTGCTTGAGCGGGCGAAGATAGTTGATGCCTTGGGCGGAGCGGCCACTGCGATCGGCAAGGCAACAGAATGCTCGAACATAACATTATGACAGAAGACAAGTATCATACAGACATTTTCGGCCTGTTTATGAGCCACATGTAAAATTTCGTACACGCGGATCGTGTGGTTGTTTATTTTCAGCTGCCGCCATAAAGTTCTTTCACATACATAAAAAAGCGCTTATGAAATCTTGCATACGTCATCACATAAAACATCAGCACTACATATGAAGTGTGTATGGTTTCGCGCCAATGTGAGGGATTCTCACGTCTCTGTGCGACAGAAAATTGAAATATTAGAAAGTGAAGAAAGCAGTCTTCTGGGATTTGGCACCGTGTATAACCACATATACACGGTGCCAAATCCCAGAAGACTGCTTTCTTCATAGTCACCGCCGTGAAAACCTCAAATCTTATTAGAAAGTGGACTGAATTTGGCATAATTTGTGTCCAAATTCGATCAAATTTCTTCCATTAGTTCAAATATTATTAGGGAGATAGGCGTATAGACAGCCGGACGGACAAACAGGGAAGATGTCTTAAACCTATCTTTCCTCTTTAATAAAGAGTTAAGCTAAGAGAAGTTGGGTTAAGTTTGTCCCTGTAGCTGAGAAACGGGCAGTAAGGGAATCCTTCACTTTCCTCAGAAGATCGGATGCTTCTAAAGCCAATCTCATGTCCAGAAATTAAACTACCCTTTGCTTCTACTCCTATTCCTTCACACACACGCTCGAGCGCTAGCACGCACATAGACACACGCGCGCACGCACAGGCATACACTACTACATACACGTATGTATTCCTCTTATTTATTTCTTCGGAATTTGCAGCTGCAGGAAATGGCAAGAAAGCAATTAGACTGCGCCAGGAAGATTTGATATGTGAGTTAAAGTAAGAGTGAGGCTGTGAAAAAATCCGTTGCCAGGTTACGACTAGTTAAGACTAAGAATCCTAGTGCGTGTGCAACATCGAACTGAAAGTGTGTAGAATAGTAGTAGCGCTATAATTACTTCTAGTCCCAAAATCTGTAAAAGTATTGTGCCAATAAATCCAATCATCCGATCAAAAACCCGTCTTATAAGTCACGCACAACGCTTACACTTGACAATATACTACGTGACTGTTCTATGTTTTGTTTCTATTAGTCGAATATATTTTTTAAAGAACAATTTGCTCAGTGTATGCTTAACATATTCATACTCTTGACATCAACCTATATTACATGGGGAATTATGAAAGATGTAAGGAAAATAAATGCATTTACTGCCGAAAAATAAAGAATTCATCCCTGAAAGACTACACAGTTCCTGCTTCCTTCCGCGTCATTTCCGTTTCTTCATTCATTACGTCACCATGGTTTTCGAAGTTGCATAGTCTGAACTGCTGGCAGCACCGATAAAGAAACTACAAGTAAATAAATTAATAAACATTCTGATTCTTCATCACGTCAATGGTCAAGACGAAATAAGCGAACTGTACTTTGGGCCCTGCCTACAGACAGGAATATAAAGGAGCATTTTCGTCAGAACACTGGAAAGGTCATAGGTCCCCAGGAAATCCTACTCTATTGCTCCACAGAGACAGGTCAGAGGTCAACTACAGAACCTTGCTTCATTGCTCAAACAGTTTCAGATGTGGAAACAGATATCTGGTATAATGAAAATCAAAATTCGGAGCGAGTTACTTATGCAGTGAAGAGTCCAACTTCAGTTCACGAAACTCTTGGATTGAATCCACCCAAGAGTATATAATAATTTAAATTTTTATGTTTCCTTGAAGTTACCCAGATGCATAAAAATATGATTTCTTCCTTCCTTGTATCTGAGCAACCGTCAAACTGCATGATTCAGTCAGCTAACAGTGATTATACATATTTATCAGAACTCCTGCTATATGCTAGCCACGGAAATCACAAAGGAAGAAGCACGGATCACATTTTCAGACAGTAGAATCTTTACAAATATTATGTTTCTGGACATTATCGATCATCCTACTTTTATCTAAAAACATCGTCCTGTTTATATTTCTAACCGCAACGTTTCGGAGACTGGATTTTCTCTCACTCTTCAGGTAAAATCTACTAGCAGAATATTTCATAAAATCCATTTTAATAACATATTCATAAACTCGCCAAAGTTAGTATATTTCCTTTTCAGGTTTTAGAACTAAAGTTCTATATTTATTTCTAAGTCCATCTCTTCCTCCTTGAATTCATATTCTTGACGAAATTACATAGTATTTTTCATGTCTGCATTCTCTTTAGTGAGTTTAATTAATAATACAAATTCCACCGTCAACGCAACTATAATTTATTAACTGATTTTCCACTACATGTTTCGACCGTTATCGGGTCATCCTCAGGCATTTTGATGTACACATTTTCATTATTGAATTGTAAAGTGTGTATTCATATATATACATACATGGGCTTAAACTTGCTACTTTCTATGTACATTTATATTCTAAGAGCTACAAGTAGATTTAAATACATAACGTATATGGAACTAAAAGTTTAAGATTAAAAATTGATTTTTCCAATTTTTAAAAATTAATTTAAGAGTATCTTATGCTGTATTCAGATTAGTGTCTGTTGTTATAATCTGATTCTTCTATTGTTGCTTAGATTCGTTTTTGTTAACTGTTTTTAGGCACGAATTTATCTTCTTTCTTATTTCCAGGATGTCGATCATTTTTGTTGTTGTCCACTTTGTATGGTATGCTTTGTTGCATGGTCTCTACTGTTTCTAATTATCGCATTAAATAGGCTCAATTTATAGGAAGTTTAGGCTTGTTGTTTCTTTAAGATGATTCTATATTTTAATATCAATTATCCGTATGATATGAGGCATTCAAGCAGATATATATATATATATATATATATATATATATGTGCCATATGAGAACATCACACATAATAAAGTCGTTAACGCATAAATGTCTAATATTTTGTAACCATAAAACGTAAGATACAGCGGTGAGTAGAATTGCAATTCTCATGATTATAATTTGTTTTTTCCGGTTAATGTACTTCGAAATAAATGCAGAAAATAGTTCAATGATAGAAATATAAATTCTGACTGGATTGTGATTTGTCTTATAATGCTGACAACAAGAACAAAAAACTGGAAGTATCAAGGAATTGATTGATAATTATAACAAGTAAATAACATATTTTAACATGTAGACCCGTTTCTAGACAACGACGGCGAAATAAGCACCTATACACCGGCCGTTACTAGGCAGCGGCCCCCAAATAAGAACAGAGGAACGGTGTTTTCTGTGCCGTCCTTGTTGAGAAGTTATAAGCGGACAAGTGAGGAGCCAGTTAGTAATTTGATGGTGAATTAGTGAGTGAGTGACTCAGTTATTTAGTTGGCTGCTGCTATTCAGTCAATGTGAGCTGTTGAAGTTAGAAGCTCTAGCTGAGGCCGGGACAGTCCGGGAACCCACAGAAGAAGCGAAACTTCCGCCGTTGGAAACCGCTACTAATTAACGGCATTGAAGACGTGACTGTGGACATTAACCTGTGTGTAATAGCGAAATGTAAAGGGTAGTAACGAGTTCTGTGTTCAATAGATCTGATTAACAGCCCATATCTCCTCCGTACTCACACTATCGCGTGACATTATTTTCAATATTTATTGAAATCGCTACGCCCAAAGAATTGACTTATATGGAAATGGAGCTCGTTTTCGCAATATTCGTTTCGTTTAAATTAGATGGGGAGGCGGGATACCTCAAGTAGGTAGCACGACGGGCTACGGGATGGACGTCCTGGGTTATATTCCCGACAATTAACGTTTTTCTCTTCTCCACAGCATCCAGACCGGCCCTGGGGCCCACACAGCCCCTTATCTAATGAGTACCGAGAACGATTTCCCCGGGGGTGATGCGGCCGGGTCTTGGAGCTGACCACTCACTTCAATCTAATTCCGAAGCCAAAAATGGAGCTATATCACCGCTCCCCAATATGTCTCCATGGTATAATGCTTAATTAATAAAGAACATGTAGAAATTTACCTTTACATAACTGAGATGTGTTTTTTAAGCAAATGTAAGTACAACTGTTATGTAATTTGGCACACAAGGGTGTTATATGTTTCGGGTAACTATTTTTGTAAGTGACTGACTTGTAAACTTATTTTGCTGACATATTCTGAGAACAAAAAAAAAATCCGTGGTCTGTAGTCCGCAAGCGAACTATACCGACCGAGCGACCGCCGCTTGTCAGCGAAGTTAGTGCCAACTTTGAACATCATTACAAATATAACGCATTAACGACTAACGCTTTTTAACAGAGTAGACAACACCACATTTCAAAGACTTACATTTAGTTATAAGCATGGAAGGTAGAGATACAAAAACAAACCAAAAGACGACTATGAAGACGTTAGGCTTAATCTGTGGACGAGCGAAGAGAGGAAGAACAAGAAAGGGAAATAAGAAGAAGGGCAGGAGGAGAAATAAATTAAAAGATAGAAAAATAAACAGGAGGGTAACGAGAGAAGAAGATAAATGTTGTTTAGATAGAAATGAGAGAACTGGAGAGAGGAGAAGGATAAGAATAGTTGAAAGATGGTGGGAAGGAATAAGGATTGAAAAGAGAAGATGGAGAAAAAGAACATGGAGAGGGAGGGAAAGTGAATGAGGGGAAAAAATGAAGTAGAAGGTATGATTGAAATAAAGAAAAGAGTGGGAGTACGAAAGTGTAAAAGAAGACAAGCGAAAAAATGCAGAGAAGACAATGCTGTACTGATAGTGTTTGAAACATGAACAGCTAGGAAGGGAATGTAATGGTTGGTAGTAATAGATCAGACTTCCGTTCACTTGATGGAAAACGTAAAACGTAGTGTGCCTGATATTACTCGTACAAGAGAGTTCCTACTTGGTAAAAACAGGCCGTCTGCTGCAAAGCCAAGTGGCACGATGCCACTAATTCTAACGGGTTTTGAACTTAGAGGTAAAATACTGGTCTATTTACCTACCTACCTACCTACCTACCTACCTACCTACCTATCTATCTATCTATCTACCTATCTATCTATCTACCTACCTATCTACCTATCTATATATCTATCTATCTACCTATCTATCTATCTACCTACCTATCTATCTACCTATCTATCTATCTACCTAACTACCTATCTATCTACCTACCTACCTATCTATCTATATATCTACCTACCTATCTATCTATCTACCTACCTATCTATCTACCTACCTATCTATCTATCTATATACCTATCTATCTACCTACCTATCTATCTATCTACCTACCTATCTATCTACCTATCTATCTATCTACCTAACTACCTATCTATCTACCTACCTACCTACCTACCTACCTATCTATCTATCTATACGGCTCTACAACCCTTTTTAGATCTTCATCGCCTTTTCAGTTTCTTGGTATATACTTGTACACAGTCGGTAGGACCCCTTTGAGGGTGATCAGCCCGTCGCAAGGCCGCTACCTACACACAGAACAACACAAATATAGAATAAACGCACACAGACATCCACGCTTTAAGTGAGATTCGAACCCATGATCCCAGTGTTTGACCGTGCGAAGACAGTTCTAGCCTTAGACTGAGCGGCTACTGTGATCAGCAAAATTCTGATACATGTTAGATGAAAACATGATGAAAATTGAAGAATATCGTCTTCTAAGATGTGGCGCTGTGTAGATATTGTATTAACCAACGTTTCGGAGGAACGTATCTCCTCCATCTTCACCGCCGTTAAAACCTCAAATCTTACGTGATGAAAATTGTTGCTCAAAATCTAAGTCTTAATCACAACATTCAATTTCGTTGCAGATCCATTTGCAGGAGTCATTATTTCGAGCTAGATTGTGCTACTAATTGATATCTTCTCCTGATGCACAACCACTCTTCATCGAAATTCTCTCATCTTCCTTCCGTATTTCAACTCTCTTTTTGTCAGCTTCCTACACATCTAAAATTTTGAGTTATCTGAACTCACCCGAAATAACTTTCTTGCAGCTGTTTGGAAATGCAATTATTTTGCTCACGTTCGTTTCAGCCTCTTGTCAACACTTATGTGGGCAGGAGGTGATTGGGCTGCGGAAACGCTTCTGTGGGCAGAAGCAACTCCTCTAGCTCCACTAGTCATCCTGAACTGCCTAATCTAAGAAGCGAGATCTCACAAAGAGTTGAAAGAAATTAAAAATATTTTCTGGATACGGTTCTGTGTGATTCTGCATAAATCATCGAGCTTCATACCTGTCGTCATCGTCATTATCATCATTATCATCATGAATATTAAGCTTTGATCCTTTCTTCCTCCTACTGAACAGGTATTTTCCCACGGAATTATGAGGCCTCCAGTCAGTCTTCATTCTTTACATATATAACTCATTATTGTCCTAGATACGCGACGGGACTTCGTTGTTTCTTCGCCCCATTAGTCCTACATGCCCTGCACATCACATCCTCCTTGCCTTCATCATACTAATTACACTCGGCAAAGAGTAAAATTTATTAAGCTCCTCATTATGCAGTTTCATCCAAACTCCTGTCACTTTATCTCTCTTAGGTCCAAATATTCTCCTCAGCACCCTGTTCTCAAACACCCTCAGTCTATTCAAAATTAATGAGTTTTTGGACTTTGTCCATCGTCCGGTATTCTAGAAACTAGAAAACACAACGTTTCGGAAACTGGATTTGTTTCCGTCCTCAGGTGAAATGGGAGGACATCTACAAAGTTGGGTTCCTTAGAAAGAGCTAACCTCAGTGGCTGTTATAAAGATTAGCTCTTTCTAAGGAACCCAACTGAATAGGTGTCTTCCCCACTTACCTGAGGACGGAAACAAATATAGTTTCTGAAACATCGTGTTTTCTATTTTCTAGAATACCAGACCATGGACAAAGTCCAAAAACTCAGTAATTCGGAGTATTACACACAATCTTCAGATCCCTTTAGAATCTACCCTCAGTCTATCTTCCTTAATGTTAGAGATCAAGTGTCATACCCGTACAAAACCACAGGCAAAATTATAATTTCTTATATTCTGATTTTTTATGTTTTTTAGACAGCAGACGAACTTAACGTGCCTAAGCAAGCTGATATGCCGATTGTAAAGAAGCCCTCGGTCTCCAAATAACTGGTATCTTCTTGGATAAAGTGCAATACCTACCAAATTCTGAAGCTGAACGACTGTCCTGTATCAGGAACTTGTTCAGGCAGTAAAATACGAGCAGTTAGCTTATTCCTTAGTTCCTTACGTCATCAGTCTGTTATTACGCTAAGAGTTCAATTATATTCCTTCATTGCAAAATGTGCGTAAAATGAATCAACACGTAATATAGAAGTCATATCTGCCTGTCAGCGCGTTTCATCTCTGCACCTACAAAATGGATTATGATGAAATCTGTTACTACAGAGACCTGAAACTGACGAAAGTTCTAAAAATACAGTCCATCCTACAAAACAAAAGCAGCATAGAATATGCTTATGATTCTCATTAAGATCAACACCTTCTAAATTAAACATTTTTGATATGGTAAATGCTTAAAGAAATTAAAGTGGAGTATAAACTAATATGATTTTTTTGAAAAAAATGAATTTGTATATAAGGGAGAAGAAAAAAGCATAAACCTGAAATATTTTATAAGATATTTATATTGTTACAATAATTTATATATAATAAATGTCGATATCTTCTTTAGAAAGAGACACTTGCAATGATTTTTGGAGTCAGGGACAGATGTTTATGAATAGTCATATTGTAGCTAGACAGAAAGGAAGGTTGTAATAACTTATACTTAATGTACATGTATACTCCCATGAAACAGAAAGAGTTAGAAAACCCTATATGAATAAAAGATTGCGGAGTAATTCACATATGAACAAAGCGAAGAGTAGAGAATATAACAAAAGCAGCCTTTGAGATGCTGTGGTAGGAAAAAAACATCTGAGATCCAAAGGACTAAACATATAATTGGGACTCCGTGAAAGCAATTAAAGAGAAAAAACGCAATTACTGTTTAAAACAGTAGAATACAATAAAGATGAATATAGAATAAAACACTTTTGCTAAAAAAAATATGGTGAAGGAAGAGAACTAAAAAGAGCGGGGAGGTACATTAGTAAAACAGAAAATATACCCATGAAAATTACAAGAAAACATTTCAGATAATGAATAAAATATTAAAGAAGAAAGAAAAGTTAGCAAAGATTACGATTATATTCACTACACAGAGCATAATCAAGCTTTGTGGTAAAATGAAAGTTGCAAGGAGAGCTTAACGACAGAGAGAACGAGGAAATAAGTGAATAGTTCCACAGAGCATAAAAATATAGAATGTAATTCCTAAAAAACAAAACGGAATATGGAAGACCAGACAAATGAATAAAAAATATATTCGGAATTGTTTAAATATGGGAGATCAATGTAGAAACGTGGCTTCTTTATTTACGAACATGTGTTTCCTCAGCTTTCACAATTCATAGATTGCTGCAAATGTTAAGTTGCCTTTTCAAAAATGGACACTAGTTAAGGAAACCCTTAGAATTTCTCTGTTTTTGGACATTGTCCATCGTCTGATATATTAAAAAGCTAGAAAACACACCGATTCGGAAACCGGATCTGTTTTCATCATCAGGTGAGGCGGGAGGCGCCTACTCTTTTAGGTTCCTTGGAAATAGGTACAAACCAGTCACTGGTCAACCCATGTCGCTGTAACTATAGCTATATATACACCTTAGACCAGGCTTTGTCGAACGGAGGAAACAGGAAAAATATGGAATAAAAAATGTGATACATATTTGAAACTTAGGGAGAAGGGGGCGGTGAAATTTTTATGCAACAAACATAGCCAGGAAACAAAGTCCATGAAAATCAATGCATATGACTAAATGATGAATTTAGTGAAACCATTTTGTGCCTACCGCTAGCGCCAACTCTGGAGTAAAAAGTGAACACTCCGTCTGTAGGCAATGTATCTGAAAACTAAGATAAGAAAAAGAGACAGAGGAGTTTAAGATAGAAAGGCAGAAGTTTTCATTATCATCTGATAAAGTCATAAGAGTAAAATTCTTTGGTCTCATAATGAAATACAGTAAAAATAAAAAAAAACCCTGTAACAGGCCATGGAGACCCATAGGGCTGTGAGATATTGAGGCTCCAACAGTCGGCTCACACATGGCAGTGAGGTTGTCAGCCTTACTCGGCGCCGCCCTTTACACCCAGGAATATTCCTGATACTCATTTGTGTTAGAGGCTGAGTAGATACCAGGGCCATAGTGGGGCTGGAAGGTTAGGTAAATTGAAAAAATCCACCTCATCTGGATTCGATCCCGCGACCTTCTGGCTTGTAGCATTAGTGCCTCAATCAACTACGCTACCGCGTGTCCCCAGTGAAACACAGTATTTCAGCAAATCTATAAAGTGTATTAAAGGGATGTATAAATTCAGCTTGCGGCTATCGCGCCGATCTTGGGGCTGTGTCCCTTATTCTCTTCCGGGATCTGACGACGATAAATCGTGGAGAAGGCTTACGGAGCTTCGATGAAACATATTGCCCCATCTTCAAGACAGACGTGATAAGAAAGGTTGGGACTAAGTTAACAATGAAAAAGGTAGATAGGGGTCGAACTGCAAGAAGTGCCGTAGCGACCATATTATCGTTCAAAAAAGAGGTTATCATGGCCAGAAAGTCCTCGTCAGACCTGCAGTGACGAGGACTTATTTCCGATGGCAAAGGGACTTTACGTATTTACAAAATAATTAACTTACACAACAGTGGATCTACGTAAATTTGCGCTAATTTCAAAATTAAGCCGACATGGTCGAGATCAGTTTTAAATTGTTTCGGGATACAATTGTAATGAAATCAAAAATACTAATGGAAGAGGATAGGAAATCGGTTAGAAATGTTCCCTAAATAATTCTCTCTCCTCCGACGATCAAATCAGAGACCACAATTCGGACTAAGATACAGTGCGGGGTCTGCTGAACCTACAAAATTCTGGTCGATAGTTTATTTTAGAAATATCATTATAAAAAAATTAAAGTAATGACATTTCAAGAAAACGTCAAATTTAAATGAATGAATGTATAAGGGGTGGGCCTTCTCGGCCCTTGCACTGCCATCTACAGTGAACTATTGTGCTTTAAACATCAAACTTACTATATAATAATTATTTTAACTCGAATACAGAACATAATTCAAAATTTAACTCCTCGGTAGGCGACTTTCTTGAAAACGTAACTATAATCAAGAGATATTTCGGACAAGAAAAATAAGCTGAAACTTTATAACATGATAGAAATTTCCACTCTTTTATAATGAAAGGAACTTAGATTATGGTGAACAAACATTAACAGGTGTTAATCAGCGGCAATGACATTTTTATGATATTGTGACTGTCACCATTTACTACTACCAAATAAATAAATACGAATGTTATTCACTTTCAGTGCAGTCTTCTTGGGAGGACAACTGTCAATGCAGTATTAGTGTCCGACGTTTCAAATAATGTGTCCGCATGCTGTAGAAGAGAGATAAACTGGATTTGGGGGGGGGGAGCTTATTGTCAAAGGCCTGGCACGTCAGTTTCTGCCATTGGCTTGGTATGTGCCTCCAGTTTCTGTCCCTTCTGAGGCTTCTGAACACAGCACTGACCACATAAAACCCTCATGATGGAGACAGTTTTATTATTGCTAGTGGGGTGGGACTAAGTCCCTTGTACTGCGGCCACTTCTGGCCTATTGCACCAGCCCCAGATGATACGTGAAGGTGATTGTGGAGTAATTGGTGGAATGAAGATTGGCAGGGGAAACCGAAGTACTCGGAGAAAACCTACCCCAGCGCCACTCTGTCCGCCACAAATCCCACTCGACCAGACCCGGGATCGAACCCGGACTGCCTCGGTGGGAGCTCAGCGACTAACCGCTTGAGCTATAGCATTGGCATTGCCTCACGTGACTTCACTGTGTACACTCTCTGTGAAAGTTTCAAATCGTGTTATCGATTTCGCTTATTTTTATTTATATTTTCCTTGTTGGGACTGAGAATCAAATCTAGGTCAATAGGAGAATTTTCGGCATTGAAACCCCAAGAGATCTTTCGGTACATTCCGGAGAAAGAATGAAGCAAATAGCACGGACTGCCATCACTGGAGCAGAAGTAAGAGACGGCAAAATGTATCTTTCTCTCTGCGAGAAGTTTCCGCTACTAGAATACAGTTACCAGTACACGCAATTTTGCAGTGAGCGCTACCAGAAAAGCAGACAAAGTTTATAACCTCAATTCTCATTCTCAAAATCATACCAAGTTTATCAATAGAGTGTAGCGAGTTGTAAACAGCCGTCACTTATAAAGTGTATTAGTGGCTAGTGACAACCAAAGTCAATGCTAACACAAGATCAAGAACACTACGGAACCAACATGAGATCTCATCCTTCACGGCGATGAAAATTAAGGATACGGTCTCCTGAGTTATGGCGCAGTGTAGTATCATACGTTGTTATCAACGTTTCGGAGGAACCTGGTGTCTCATTTTAAAGGGTGTAATTTAATTTGTAAACAAGGAATATTGATGATTAACGTTGCAAATGTTACAGAGTCTAGTTAGAACAGAAAAGAACTCTATCTTAAAAATGGAAAGGGCAGGTTCCATGTAAATGTCAGTTAACACCAACATGACTACGCAGGGTAACAATCTAGATTACCGCGCTCTAAACAATGGAAACATGTTGAGTTTACGAAATGTTACTTCTGATCAAATTAACAGTAGCCTCAAATTAGCGCAGCTGGCTACAAAATGCTTGTGCTTCACTAGGGATGCGCCATTTCTCTCTCTAGTTGCATCCATTATACGTAGCTCTATTACGTAAAAGTTCGAATGCACGGAACCCACCTTTATCTTGAAATTCATCAGCTCTTGCAAAGTGGCAACGGATGCACCAGATTAGATAAAATTAAAAAGTTAGGAAATGTATGCATATTTTAACAACTTTGGCGAGTTTCTCGTATTAATTACGAGAAATCAATAAGACTTGCAGAAATTGTACTGGGTACAGAATATATATTTAAGTTCCCTGCAAATCTTCCCAACGACAAAATAACATGAAGGCCACTGAAGATGACCAAGTAGTTGTGCTCTTTTTACCTTATAACTTCATGGATTCGCGGTCTTCATTTTCAGAAAACTCTTCTCCCAATTTCTATCTTCCAATTCCCGATCTTATGTGGTCTCAGTATGTGTTTCACACTTATATGCAGACCTCTCGCCCCTCTCATTCCTCTTCTTCCTGTACCTTCCGTATCCTCCCCGTCAGTCGGAATCAGAGTTGCTTTACAACTGGCTGTTTACCACCAATCAGTTAGTATTAGCGATAAGCCCCTTAAAACCCACGACCAATATTCTTTTCTTCAACTGAACACTTCCAGTTATAGTCCTTATGAAACACCGTTCTCGCCAGAGGATGGGTCTATCGTTTACAATTGCTGCTGGTCCTCGCCAGCGTAGTCATTCTCATGTCAGATTCCCGCGGAATTCATGACCATATTTTACTGTCTCAGCTTCGAGACTCCCCCCAACCTGGCCGGCCAGGTCCCCGTATTTGTATCCCCCAGTGGTTCAGTTATAACTCCTATGCACTGGGTTATCTTTTATTCGTCTCCTACGACTAGCACGGCTACGGTGGAGGTGTTCGAACCAGCCTCCACATGGGTTTTCATAACCTTCCTTCCTTCAGTTTGGATGTTTCACCTTTGCACTCTACTCTAGAGGTCTGTTATCTTTGCTGACATAATATAATTTACGCCCCATAATTTTTAATTTCTCGACTCAAAACAAAATACTCGTACAATGCACTTGAAATATATGTGTACTCCATTGGAGTATTCATTCCAACATACATCTTGGACTTGAGTGCTTTAGAAAAGTACCAGATGAACGCGATTAGGCAGGACTAGCAACAATTGATCAGTGAGTTGCAGAGACTTGCGAATAAGACGCTAACCGACTCCTCGGCCTGTGAGAACGTTCTGTGGAAGTAGTTCAAGCAAATTTCGCTCTAATTATAGCAAATGTCGATTTTAAATGCAGCCACTTCTGGCTTCTTTGAAAGACGAATCTGTTTCCTGCTAGTCTTCTGGAATAAAATTTAATTTATATCTACCGTTGCATGAAAAACTTGTTATTTTTAACGCTTCGTTGCTGGAAGAAATCTCGATTTTCATGGCAAATGAACAGTGAATTCAGTTATAATTTAGAAGATGTAATTTAATAATTACTTTCAGTTACAAAAATTAAATTATTTATCGTTGTAAAGGACAACTTCTACTTACTTACAGAGTTCCTAATAAATTATACACAATGAAATGTGAAAAGTTTAATTCATTATAATGAAGTATTTGTAGGTTCCTATCTGCAAATAAATTTTAACTTTGGACCTATTTGTAGTTTTACCATATTAAAGAAAAAGTAAGCTAATTAGTACTTTTAGTAGTTTTGAAAACGTAACTTCGTACATACTGTGACGTGTGCACCAAATTTCTAGGCAACGCCCGAAATACATGTACGCAACAATAGAACCAGTGTCTCAAGAGGTGTTGTCTATGTGGTTCTCATATATCCATTGCTAAGTAACGGGCCAATGCAGGTATTTTTGACAACAGAATATGGTGTTTTCCTTGGGATTCATGCCGAGAAATTATCTTGAAGACAATCGGCGCTACAAGACAGTTGAAGGTTCAGCTGTGGAGTGTTAAGCAGCGGACAACGGAAGCGGAAGAATCTCCATTGCTAAACTTCGTTACCAGAAAACATCTAGTGAAGACATTGCAGAGGAGTAGGCATTGTGGAAACAGACTGAGAAGACTTAGTTTTGAGTGATTTGTAGCGTGGAAATCAGAAATAATGTTATAGTTATTTGTGGTTACGACCGTTAAGTTATCAATAAATCCAATTACCAATCCAGACCCATCTATAGTCACTAGAACACGTGAAAATAATACATATGCTTGTTTTAATTGTATTATAACATCTCACAACTGTAGGCACATTACAAGGTTTCCTGCCAGCGGCCGATTCCTAAGAGTATATTCAAAATGGCGAAGTCAGAACCGAGCGCGTGTCAGTGTGTGGGCGCGCTCAGCAACTCTGGTGCTGGAGATCCCCCCCCCCCAAAGAGATTCAATTCACTCTATTTCACTTCACTTCGTACAGACATAGGAAGAACATTTCAGATGTAGCTGCCACAAAATTGATTCCATCTCTTACCACATTCTTTACGTCAATATCGAACTGATAATTAAAGTAAGTAAAGGTATCGCTGTAAGAGGTCGTGAAGGCCCACAGGGTTGTGAGATGTTGAGTTTCCTACATTTTCTAGACAATCGGCTGATAGAGGGCGGTAAGGTTGTCAGCCCTACGCGCCTGCTGCCCTTTACCCCCAAGCATATTCCTGGTACTCATTTCTGTTAGAGGCTTAGTCGACCCCAGGGCCATAGTGCGGCTGGAAGGATTAGGTAAATAGAAAAATATCCAATGACCTTGTAAGGACTTCAACCCGCGACCTTCCAGCTTATAGCATAGTGCCTCAACCAACTACACTACCGCGTGCCCCCATAAAACTGATAATATCAGTCTAAAGTACTGTTAAAAGGATTACAGCAGATTAAAAACATTAAATTCTTGCTAACATGCAATTTAGTTCTGAATCCTTCAGGCATACCTTCATAACTCCTACATAGAAATCTGGATTAATATACACAAAATTTTAATTTTATCTGTCTTTGTGGCGCCAAATTTCGGATTTTAATCTAATAGCATCTGGTTCAGGATGCTTCCTAACTTGGTGCTAGAGAGAACATTTACACCAATAACAACTGAGCTAAAGGGAGGAGAGGACATTTTTTAATATTTCAGTTGTTTTTATTTATTAAAAATTGATTCTTAAGAGTGCGCTATTCTTTATAATTTGTCTCCCTTTAAATTTTTAGTTTCCTAGATATAAATGTGCCTATTTCCATATTTACTTCCACACTTACAACGTAATGGTTCAAACTCAAGAATATATCAAATTTATATTGTCATCGCTTCATTAAAATTAGTTCAATTTCATGAATAATTAGTATTTTTGTTTACTAGTAACGCCGCTCGGTATAGATTATATAGTTCAGGAATTTTAATGAATAACTTTAAATAAAAACATAATTATGATATATTGAATATAATTAAGATGTTTGTCGTCAAAATTAAATTGGTTTCCTTAAAAATTTTCACTTTGTAGCCGTAAAGCATTTTATACTCAGATGTTAAGAACATGTGTTTCAAACTGGGGACACCAGGTCATGTATTGAATTAATGGACTGTTCATGGCATGGCAGTGACTTTAAAGCCACTGGTAGTAAAGCAAGTAACTGATTGGTCGGTATAAAGGTTTAAAGACCACATAAATTTTAAAAACAATCGAGATCAAGTTTTTTGAACAAAGGAAACCTTAGTCTTCAAAGCGAGAGAACGCTTGGCTCCCAAAAATCGGTCTCTTTTAAGTTCTTAGAAGAGATGGACGTAAGCCCTTCTTCTCCGTAAAGAGCCGGGTTTTAAGTTTTCAAAGCAGACGGACGTGAATTCTCTCTTAACATTTCTAAGTGTAAAAATGCAAATGCTGCACCTAAGCAAATGTAAAGTTGTGTATGGTTATTATTAAATATGTGCCAGTATCACACTCACTCATGGAACTGAGCCCTTTTCGAGAAGCTGCCAAATCTGCAGCTACTCAAGAACTTTCCAGTATTTTATGCAACACGAAGGTTCATTAACGTGTTCACAAGAGCCCTCCACTGGTCCCTATCCTGACCCGGATCAATTCAATCCATACCACCTCATCCTATCTCTCTAAGATCCATTTCAATATGGTCCACCCACATACGCCTTGGTCTTCCCAGTGGGCTCTTTCATTCTTGTTCTCCCACCAATATCCTATATACATTTCTCTTCTCCCCATTCGTGCTACATGCCCTGCCCACCTCATTCTCCTTGACTTGAACATTCTAATTATACTTGGAGAAGAGTACAAGTTATGAAGCTCCTCATTATGCAGTTTTCTCCAACCTCCCATTATCTCTCTTCGGTTCACATATTCTCCTCAGTACCCTGTTCGACTATGTAATCGTCAAAGGAGTTGATTAAGCATCATAATATTCGCTTTGTCTAGCCAAGCAACATCCGATACATCTTAAGAAAGATAATCTGTTCATACCGACATAACAGAAACTAGACATGCGACAGAACCTCAGAGAATCAAAAAGTGTTGGCGGCGTTCACAAACATGGCATCCAACTGTGAGACGCGTAACGGTTGTAGAAATTTACCTTTCGTTAGTAAATTAATTCTTTAATCATTTTGTCGATAATTTGGTTCTTATTTATTCAATTCCTCACATCCTTATTTACTGGTTTATCGATTTACTTCGTTTATTCTCCAGTTACTAATATCGTTAGTGTTCCTCCGCCTTTACGTGTAGTTACAATATTGTCAAGAGGGGTGACTATAGAAGGGGTTTGGATTTAATGTTCGATTTATTGACCACTTTAACACAGGACTCGTAGTTACAATTAATTATAGAGCCATCGCTGATCTCCACAATTTACAAAGCTACTACAGCACAGGCTACGTCTTTTCAGCCTTCTGTGTCTTCAACAATCGTTTCCTGGAAACTGCTTCTAACAGTGAGGATTCTTCAACTGCAACGGCCAAGTGTACTCCTCATAGGCTCCCATACAACTTACAACTGACTAAACTTATCCCTTACTTATATTAACACGGATCGAGTAGAAAATACAGTTCAATCTTGTACACCAATCATCATCGTGGGAACGTGTTTGTTTACGAATGCGTTATCCAATAACGATTGCGTATACTTGCTCATAAAAAATCTGTTGCCTAGCAGCGAATCCTGCTTTATTTTTGTTTCGAGGTCTTTACCAGGTAACGGCTCTACAAGCTACAGTAAATTTCGTTATGTATTTTATCGGAATTTTTTGGTTAGTTCTGCTCTTTAATCACTTAACTCGTCACTAACTCATCAGTTTTCATAGAGCTAGAATTTATTTTTTAAGGATTTAATTTGCTATTTAGTGATCAGGTTCGTTAGATGGGGCGTTAGTTATTAATTTAAACACTCCATCTCTTATTTTGTTTGTTGAAATCTCCATAAGTTTGTATTTGCCGAACAGGTCCTCGGATAAATTTGCTGTCCTATGTTTCTATATCTCCTTTCTTAATTCTATAGATCATTATAGATAGACTAAAATGGGGGGATTGAAGTTTTTATCGGAAAATAAAACATTATGACCCACCTCAACGAATATAGGTACTGCTGCTGGTACGACACTATTTTCTCTTTATTTACAATTAAAGTAATAGTACTCGACCATTGCGTTACAGTTGGTTTTATTTTATTGCCTTCAGTGAAGCAAAGTTTATTATGCATACAGAAGATGAATTCTGCATTCCGAATGTTTCACTCTTGTGATTCTGCCCTTTGGTATTTTCACAAGTGCACTTCCTCCCACTGTACTCGAACTTCATGCTGATTTAGCAGTTTGAATATCTCCTTCCATCTCGAATGTGATCTCTACCGTATCCTGCCCAGTAGTAACCTCTACTGTCTGTAAATACAGGTTACGTCTGCACATAAGGACCGGACAGGATAACTTCAAATTCTCCGATATCCTGATCTGGATTCGTAATAAAGAGCCTGATATTAAATTTAGCTTCAATTTTTCTTCCGAGACGACTTATATCAGTCGTCTAAAGGATAACTCGGCCGGAACTTTAAGCTCACCAGTCAGCTTCATTGAATGCTGAGCTCTAAAATCATAGTTTTACTTCAGCATTCACTAAACGCCTATACCTGATAATAATCAAGCACAAAGAGAACCAACCTTTATTATTCTACTCGGAGTTTAAAACAGTTAAATAAAAGTTATTATACAGGGTGATCTTAAATTATTTTCGGGGCTTCAGTTTATAGGTCACGGAAACCCAGACAATAATTTAGGATCATCCTGTATGTTAGCAATGCAGGATATGCAGAGGAAACTGAAATTCAAATAGACTTTAATATAGTCACTAGGAAAACACCATAATATCAAGACAAAGAAACAAAAGCTAAAAGACAACAATTGGCATTTTGCTTTCTGCCTGCTTCTTGCTGACTTCTTTCTCGGTTTACTCTAAAGCTGAAAATGGAGGCGATATATTTCTCTGAAATGTCAGTTGACTTTAAACGAACTACACGACATTACATCGCGGAAAGAAGAACTCTTCATAGAAGACACCCCATTCTCTACATCAAAAATTTTCAACGTTACTTTCAGGTTGCAATTTTCTGTCACAGACATATTCCACACTCACGGTTACAATGGTTATTCAGTCATCATTGTTAAATCAAAGAAAGATTTTACGTTTATGGCGCTTTCGCCAAAAAAAAAAAAAAAAACCTGAAATGTGTTTCTTAGCTTCACTGTGTCTGTCTGTCTGTCTCTCTACGTATGTGTTCGCGTATGTAACCGCCTCTGAAAGGATTCTCATGAAATTCGATATTGGGGACCTTTCCTGAAATTAAATTTTGATTAAGCTCAGAAAACAATACTGGGAGCTTCACATGAAAAATACGCCGGCTTCTGCACACATATGGAGTGTAGCTCTCTAAATATTTACCTGTGCGTTGAAAGATATTTCACAAATTTATAGGGTACTTGATATTTTCGGAGGATGGATGGATGAATAACATCATCAACAAAGAAAATTGTAAATATTAATTAAATCACGTGAATGGGATATTTCGTACCAGTTACTAACTTAGTAACCTTATAGAGCAGAGTCCGGACCGCCTCTGTGGTCTAGTGGTCAGAGGTCCGGGTTCGATTCGCGGCGCAACCAGATTTTCTGGGTCTGGAACGGGGTCCACTCAGCGTCGTGAGGATAATCGATGAGTTATTTCAAGGAAATAGGAGCTCCGGTATAGAAAACCGAGATTAACAGCCGTGGGGATTCGTTGCGCTGACTGCGCGACACCCTCTATCCGCAAAAGTTCACACTAACTTCGCCGACAAGCGGTGGTCGCTCGGTCGGTATAATTTGCTTGCTGGCTAAAATCACAGATTTTATAGCGCAGAGTCCTTTTTGTGCAGTTAAATAGTCACTCAGTTGGTCAGCTTCCTTTCATGGAACCCAGAAGTTCATTACAATTCTCACAAGAGCTCGCCAGTGTATCCTATCCTGAGCCGTCAGTTCTGAGAAACCAGTCCATGCACTTACATCCCATTCCTTAAAAAGGTCAATTTAATTTTATCAGCCCATCTGTACTTAAAAGTTCCAAAAGTCCTTTCTTGTTTCGTTCATTTAATTTTTTAGTAGATCTCTCTACTTCAGATCTTAACGTAGAGTAAGTACTACGATATTCTGAAACCTTCTCTTGTGATGTACTCGTAATTTCTATTGTTACTACTTTCGTGAACCTCAAATTAATGACGTGACAACAGAGTAAATAACATATAAGTTTAAATGATTTACCCAAACGTTTTATAGTACGTAACAGTCTGAAATCAGATAACAAAGAGCATTATAAATTATTAACAGATGCATTAAAGTGACTGATATATTTTGAATGTGGTAACAGAATTCGTAGAGTCTACTGTCCCGAAAATAATTTACATTGTAGGCTGTAATTAGCAGACCTAACTGAGACGTGAGAATTGTTTGTATAACATGTACATAATTGAAGAACTTTTCGTGGAATATTTTCAGTGCAACAACCCTAGCTGCTCATCCTTGAATTTTGTGTTACGTAATTATTCCCGAAAAACGATTTTGTTCCCGTCAAAACACTGAAGGCAAGAGTGAACTCGGAAAACCTAGGCGTGTATGTAGGAGGGTGACACTAAACTGGACCTCAAAGAAGGGCGATGTAATGGCGTCGACGAGGTTTAACTGGTTCAGCATCTTTAGTGCAATGAAGGACTCTTGAGATCACTTTAGTAAACTATATGAGAACTGAAGTTGTAACGGCATTGTGTAATGAATCTGTAGACTTCTTGCATGTGACGCTAAATATTTTGGTACATATTTATTCTTCTCTGAATATGAAGGCACTAATTTCCTCCGAAAGGTTGGTAACCATGCATCAAACAATGCTACCAACCCCATACGATCGCAGTCTGAATTGTAATATACTGTCCGATTCCACTAAAGACGGAGCATTTCAAAACCGTTTGAACTATTGTCAGCTTCACAAGAAGAACTCTGTTGTGTGTAGTTTAATTCGTTACGAAATAATTTCTTTATGCGTGTAACATATCTTGAAGATTCCTATTGAAAGTAACAGTTAAAAATATGTTCTAAGACTTCTAGCAGAATAAGAAATATGATAATATTCAGTTCAATTCCTTATCACATGCTTAATCAACAGCCCGAAGACCGACTACAAATAAAGCACGAACAAAGAGATAAAGATAGCACATGTCAGATTTGAGGTTTTCACGGCGGTGACTATGAAGAAAGCAGTCTTCTGGGATTTGGCACCGTGTATATGTGGTGTTAACCGACGTTTCGGAGGAACGTATCGCCTCCATCTTCAGGGTAGAAAGAAAAATATGAGAAATCCGCAAGCGAAGTGACCGCGAGAACAGGTAGGAGGCGATCCGTTCCTCCGAAACGTCGGTTAACACTACATATACACGGTGCCAAATCCCAGAAGACTGCTTTCTCCAAAGATAGCACATACAGAAAAATACAGAAATCGCAATGTATATTATTTTCGCAATAGAAATGTAGTTATTATGATTACGCCAACCATAGTGCGGTGATATGACATAAATATGGTGAATATAATTAATAATTTAATAATTAATAATTGCGATTATAAAATACGATTAATAGTGACAGCTTTGATTCCGAATATATCAACGTCCCTGAAAACAATAGCAGCAGCTGAAGCGCATCTAGCATGACAGTTTTTGCTAGAAGAACACACAATGAACATTGAAAATATACAATCGCTTGTAATTTTCTTTGGTTTTTCTAGGTTCAAATTCTGGCATGTACCTTCCGATAGGTACGCTTCCTTGCAAAACGTCAACAACGCACTGTTTTTGTTAACTCACTCCCTCATTCATGGAAGTGAGCCCTCCTTGAAAAGCTGCTACTTCTACAGCCACTCAAGAATATCCCTCATATCCAAACACGTACATGTTGTCTAGGAGAGAACAAATGTCTTGCTCATGGATTCCGACGGGACACAAAACACGGAATTACTGTGATGGCAAGGGCGAGCAGAAATTTGACCGACCGATCATGAGTTAGTTGAGACATTCGACAGTCGGTAAGGACGTGAGCACGAAAGAAAAAAAGTACTTTTTGTTAAGAGCCGTTACCAGGTAACGATTAATGAAGACAGAGACTTTATATGTACTACAGCACAGTGATTTGTAGAGTACGTATATCCCTAAAACTTTTATACTCACCTGTAGTTACGAGTTCTAAGTGTTCAATAAATCCAGTTATCAGTCCAAACCACATATTTAGTCACTAACACGTGACAATGTGCACTCATACTTCAGCATTGCATGTATCTATAAAACGGTTCTATTATAATACACAGATGATCGTTTAATATAGAATCCATTTTCAAATCGGTATACATGCATATAGAAAACACCTTTACTGGCAAAACCGCATTTCATTTTCAAACCATATGTCGAATAATAACTCAGTTGAATGGACAACGTGCATAAACATGTTGAGAGATGTTCTAGCAAACTTGTTCCACATTTTGTGTCACCCGGTCACGTAGTAGTTCTTGAACTCTCTCGGTTTGCAGGTCCCATGTGGTGAGTCAAAATCCCAGCGCCCGCTCTCTTCCCCGCAAAAGTTTAGTACATTTGGTTTTAACATACGTATTTTAAAACAAATGTAAGCATTGACTTTTTTTATATATATGTACGTAATATATTACATATGTTCCGCAGAATGCAAATCTCCTTTCTAGCAAAGTTTCAGACAATTTCTCCAAAACATTTTACAACAGTCTATAGACCCTATACGACAACAAACGATATTACTGCGTTCTGGGATTAACAACGTAAGTTACAGCGCCAACAGAATAGCCAATGTCATATTTAGTGATGGAAAAAAGTCCCGTTATTTTTTCGCGTTTTATGTTGGTATTATTTTCAGTGCAAATTTTTCTTAAACGGGGCCTTAAACAACGAATTCAAACAATAGCAACTAAGGTATTATCAATTACTTTATACAGAATATGAACCATGTAAATATGTACAATACACACAGAACTTATAATATAAGAATGCACACTGTAAACATTTCAGAAACGAATACTGACAGGAAAGAACATAAATATTTGGAGCAAAGCAACTAGTAACATATTTGAGACACTTAATCAACCAATATATTATATTCCAAATAATTCAGCACTTGATTATATTCAGAATGTGGGAAAAAATTCTTGTTCGTTATTTCAAATTAATTATATGCATTATTATGCGTGATTTTTTTTTTTTTTGAAAATTATAAATTCCCACCCCCGTTAGAGACTCCGGCACTATTTATCTTAAAAACTGTTCATTGAAATATAATGAATTCCGACTGTTTTGAAAATGATTCATGTAAATAAGTCACTTAATATAGATCTTTAATTGCTAATTAATTGCACTATGGACTTGTTTTAATAAAACATGATCCTCTTGTGGCAAGATTCCTGTAATAAAATATTTTTAGGTGCAATATTTTAAAATATGTATTAGACTAGACTTTAAATCATTAAAAACTAAAATATACCAAAATCTAGCTATAAATACAGAATGAAACTCCCGGATTGCTGAGTGCCTTGAAATTGTCTATCGTCTAATATTTTAAAAGGAACATAATGTACCGGCAGCTGGATCTATTTCCGAAGCGCCATGGCCTCTTCAGAAGGTTAGACGATGGACACACCCAAATGTAATCCTTCCCCCTCGTTGGAACGCTTTACAATAAAATTAAATTTGTTTTAGTGATCACTATGCTTCTTTGCAAGGAACTTGTTGATTTCATAGAGACAGAAGAAACTATGGCTCTAAATAAGTAATAAAATAGTCTGAAGAAACGTAAACATATACCAATAAACTTCCAAGTACCCTCCAACAACTTGTACTTAAATTAAAATTAAAATTAAATTAAAACTGCGCACTGTCGGTGACGGGTACAGGGGTTCCGTTGGAAATTGCTGCCTCAGACTTTTAGGTTGACGTGTATAGTTTCAGAAATAGACTTCTTAGTTTGAGGAAGTTACAAGAACAGTGTTAAATCAAAATCACATTACGATTGATAGGCAATCCATCTTGGCATCGGGAGAAGGAAAGTGATCATGGGACACATGTGGAAGGTGCAAAAAACTGAGTCCTATCCGAACCAAGGGGAAGAAACTGACCAAAAAGAGCCCCTATAAAGGCACACTGGTTTAGAGTCACAGATGGGAAAAGGAGTAGGGAGAATGAACCGACTACTCCAGGGATCTACTGTGGAAATGCGAGAGAAATGAAAAAAAAAAATAGGACCACTGTTATAGTAAATTCTTCTCAATGAGGGGAAGTCTGAACTGAGTCTCACTAAGATAATGGCCCTTTCAGGACTCCAACGGATGGGAAGTGGAAAGCAAGGAAGCAGCCCCACGTTCTTCCTATCGGGGGCCCGGGTAGACGAGTGTCGTTTAGGAAAAATTAACTGTTTTTCCTGAACAGAACTTTTTCATTTCCTCCGGGAGTGGATGAGAGGCTTCCATGAAATGCACAGAGAGAATCCCTACTCCCTATTTACTGCGTCTCTAAAGTTTTGCTTTAGAATATGATTAGGATGACTCAACTTTGCATGTACACTTTATGTTTTTTCTGTGAAATGCCTAGCAATAGACACAGGACTAATTTGGAAATAAATTCCCTGGATTAGAATGAATTAGAATGGATTAGAGTGGTCTCTCACTGGTGAACATTCGCTCAGCTATTAAAAATTTCACTTTCTTATGCAACTTGAAGATCCATTATCGTGTTCACAGCAGCTCACAATTGTGATTCATCTTTAGTCAAACATATCCAGTCAAAATCTTCAAGTTCTGTGTCTCGAGATTTATCTCCTTGCAAGTACACGTCAGTTCTCCCCCTGCATGCTACATGTACCGTTTACCTCGTACTCCTACTGTCGATTGACCCCGATAATACCAGAAGAAGCGTATAAATTACTAATTTTCTCATTATGTAATCTACTGAAAAGTAAAGCTATTTTGATTTTACGATATCCCTATAAAGATTTCTGTAATCTGAAACAGATCCGTTTTAAAACATTTCTAAATTCTCACGAGCTGTCAGCATTAATACTGGTGGTGCTAATGCGACATCACAACTAGTATCAGCAGCAGCAGTTCAGCAACGATTTACCGATTTCCTTTCCGTCCCCCTATCCCTTGGCCTCTGGTGTGGTCTGGTCTGGTCTGGTCTGGTGCTCCCAACCTCATGCCCAAATGTCAGTTTGTATTTTTTTTTTGTGGTGCCATAGACGTCGGGCAGTAAAGCAGACTATTGATGTATGTTGTTATCATCATTATTATTATTTTCTTCATTAGCATCATTATCGTGGTGGTCACCACTACATCAGACACACCAACTGTTGAAGCCATTTTGCTCTGGAGTGTCTGACGTGCTGTTATTCGAGTCTGTAGAGAACCCGATCATTTTCGGTGCAAAGTTGAAGTAAATTCTCCCTGAATATACATAGGCCTGCTACGTCATGAGCATGTGCTGGAAATGGAGGGGGAGAGTGAAGTCGAGCTAGGGCCTTATATTTCTTCGTTCTCTGATAGAAGTATGTTATCTGTTGTGACTCCTTCAGTTAATGCAGCTGTTTAACCCGCTGAAGCATGAAATCCATAAAATTAATATACGAAAATTCAAATTATACCTCATACAAATCACAGTACTTCACTAACCGGTTAACGTTGCTTGGAAAAAGAAAGTACTGTTCATACTGACAAACATTCGAAGCTCATAAATACACTGTTTTCATCGTTACAGAATGTGGTACATATGATTACCGCTGTGCTTTAACGCGTTTACTAAACTTGTTTTGGATATTATGTGATAATGTGATTTATGTTATTTAAAATTTTCGGGCACTTGTACTTCAAGAATCTTCCTTAATGTTGACTTACTATTTTAAGAAAGCAGTTTTCTGGGATGTGGCGCCGTGTAGATATTATGTTAACCGACGTTTCGGAGGAACATATTGCCTCCATCTTCAGGGTAGAAGGAAAAGAAGAAAATCCGCAAGCGAAGAACCAGCGTGAGCAGGTGCTAATTGTATTGTGCTATTGTATTAGCACCTGCTCACGCTAGTTCTTCGTTTGCGGATTTTCTTCTTTTTTACCCTGAAGATGGAGGCAATATGTTCCTCCGAAACGTCGGTTAACACAATATCTACACGGCGCCACATCTCAGAAGGCTGGTTTCTTCATAGTCACCACCGTGAAAACCTCAAATCTTACAACTTAGTAGCAATAACAAGTTTCACTGCATAAGATGAATGATAGTGCGCTGGTTACCTTGGTGTCGTTTGTGATCAGTTCCAGTTGGTAGCCAGGAAGAAGGCGTCTCTCGTTGATGTGGCTGACAGCAAGACGAGCAGCTGCCAGCTCGCTGTGGCCCTCCGCTCTCTCTCCGGTCCGTGTCGTCATCTCAAATAATCCCAGCACAGTAATTCGCTCCAGATGGTCTGAGGAATCATTCCCTTGAGATACTGACCGTTGTGTTAACGAAGATGAAATTTTGGACGTAATCATTTTATCAGTACTCACAAGAGATAATGATTTCATTTGAGTCAATGTCCGTGGGGTACTGACAGAAGAGTTTTTGTGTATGTTTGTCCGATATATTTGGTTCTTGAAAGGCGCCGAACTCCAGCGAGCTGATTCGGACATATTTACAGAATCGAATGAAGTTTTTTCGGAAGATGGGCTCTGTAAATTCTTCGTTGGCTCCGATAATAACGAGATATTGGCCAAAAAGAGACTCTTAGATACTGCGTTTGTTTTTGAGGAGTTTCTTCTTTCATTCTCAGATAATTGTGAAATGTGAACAGATACCGAAGATGTGGAATATTCAAACCGTCCCTCGGATTCAGTTTCGGTAAGTGATGTCATATCTGAAGACGCATATGACGCAAGTGACAATGACAAATTTGAAGAGTTTATTGAATTCAGATCTGTGTTACTGCCAGCTGCTTCAATAGTGTCTTCCTCCAACTTTTTACACAAAACTTCTTCTGGCGAAGGAGAGGGATTTTCATGTAGAAATTCTGAACTCTGTACTTCACGAGGATACGGTGCTGAACTGAAATCTATTGAAGACTCTAAAAACAAAGAAGTATGTGACGGAGTCACGGTTACTTCCGACGGAAACATTTGTGATGAAACATAACCTGGTTTGAAGATATTTTTAGAAGGTAATGAAGACATATGATTGTTTAAAAGTTTGGGAACATCATTTTCGGCAGGAACTGAAATAACAGTGGCTTTATCTTGCATTTCTGAGTAATTTATATCTTTTTTAAAATTAAAATCATGTGTGAAATATTTAGTTCCTTCGAAGACCTCCGAAATGTCCGATGATGTTAACTGTGTCTGATGAACAGAAGGTTTTGTGATTGACGCTACTTCTGCAGCCATACTGCTAACCTGTTTCTGAGTATTGATATTTTCAAACGGCACTGTATTTCCTTTGTTGAGTAAATAAGGCGAAGAAGAGTGCAAAATAGGGCTAGACTCTGAAAGCAACGTTCTCCTTAACGTCTCTTTGAGATTTCTTTGTTGTGCTTTAGAGGATGACTCTGAGGGCATGTTTCTTCCTGTAGTGTACAAGTAGGGGTAAGGGAGAGCAGTGTTTCTGAGGAAGGTGTCCCCTGTTTCCACAAGTTGGGACGCAGTTACAACACTCAGGACAAGAACTAGAGTCAGGAAGAGGGAAGACAGGGTTGACAGAGGGTGGTGACAGAAGAACCAGGGACTTAGGATAAGAATGTAGGGCGGCGACTGGACCCACTGTTTCTCTTCTGGGTTTGACGTCATAACCAGCTGGGCTCACGGAGAAAGTGCTGCCAGTTGATTGGCTATCATCTGTAACAAAAAAAGATACCTATTAATGAGCTTCCTTATCTCGGTTGGTTAATCCTTTAAATATTATAAAAGAGATACTTATTTAAGGATATTATAATATCCTGATCAGATAACGTAGTCTGTATAGCGACTGGCTACAGGCTGGAGAGCGGAGATGTCGGAGTTCGAATCCCGGTAGCGTATGAAATTTCTCTTCTCTAAATAGTCCAGGCCGGGCCTGGGGTCCACCCAACCTCCTATACAATGGGTACCGGGGGCTGTTTCCACGGGGGTAAAGTGGCCGAGGCATGAAGCTGACCACTCACCTCCAACTAGGGCCGAGGTCAAGCAAATGTGGATCTATATATCCACTCCACCGTACGCCTTCATGGCACAGTGCTTAATTACTTAAGCACAGGACAACCTTTACTTTACTGTATCATAATCTGAGTATATTTCCTGTTCAGTTGCCACTGGGTGGCGAAACTTGGTCTCTCACAGTAAGAGAAGAACACAAATTAAGGATATTTGAGAACAAAGTCACGAGAAAGTATGAGCTAAGCAACAGGAAGTAACTGACGGATGGATTAATTGCATTATTCAAATTTTCATAATTTGAGCGCTTCGCCCAATATCATTAAGATGTTCGAAACAATAAGGATGCTTTTGAGGTGATATGTAACATGCTTGAGGGAGGAACGAGAAATTCTTACAGAATTTTTATCGGAAATACTGAAGGGAAAGACGACTCAAGAAGTCTAGGAATGAAAGAGAGTTTAAAAGTTAAGATAAGATTAAAATTTATCTTAAGGAAATATGGTGAGAGATTTTGAGTGGGTTTTAACAGGCAGATCAGTGGCAGGTTAATCTAAACATAATAAGATAATTCAGGCTCCGCGGAAGATGTAGAATTTCTTTACCAGTTGAGCAACTATAATCTTCTCGAGAAAGGCTCTTCCCTGAACCTAGTTATATGTCAATGAGAAGAAAGCTACATAATCTTCCTTACAAGTTACAAAATAATTGTTCATGTGTTTTTAACAGGAGAATAGTTGATATAACATGGGAACATGCCATTAGAAAGGCAATATTTTTTTTTCTAAACCTCACTATTGAAAGCGATAAGCGTTTGTACGAGTATATCTGAAAGAAAAGACTGAAGAGAAGTTCGGAAGTTTCATTTTCACTGGCCAGCGGCCATTATATAGTGATGCCTCGTGCATATTCATAAGGAAATTAAACTTCACTTGCACGAATATCTCATATTTGACTAGATTATCCTACACTTAATAGCCCTGTGTTATAGTTCTGCTCTTTGTTCCTCAGTTCTATCGGCGACTTTGCCTCAACCGTATAGGCCACATAGCATCCAATCTGAGTTTAAATGTAAATTATTAATTTGCACTTTCACATTTCATTCTCATGTCTTAGACTAGCAATGAACCTACAAGACAACAACGAAACTACACATAAACTGAAAAGATGCACCGTCCTAACTCTACTAAGCAAACCTAGTGAAACCTAAATACAAGAACTGAAATGATATCTATGTAAGTGAACAAAAAAAGGGCATAAGTTACACCACTGGGCATAACTCATTCATGATTCAGTACTTATTGAACACACACACTTATTGCAGATTCAGCAGATTATGTATAATAAATGTGTGAAAAAATGAGCCTTAGAGGTTCCGAGATATTTAAACAAAACTGATGTTCTGAGTGTATTGTCGAAATTTCGTATCCAGTAATCAGCCACGACTTCCGGAATCTTACCTTCAAAATTTTATTTTCGTAATTTTTTTTTCTTTTTTGTATTTTCAGGAGAGTAACGGTATGTGCTCTAGGGATCGAAAAACAAAATTAATCTTTTCAAAGGGATTTACCTGTTAGTCGAAATTTTACTTCTTGTTCTTTCAGTGCTTGCCTGTAATTGCTTTAATTACTACCGTCAAGCACTTAAATAGATGAGTTGAATTATTATTGTTGTTGTTGTTGTTGTTGTTGTTATTATTATTATTGCTATTATTATCATTTGTTTGTTTGTTTACTTTTCTACATTATTGTGTTTTCCCCAGTGCTTGCCTGTAATTTGTCCTTGACTTTATAATAAGTTTGTCTATAATGTAATTACTTTTATCTACATTGTGCTCTGCCTGTAATTAGCCTTGCGGCTGTTGGCTCGGCACATAAATAATAAAGAATTGAATTGAATTAAATTATTATTATTATTATTATGATTAATTTTCATCATTATCAACTTTACCTGTTTACGTGGTATAGTTACATACCGCTTATGAAAAAATGGGAACTCTTAGTAACCTGCATGCACATTATTTTAAAAAATTATTCTAATTGAAGTTGTAATTAAAACTTCTAAAGTTCAGAGAACGCTGGTCAAGTTTTAACATTCGTTCGCCGTAAAGAACATTCGTAGAAATAAATTTGTGATACATAAATATTAACTTATCTCTGAAATTTAAGACTGCCAGTAGAATTGACTACAATATATATATATATATACAATATGAAGATAAACAGAAGTTCGTACTGGAAAAAAAACATCGGAATTAAGAGATTCTGGACTCCATAAGGAAAGCTGGGGAGACCATCTACACACCAATAGTTTAGGAAAAGGCTATTGAACCTAATTCTGCATTGTATACTGTGAGAGAATATCAAATTCGAATATAGTAGAAACAAATGTGTATCGTATATATTGGTGACCTTTATTTAATTTAAAATTAAATGATGTACTCTTTTCGAAAATAATTATCGTTTTGTTCCGGGTCATATAAATTTTGACATGAAACAATCAATTTAAACAGCAGCGAAACTGTTTGTTAATGAAAGCAATGTTACGCTTTAATAACAGTCACATGTATATATGTTCCCCTTTATTCTTAATATGGCCGTCAACCGTCAGATTTCAATATTGTGTGTGTCTCCACGCGGAAATTATTAGCAATCCTCTCCACTCCAATTTACAGCTGAATTCATTTTCCCAGATTGCATATACTCGTATATAACCCTCTACAATTAATTGTTTTCGAGAACAATTGCTGACGATGACTTATATAAGCATTTCAACCTTCAGAAACTAGTTTTCAGTGTCATTAATGAATACAGCCAACATATATTTTGGAGTAATTACAGTTACGCTTGTATCAAAAAGGAAGGGAACAAAATTAAAAAAAAATATATTAATGTCTAAAACACGTAACATCCGTGCGACATATGGACGCACTGACTGCAGGTAGTCCTCAATGTGTTGATTGGTGCCCTTCACATTGACTGTTACGTCACGGATAACCAATGCTCGGGAGAACTGGAGGACTAAAGTCAATGGTGACTATATCTCGAAAACAACAATGCTGCCATTGCTGGGAATCAAACCCTGGTCGTCCACTTTTCTATCCGAACTACCCAGTCATTTTAATATCAATCAATGGAAAATACTAACTCGGCAACAAATTACAATGGCAAATCGGCACATGTTTTCTCCCTTCTACAGTGTCCATAACCGCTCTGGGGGCCACCCAGCCTCCTATAAAATGGGTACCGGGATTGATTTCTTCCGACGTATAGCGGCTGTGGCGTGAAACTGACCATTCACCTCCATCTAGTGTCAAGGTCAAGAAAGGTTGGGCTATACCTCCACTCCCCCATATATCTTCATGGCATAATGCTTAATTAATTAAGCACAGAGGTAACTTTACCTTACACCTATAGGTGCGTGAAGGGATTATGAAGAAAACGAATTCAGGAAATGCTTGCTCTCATTGGTTTCAAATATAATAATAATTATTATAATTCTCTGGGCTCTTCAAATATTTGAGACCAGGCTAACTCGGAGTAAGATAACAGGATAAAATAAATAGCTGCAGTAAATTTAACAACGGTGTCCACTGATGAGGTTAGCTCTTTCTAAGGAATCCAATAGAGTGGATGACTCCCCCACCTGTGGACCGAAACAGATCCCGTGCTTTGATGAGGCTCGGAGCTATTCTGTTGACTCACAACATTATTTTACGAAAGAGGGGCTGTTTCGTAGCTTTTGTAAGGAAAAATGTTCTGGCTCTCAAGCAGAAAAGATCAATTGAAAGGCGATGGAGTGGCCATGCCATAGCTCAGGCGCTTAGTCGCTGGTTTCTCACGGCGGCGGCCCGGATTCAAGCCCAGATCAGGTCATGTGGGATTTGTGGTGGATTAGGTGGCACTGGGGCAGGTTTTCTCCGAGTATTTCGGTTTCCTCTGCCAATTCTCTTTCCACCAACTGCTCCACACTCATCATCTGTCATCCGGGGTTCGTGCATTAGGCCAAACAGTGGCCAATGTACCAAGTGGACTCAATCTGACCCCACCCCACTCAACTAAAAAGTCTAAGAGCGATGGAAGGCTTCGGAAATTCGTTTTGAGTCCATATATTTGCACCAACCAACCTATCTAATTATTTATCTATGTCTATACAGTCCTTCGTTGACCTTGGCAGATTTCTCAGTTTCTTAGTTCTATGCACAGTAGGTAAGACCCTTTAGATAAGGGATAAGTCAGTCACAAGGCCACTACCTACACACAGAATAAACGCACACACAGACATCCATGCCTTGAGTGGGATTCGAACTCAGGATCTCAGAGTTCGAGCGAGCGAAGACAGTTCATGCCTTAGACCGCGCGGCCACTGTGTTCGGCATGCTCGATAACAACTGCATAATCTACTTCCTAATTGCGATGAACTCCACAGAATGGAGAAGGTAAAACCATTGTACATATGCATATTCTGTCCTAAATGGGTGCTTTAGGGGCAGTTTCCAGAGAGGAAATATGATCAGGTGGTGACAGCGAGAAATCAGCTAAGCAGTTAAGCACAGGCAGCGGCAGGACAACGCAGAAGAGTGCAAATTGCGTGGCTCAACAATAAGAGGGACAGCAAGTTCACTCTCATCCCTCTAGCAGAATCAGCAGTGACATGACGTCACATGACAGCCCGCACAGTGAGGGCGGCATGGGTGGCACCCACGTTCCAGCCCAACATCCACGCAGCCAACTACACACGCAGGAGCGAAAAATGATATTAACTATGAAATTCTAGATAGCTTCATATATGGTTCGACATGAACTGACAGAAGCTGTGGTCAAAACAACTGGAGGAGTCGCTGTAAAAATGAAATCACCGATCTATATGAACATAGATTTCGTTCTTTCTGTCGTTAACAGTTTTATAATAATATTTAACAATATTCGCATGAAATATAATATTGAAGAATGCCGTTTTCTGGGATGTGGCGCCGTGTAGATCTTGTGTGAGCCAACGTTTCGGAGGAATATATCGCCTCCATCATGAAGGTAGCTGCAATAACATGCTCAAGCTTGTTCCTCATGAGTTTTTCTACCCTGAAGATGGTGGTGATATATTCCTCCGAAAAGTCGGTTCACACAAAATCTACACAGCGCCACACCCCAGAAGACGGCATTCTTCATAGTCACGGCGGTGAAAACCGGAAATCTTACAACTATAACATTGATTGCAGTGCAAAATCAATGTCGAGAAAAGAGAAACTTATAACTCATTTCCAAAATCAGTAGTTTCAGATAAACTTTCCCCTTAACTTGAAAAACAAGACGGTCGGGGAGGAACTAATTGGATACTTTCCTTGATGCGACACGGACGGCATAGAAAACGAAGCATCCAACAACAATTTTACTATTGTTGATGAGAACTCATTGCCGCAATAAAGTTTTTAACGAGACGTTGTCTAGCAGAAATAAGAGGGTTTTTACCGAGCCGTTGCGTAGCAACAATAGGTGAGATACATATGTAGACATACAGAGCGATGGGAGGGTTTATGAATTACGCCGTCGAGGTGGTCTAAAGTACCAATATGTATACTAAGGTTCATGAAGACTTGTTCAGGCATTCAAAAGCTGACTTTATCAAAACAAGGAAAGTAAACAAAAAGAAAGAAGGAGAATATCACTGAGAGTCATCATCGTGTCATTTGATGCCGAAACGTGTATGATGATATAAAATGCAGCAGTATGTAAAATGTACGTGGTTTCATGAAAATTAAACTGTCGAGCTTAAATGTAATATTCAAGAGTCTTTGAGACGTTTAAATAGATTTCTCTCGCAGTTTCCTTTTTGTCAAGTAAGAAAACAAAACTCTTTAGTTTACAAAAATGTTTGTCTCCCTTGCCTTTATTAGTTTATGAAGTATAATTTTATGGGGCTTCAAGGCAGTCAGGAAGGAGGATATATTCAAGCAGCTTTTCACGAAACTTTTCCTATTGCTTTGTCTTTGAAAGTTTTCAGCTGTTTTGGCCTGCTTTTAATGCTTTATAGTGCATGCCTTAATTTAGTTCCCGTACGTATTTGTCATTGTGTATTTTCTAGCGATCGAGAAGACATTTTTCACAAAGCTAGCTGGAAATTTGTTTTCATTTCAAGTCACGATCCATCATAATTTCCTTCTTCTGCCATCAAGAGGAACAACACGGTTACCCTACGAATTTCTGATTTGAGAGATAAAATTATTGTCAACAAATTACATTTTGTGACAGAAACTTTTAACGTTTTGATCTCACGTTGAGGTCACGCTTCTCGAAACAAGAAAGTAAGAGCATGAGAGACGGGACAAATTATGTAATTAATTTAGGCAAAGAAACGAGTTAACTCGTATATGTATAAGTACGTAAATACAGTCTTCAGCGCAGCTTCTGTTGTGTTCCTGGTATAACCACTATTTCATATCAACATCCCACTATTACACGACATGTTTCGGTGTCACAAGGACCATTTTCAGGTGTGTATGTTGTTGCACGTAAACTGTAACACTGTAAGCACATTGATCGTATGCTACGCATTAAATTCTTCCTTTACTACTTTGACAGAATTAATTGCTTTTAAAATAATACAATTAATGACCGTCTCTGTGGTCTAGTGGTCATAGTTCCTGGCTACGGATCCAGAGATCCCGGGTTCGATTCTCAGCGCTACCAGATTTTCTAAGTAGTGGGTCTGGAACGGGGTCCACCCAGCCTCGAGAGGATAATTTAGGAGCTATTTCAAGGAAACAGCGGCTCCGGTCTAGAAAACCGAAGAAAGCCGTGGGGATCCGTTGCCCTGACCATGCGACACTCTCTATCCGCAAATTTGGCACTAATTTCGCCGACAAGCGGCGGTCGCTCGGTCGGTATAGTTCGCTTGCGGACTACAGGCAACGGAGTTTCTTTTTCTTTCTTCCATACAAATAATACATAAAGAATTCGAAAATGATCCTTGTGAGTCCAAAATGTGTCATTTAACAGTGGAAGACTGATATGAAATAGGAGTGGTTATACCAGTAACAGCACAGAAAGCTGCACTGAAGACTATGTTTGTGTACATATATGTAACAATTTGTGAAATAGTACAGCAGGATACCAGAATAGAACATTAAGCTTGCTCAGCCACTAGCTATGAAGAAGGCGGTCGAATTTAAATTACGGTTCAGGGCGGGAACTTTCTCCACTTTCCTTACGACATAACTTACACGGTTGCCCATCCAGCCTCCTGCCCAATAAATATGGAGAGCTCTTTGCCAGGAGGTAAGATGGCCAGGATGTGAAGCTGACCTCTCACTTGAATTTAATACTAATTTTAAGTATGTGTGTAGTCTTCCCTTCGCTTCACTTCACTTCTTCCAATTTGTGACGTGGTGCCTATACAAAACAATGAGTTCACTTTCACCTAAAGTTTAATGAAAACAGTGAACTGAGAGGCAAGGAGAATTTTACACGCTTACTGCTTACAAACACAAGTTTCGATAAGAATCTACCTCGTCATATAGTGAAAATTTGTTATAAATTAACTGCAGGTATTAGTGGCGCTGGGGCAGGTTTTCTCCAAGTACTCCGGTTTCCCCTGCCAATCTTCATTCCACCAGTTGCTCCACAATCACCCTCATCTATCATCTGGGGCTGGTACAATAGGCCAGAAAAGACCGCAGTACAAGGGACTTAGTCCCACACCAATAGCATTAAAAAAAACTGCAATATGCTGGATAAGTGACCTTTATTTAGACTATGTTAAGATTTTGATCCAATACTTTAAGTTACAATCCTGAAGTTCTCTTGTAAACGCAGAGGAAATCATGGCAAATCTCGGACCGTGTAATTCGTTATGCCACGATGGAATTAAAATGAGGCCCAAATGCGTCTCAGATAACTGGGTTATGATTTTGTCAGCGACTGTAGCGCTGTTAACAATTTTGCAAGTACTGATTTATTCCGATTCGGCGCTCAGCCCACTGTGACGAGCTAAGCGGATGATTTTGGACGCGGGTTACACCTAACAATGGCAATTTACATCAAATCGATATTTCCGCCATATTGTATGGGTCAAATTATAACATCACCACACAGCAGTCTCAGCGGGATGGACAGTGATGTCACAATTCCCCTTGCACTATCAGCAAAACGCCGTTTGATGTCCTCGCGAGCACTGACAGTGCTGTACAGTGGATGCTAGCTGAATGCAAACCAAATGGATTTAAAGTGTATTTTGCCTGTGAGCTAGAAATAATTAATTAGACTAATTACACTACTAACCAGAAAGTGAATCTTGAAACTGGAGGATTCAGAAATTTGACAGACAATTCATTTTCAGGAAGATGCGCAAAATTTCGAAGCTTTATACTAATACATCCTAAGAGAGAAACAGAGATATATCTATGATTATCTTCCTTTTTCTCTGTCTCATTATATTCCCAAACTTTAATTTATTCTTCTTTCTTTCGTCTTTCTTTTATTCCTTCTTTATTTCTTTCTCAGTAAAAATACTCGTGGCTACGCTGTGTACTCAAATGTAGAATGCAAATTTATTCTTGTTGACAATTGTATATGTATTTTCGTGGACCATAACACATAAACAAACAAGAATGTAGCACATGCGTGAAGCTGTTTACCGCAACAAAAGTATTCAAATTGTCTGGAAAATAAGAATTTTATGCACACACTTTAAATTACTTTAATCAAAAGTTATGTGAGCGGGCCTCTATATTTAATTATAGCAGTTGGCTAAAGCAGACAGGAAGTTCTGGGAATAACTACTCGCTTACTATCTTCTGATATGACATGGATCTCATGGGAAAGGACGACTGCAACAATTCTTATTGCAGCGGGAACTATTTACCGAGTTTTTAATAAAATCGGTAGAATGATACACAGAACCAAGGACTCTCCTTTGTCAAGGCATGAACAGCAGAGAGAATGAGGCTTTCAACATTTCTTCTGTTTTTATATGTATTTTTGTCGCTGGAACTTGTTTACAGAGCCGTTGTCTAGCAACGAAAGGAGATACACTTTCTATAGGATTCTGACGATGGTGTATAACACACAGAGATATTGGGTTTTCGGGCTCTATCCATCGTCCTGGTTTTTAAGATAACTAAGAAAAACACGACGTTTCGGAAACTGGATCTGTTTCCGTCCAGTGATTGAGGCTAGCTCTTTCTAAGAGACCCAACTGAATAGGTGTTTTCCCTACCTGAGGACGGAAACAGATCCAGTTTCCGAAACGTCGTGTTTTTCTTAGTTATCTTAAAAACCAGGACGATGGATAAAATCCGAAAACCCAATATCTCTGTGAGATACACTTTACCGAGTCTTTGCTCTAGTAACGATAAGAGTGATACACATACAGACAAAGAATTATGGGAGGGATTTAAGAAATATGCATTTCAGATGGGCTCTATTTCCATGACATACCTACCAATTTTCATAGAGGCTGGTTCAGGCATTCAAAAGTTGATAGGGGGAGATACAGAGACACACACACGGCATGGTTACCTCATAAATCCACTTTGATTTTTTCAAAATAAGGGAAGTAAGCTAAAAATGGATTCATCAGTCAGAATAGAATGAAATATGAGTATTTCTACAATATACACGAACTGGTAAATCAATCCTGAAAGAATCTGTCTACTTCTTCAGAAGTAAAGAAGTCCCCTGCTTTGAAGGAAGCCAAAGTTTCATCGTGGTGTTGAGAAAACCCATCAATGGGCCCTAACCTGAATTAGTTAAGTTCAAGATTACTACGTGTAAATGGTCATCTAACCTCATCATCCCAAGTTCTGTGATAGGAGCAGATGGTAAATTGCAAGAAATAATCTCCACAGTATAAACCATAGATATTTATTCAAACAAGATTAATTTAATTCAATTAACATTGCCCGACCATAACAATTTCCCTCTAGGGCTCTACAGCCGTTTGAACCTTTTGCGGCTTTTTCAGTTTCTTAATATTATACACAGTCGATAGGACCCCTTGGACGGGGATAAGCCCGTCACAAGGCCTCTACCTACACGGAAAACAAAGCAAACACAGAATAAACGCACACAGACATCCATGATTTGAGTGGGATTCGAACCCACGATCACAGTGTTCGAGCGGGCGAAGACGGTTCATGCCTTAGACCACGCGGCCTCTGTGATCGGCTGATCATAGTGATTTACTGTTGGATTATTTAACGATGCATTATTTGCGCCTAATATCAGAATAATGTGAATAATGGGTTGGAGAGTGCGTTGCAGGAACCCGTCGTGGCACACACCTGTATATGTGTACCCATAATATTTGGCCTAAGGGACACGGGTGAGCACAAAAGAGCTCGGTCAAGACCCGGACTCAATCCCGAACTTTCCGAATATGAAACAGGAGTTCTAATAACCATTCCTGCACATTCTGCGTCACGTTCTGTTATTCTATCAAATATTCCAATACTGCAATTCCGCCTACCGCTAGATCACGCATGTCCTCTCGTCTCTGGAGTTTCCAATTGCATCTGTACACCCATATCTTGATAGTTAATTAACTGAACAATCCTTTGTTAGCAGATCCCTAAATTTAAAAATAAAGTTAATTAGAAGAATAACAATTCGTTCTGATGAAACTCCAAGGAAATACGAATGAAGAAACAAAGAAACAGGTCCCTTGCCTAAATGTTCTCTCCTTATCTCTCTCTCTCTCTCGCTCTCGAGTTTTACTATCTAAATACCTATGATCCATCTTAATTCAGTCAAGTTTTCTTTTCGGTTTGAGAGAAGAGAGAATAATGAAAAGAAGCCAGTCTCCGGTCATTTTCTTTTGAATTTGTATTTAGGCAACAGCGACAATTTGAACTAGGAGGGATAAGAACATTTCTTCTGCCTTTAGTACCCTTGCACTGAAGAAAAGGCATATGAGAAGGTCATCCTATGGAAATTTTGGAATATCTGTATGAATCAGAAGCACGTGCTTGTAGCTTCATTAATCGTAATGAGCCATACATAACAATTTTAGAATTCAATGACTCGTTTAAGATCTATTGTTCTTGTATACTTTATCTCAGGTAACAATGGAAGACAGATCCATGGAGTGTCATATACGAAACATATAAATAAAAGAGATAAACCACATCCGAATTCCACCCACCCCAACAAATAAACAAATTCCATGGTTTTAGTCCGCAGGCGAACTATACCCACCGAGTGACCGCCACTTCTCGGCCAAGTTAGTGACAACTTTAGCGGATAGAGGGTGTCACGTGGTCAGAGCCGTTAATTTCGGCTTTCTGGACCGGAACCGCTTTTCCTTCAAATAGCTCCTCGGTTATCATTACTCTAACCACTAGACCACAGAGGCTGTCCACCCCCAAGAGTTTTTAAATAAACTGACAGGCTTTAAATAAGCTTTATAAAATAACATGACACTAAACGGTAACGCCACCACTATACGAATTTCTGAGATGAAATTCAACAAGTCAATTAGCATAGGATAATGAAGTTTTCTGCAGAGAAGTCTTCAAAATAATCATCATCTATGGGGATGCCTCTTAAAATTTTGGGATGAAAACATGGCGGCCGAGCGATATCTGTATTTATCTTCCGAGTTAATGGTCATAATAAGGCACTGGAGCTCAGCACGCTTAAAATCTACATCGTCTTTTCACAGATAGATCATGAAGCGTCCTTATACATTCCGAGGGATGTATTTTGTTATGCGTTGACAATTACAATAATGATGATAGTGTGGAATTTTAAGCCTACATATAAAAAATGTAAAGTTGGAAAATAAAATCTATAGTTTAAATTATAAACGCAAATGGATCAATGAGTAGTTTTATTATAAATCTCTAATTCTTGTGAGTCTTGACATATAAAATGGAAGAATTTAAGGCACGCAGATGTCATAAATTATTCTCACAACTTCATATTTTCATCTTGGAAACCTAGCAAACACCCACATTAACAAGTGTAGCTGTACCAGAAACAGGAGGTTACGATGTAACGCATTGTCTGCCGAAGGCCTGTGCTGTAATTACTGCCTACTTATTACATGCAGAACGAGGTTTTTCAGGTTGGTTTCTGAAATAGAAGATACCTTATTGGCTTAGTGTTTTCTACTATTCTACTACTACTACTACTACTACTACTACTACTACTACTACTACTACTACTACTACTGTATAAGAAGTTCTGGTAAAATCAGAGGATAGTGTTACTGAAGGCTCCCAGAACCGTCAGAGTGTAAAATGTGGTCAGGGGTCCCTTGGAACTCGAAACCAAGAATCACTGTGCTGGAAAGGACCAGGAGCGGTTTGTCAGTCAGTCGGTCGGTCGGTCAGTCAGTCAGTCAGTCAGTCAGTCAGTCAGTCAGTCAGTCAGTCAGTCAGTTGGTAGGCTAGTATTATTTAAGCGATCTCCAATTCTAATAACTAACGTTCTACATTTGAATTTCGGCCTTGGCACCGGCTGTCCTGACTGAGGTTTTTCGTGGTTTTTCTCGGTCCTTCCAGGCAAATGCAGTGATAGTACTTCGATCAGCTAAGGCCCGCTTGTTTCCACTTCACATCCAATGCATTATTCACCAATCATCCTAACTTTCGACGCTACAAAATCTGAGAAACATATTGCGTTGTAAAATCAACCACACACATGGTTCTTATCGGGACCGATTTACAGGTTATCCTGCTCTTCTTCAGCCTCTTCAATAACTCCAGGATTTGTCTTGAAGAAAACCACGATTGCCTCCTATATAATCCTTAACTACTGACATGAAATAATGATAGCCGGTCTTGTATTGTCGTCATATGATAACCGAGTTCCGTCAGCCGAACTGGCTAACATGTATGCATTCTCGTCAGCCTCTCGAGGAGAATGTTGCGACAGAACTTTGGAATATTCTAAAACTTCTCCTTTCTCCTCGCTTCAATTTGTATCCGTACATTTTGAATTAAGTTCATAATGACGAGATCTATTCTGTCAGTTCTAATATTTCATCTCCAGAACAAGAACATGGATTTTGGTGAAATTTTGGATTGAAGATTTCCTCCACAACTTGTCGGACGAACTTCGTCAGAACCAGTTCAATGCAATCTCTACCATATACGAAAGCCAATCAGACCTTCCATTAATGTCTAGTGTGTTTTGACTGGAACATCATTTTAGCTTGACTACGAAGGCAACGAGGAGCTAAAAGGAAAATGTTTAATCCTTGTAATCGGGAAGCCCAAGAGCTTAATCTATGTTGGTAGTGAAATTAACAACGTGGAGCAGTTTAGTTATGTTTAAGAAGTAATATCTAATTAAATAATCTAATTAAATATAAGAGAAAATATATCGAGCGCATTTCTTCGCCATTCTTTATCGTTGCAATAGTAAATTTATATTTGTAACAGATGGAACTAGCAACAAAAATGCATGTAAAATAGAAAAAAATAAATATATTCAAAAGAAATGTGTATCCAAAATTTAAGTATAAAGGCTTTCTACTTTTATTAGGCAACTTCCTTTATTTTGAAAAGAAATTAAAATACGCTTATGCGATCCCCAAGTTCTCTGTGTGTCTGTAAATTCCCTTATTAACTTTTGGATGCATGAGCCAGTCTATATGAGACTTGGTATGTTTATCAAAACATTTGAGCCCATCTTAACGGGGCACTTCATAAATCCGTCCCATCAGTCTGTTTATCTGTATATGTATCCCTCCTGCTTTTTTCTAAGAAAAGGCTCTGAATGTTGTATCCCCTCATCATTGCTAAGTAAAAACTTGGTAAATACTTTCCCGCGTCAATGAAGAATTTTTGGAAGTGTCTTTTTCAATTGTGTCCGTGTCATATGAAGAGAAAGCAGACGATTGGTTCTTCTCAGAATTTCTTGTTTTAAAATATCCATTCCCAAGGGAAAGTATAGGGAAATATATAATCACAATGAGCGTCTCTCCAATTCCAAATATCATCATTATCATCATCATCATCATCATCATCAGTGATTCATTCATTCATCATCAATCTGTCAAGACGACAGGTCAACAGTCTCTTCCAAAACAGTTCCTCCACTTGATGCTATCTAGAGCTTTCTCCTTCAAATGAAAATATCCTCCTCTGTCCCCAAGGTCATCCAGCATCTTCTAACGGCTTCTTCCTCGTCTTCTGGTTACTTCTATCCGCCCCTCTATCTTTCCTTCAATAACTTCTTTCAGAAGGCAGTTACATAGCATTTGAATTTCGAATGACTACATTCAATAACTTTGAAGTTAAAAACATTAGAGAATTGCAGGTTATACAATTCGATTCGACATTACTAAATATAACAACAAATATAAGACAAAGTGATTTTCAAAATGNACTTGCATCCAATATATCGACTGGCATTACTCTCTCTATCCAGGCTAGCGCACGTTGCATTGGCCAGAAGGAGTCTGCGAACTACAAATTATATGTTTCTGAAGGCACTATTATTGAAAAGGTAGTCCAATTATTTTATTGAGCCCACTGAGTTGTGACTGTGCAAAAGAAAAGTGGCCCAATTTATTTTCACGGTCTCGCCTCTCGGGGTGTGTGCTGGTCAGATTCCTGAGTGTTACAAAGAAGAAATGACGGTTGTTGCTACTTTAGCACAGTGACGCCAGCGAGTATATAACTACTGGCAGTATACGCACCTTGGCTTTCTATCTATCTATCTATCTGCCTACCTACCTACCTACCTACCTACGTGTCTGTATATTTATCTATCTATCTATCTATTTGTCTGTCTATCTATGGTCCTACAGCCCTTTGTTGAGCCTTGGCCGCTTTTCTGTTTCTTAATCCTATACACAGTCGGTAGGAGTCCTTGGACGGGGGATCAGCCCAGCGCAAGGCCGCTACCTACACACAGAACAACACAAGGAGAGAATAAACGCACACAGACATCCATACATCGGGTCGGATACGAACACATGAACCAAGGTCCAAGCGGGTGAAGACGGTTCATGCCTAAGACCGCACGGCCACTGCGATCGGCTACGCATCTTGTGCCAAGCACAATTAGAAGGTAAATGTAAACACAGTTCAGGAATAAAGGCAGTCATCAATCCCTTAATGCAAAGTTAAATATCCTGAGCCTATACGAGTGAATCTGCTGGAAGTTAATTACTACCGTTTCCCTGCAGGTTAACGCTCCTACCGCGTGCCCTATCAGTAACGGCGCCTGAAGATACGGCGCTACCCAAATTCTGCGTCCCCTGTTATGCAGACCATAGCTTACAAAATGGCATATGACTGTACACACTGGCATCCGTGTGGCAGGATGGATGGTGGTACCAACCTGCAATAAGCCACAAGGATATGGAATATTCGGTACATTAGTTCCGTCTATAACTGTTCAGAAAGTCTGCTTCATGATCTTCTTGTTAGGAAACTGCGAATATATAAACTCCAACACAGAACTACACTTTCCGAGAATGTCTCATTCGTAAGTCCCTTCCTTTCATTCCTCCACTGCAGACACCCACAAGCCTGTCTTCATGAAGCTACAATGTTACTCTTCGTTGCACAATTTGTATTCACTCTGAAAGAAATTGATGTTTAATTTTACTTTCGAACTGAGTTATGAAGCTGATAGTTATTTGAATAGAATAACATGAGGATGTAGTATAAACATAGCTTACCACTTTCTTCATGAGTTTGCTTTACAACAGTACTGACATAGAATCGGCCATTATACATTATTTTTCGGTGGATGTTCCCGGAAATTTCATCCACACGAAACATGCAGTCTTCTGGGTTGTAATGTTATGTATTTCCATAGGCGTCCGTCGAGGTTCCAGGGAAATATATCACCTCTATTTTCGGGGCTGAAGAATAAGCCACGTAATAAAAAAGCACTTACAGCTCACTTACTGCTGGTTTGTTCCTTTTCTTACTTTTCTACCGCGAACATGTAGGCGATATATTCCTCCGAAAAGTTATTTGGCTTCCACCGTACATGGCATTACAACTCAGAAGATTTCACACTTCATAATCACCATTGTAAGAACCTCAAATCCAACATTTCATGTATTTGATTATTTTTAGGAGATCTTGTCTCTAGGAAGTCATCCAACTATACCGGCCACACGATTAACATACATGCAGGAAATGTCGGCATAGCAGACTGCCACATTTTCCTTCAAATATTATATTGCACTTTTCACTTCGTGTCCTTAAGTTTCTTACAGTCTCACGTACAACCGAGAAAGAGAGACGCAGCACAACGCAATATTGAGCAGACTCGCAGAGTTGTCACGCTATGGAATCCTATCCGAGAATCTCAAACGGGTTACAATTTATTCAAGATTTTCTTTAAATTCCACAGTCGAATGCCTCTATATTTCCTTCAAATATATCTCTGACTTAATATTCTGAGGTGTCCGGTTCGAGCCTGAGCTGGGGCAACAACTATACTGAGACACGCCAGCTTCCTTCCACATACTTTCAAATTCTTACATCATTATTCATCCTATCATTCGACATTACATAACCTGAGGTATTGAAAGCGTTGTTAAATAAGTCAAAAATCAATAAATATATCTCGACAGCCTTCTACCTTATCATAATATACCCTCCGATCATGCACATGTTTCATTTAACCCTCAAACAAAGCACAATAGACCACTGTAGGTCGCGGTGCAAGGGCCGAGAAGGCCTACCACTCATACATAACGCTCATACACCGAGAAGTCGTCTTAGCGCTTAGTATAGACGTGTGCCAAATTTCGGACTTGATGCTCGTCTTTCCAAAGTCTTTCGTGAATTTTCTCACACGTTTCAAGACGAATACCGAAATATCACATTGAAATAAGCCAAGAGCTCACCTCCGTCATCTCCAATTAATAATTCTCATTTATCCCTTGATTTTATTCGGAATTAATTAGATTTTCGGATCACAAACTCTCTGAAGAATGAAGTTCGTGTAAAGAAAATTTAATAATTTATTCCTGACCTCAGTGAAAATACAACGCGTCTCCAGTACAAAAACCAACGAGTTACTGCAGTTAAAGAAAAACAATCCCTTTTTAAATCCGCGATCATGACATCCATAAAAATCTTTGTGGGCCAATGCACAGATTTGTAATGTTAAAGGAGATGGTCTATTTAAAAACGATTGTGCTTTAAAAGGCTCAGCTATGGGTATAATACGCCTACAACTAAGCACTTGAGTGGCTGGTTTGGATTCAAGTAAGACTCGCTTGCAAGTTCTTATGAATATCAATAAGCAGTCAGAAGAGGAACTGAATGCTTGGCTATGGAGTCTCTAGAACATCTCTGATGGTACGTCATAACTTTACCAGAAAATCTTACAGAAGAAAACTCTTAAGTTACCCCAGCCTAACACCCTGCAAGTTTCTGTTAGCATTTCTATCGAGTTTCATGCTGAATGTTACCCCAGCCTAACACCCTACAAGTTTCTGTTAGCATTGCTACTGAGTTTCATGCTGAATGTTACCCCAGCCTAACACCCTACAAGTTTCTGTTAGCATTTCTACCGAGTTTCATGCTGAATGTTACCCCAGCCTAACACCCTACAAGTTTCTGTTAGATTTCTACCGAGTTTCACGCTGAATGTTACCCCAGCCTAATACCCTACAAGTTTCTCTTAGCATTGCTACTGAGTTTCATGCTGAATGTTACACCAGCCTAACACCCTACAAGTTTCTGTTAGCATGTCTACCGAGTTTCATTCTGAATGTTACCCCAGCCTAACACCCTACAAATTTCTGTTAGCATTTCTACCGGGTTTCATGCTGAATGTTACTCAGCCTAATACCCTACAAGTTTCTGATAGCATTTCTACTAAATTTCATGCTGAAGGTTGCCCCAACCTAAATCCCTGCAATTTACATCTCGGAACATAAGTGGAACGTTCAATCCCCAGATCACTCTGCACACATCGAAATGTCCCTACTAAGGCGTCGTGACGTCAAGAGATAAGATGTACAGATTGCAGATCCCGACCCGCAAGTTGATTATTCATCCGATTTTAAAATTAGTTACAGCGAATCTGAATGCAGTCGGAACATCGATCCAAGCCCAGACTCCTTCTCGCTGACATGCGAATACTTGATGAGGCCCTCAACCCACGCCATTGTTTCAAACCAGTTCCCCTCCTATCGTCCTCCCTCCATTTCAACACTTAAAATAGCAGAGCAGCATAAAAGCGCACTTACAGAAGCAGTGTGGTTTCTTCTGGTATGTCCAACAAAATTACTGGAGACCAAAGCTGACTGTAACACACCGGTTACTAACCAGTTTCTGTGACGTCAATTGCTTGGGTATGAAATTAACGGCACGAAGTAGAATAAACACATGCTACTTCTCAGGTAGGCCGCACACCGGCATACGTCAAGACATGTAGCAGTCAAGACACGATGTCTGCAACGTGGCGCAAAGAAAGGAGCACAGTTGAAATGAAAGAGATTATGAAAACAGCCGCGCACAGGTCTGAGTATGATGTTGATGTCAGCTTCATGCTGACGAATCACGAATGAAGCAAAAGTCCTTTGCAAGCTATTGTATGCTCATAGATACGAACTACTGTGAAGCTGGCAGCTACTGTGCTAAGGTAAAATGATCAAGTCCTCCTTCAAATTGTTCATTGGTGCAATACTGAGACACAGGAGAGACTGGGCGTTTCATATTTATTCTAAAAATTCAACTTTTGTGATTTTGCAATAAAAATACTTTTCTTTAAAAGATTTAAAAGCAATAAATATGAGATTTTTCCAAACTCGTAGATACTTTAATTTTTAGTTCAAAATTCATAGATAATTTAAGACATTAAATCTCTTCCTTTTATTTTATATTGCGTTATCATATCTCCAAGCGACCGAAGAGAGTGGCGGGTAAGCAGGCTTACACATGTAGAGAAAATTATGAATTAGAGTTATTCAATTATTCAGTAATTCCATTAATCTCTAAATTTATATGCAGATTACAGATTAATACAATTACCGCCTAAAATATTTACGATCTTCTTCAAAGGTAAAGATGAAAGGTAAAGGTCAAATTGTCTGTGTGCTTAACGAATTAAGTTGTACGTCATGAAGATTTATGGGGGAGTGGATGTATAGATCCATATTTTCTTGACCTCGGCACTAGCTGGAGGTAAGTGGTCAGCTTCAAGCCCCGGCCGCTTTACCACCTGGGAAAGAGCCCCCGGTACTCATTCGATAGGAGGCTGGGTGGGCCCCAGAAGCGGTCTGGACGCTGTGGAGAAGAGAAAATGTTTGACTCTACCGAGACTCGAACTCCGGCCCCTCGGTCGTCCAGCCTGTAGTCAATCGCTGTAGCCCCGCTATCTTATTGAAAGGTAGACTTACTAAATTATTCACTGAAGTGCACAAAGTTGTAGTGTTGTGCTTCTAAAACAAAAGTTCTCAACTGGTTGGGCACCCTCCCCCCAAGCGAGGTTTATGAGAATTCAAAGGGGGCGAGAGAGCCCATTATCTTAGTAATATTGTTACTTTAAGTAGGCATAAAATTGCGATTTTAGTGTCTGACTCCAAATAACAGAGTTTCACAACGCGATATACACAGTGAAATATGCAAGCATGCAGCCATCTGCAATAACATAGATAATATTTGAGGCGAACGAAAATGTGAATATGAATCATACAATTTTCAATCTGTTTCATTATTTTTAAAAGTAATAATTATTTTCCACTTATGTAAAATTTTTTAAAATAAAAAAAATATGGTTTTCATTGATGCAATATTAAATTCACTGTGCAAACTGAAATTAGACTAAATAAATATTTTTAAATTTTAATATACGCTATATTTCACTGGGGACCAGATTTTTGTGATAATTGATAAAGGGGCATTGCGTGTGAAAGTCTGAGAAACACTAGCTTAAGGCGCGTCCACATTACTCATGCTCGTGCTCTTGTGACTCGCTATGCTCGCGAGTAATGTGGACGATATGACAAGCAAATTTTTAATTTTTAATTTAAAAAAATATAGCCAATAAATTAAAATACGACTATATCCTATACACACTACGAGTAAATATACGGATCCTCACGCGCCGAAGCCTGGCGAGCAACTGAAGTAGTGTGGACGAAGATTTGCGAGCACACGTAAAAGCGAGACGAGTCTTCCGACGAGCACAAGGCTGGCGAGCACGAGGACGAACACGAGAAATGTGGAAGCGCCTTAAAACATCACTTAATGTATGTCATGCCTTGATTAAGCAACCCTGTAGAAAAGAAGTCCTGTGTGTTCAATGAAAGCTCCTTTATGGCGACTTTGGCTGCCAGCGTGTGTTGGAAACTCTCTAATGACGATGTAATGAAGGGCAGTATAATAGGCTTGAATTACCTGTATTACACTGGTCTTCTGTTACGAGCTCATATAAGTCCCTTCTCTAGTCTCCACTGCTTTATTACTGAAAGTTCATTGTCGTAAAGGTCAAGCCGCACAGACCAACCTGGCATTTGAAGTTCCTGCCACAAACTGAGGAGTAGGAGTAGGACAAGTGAATCGGCTAGTGCGTCTGAAGACACAGATGGAGAGACAGAGGCGTTTGGCAGGCACAATTTGCAAATCATTTTCTCTTTCCATTCTCCTTTTTGTTGAGTAGCTATTTCAAGGTCTAGAAAACCGAAATTAACGGCCGTGCGGATTCGTTGCGCTGACCACGCGACACCCTCTATCCGCTAAAGTTGACACTTACTTCGCCGACAAGCGGCGGTCGCTAGGTCGATATAGTTCGCTTGCGGACTGAAACCACGGAAAAAGAGAGTTTTTCCCCCTTTTTTTTTTTTTTGCCTCTTGTTAAATGAAAATTTATTCTTCACAGTCTTTCTTTCATATCGTTATCATCAATTGGCAACAATCTAAACATGTTACGCAACGCTGTAAATAAAACTGTTTACGATATCCATAAACATGGGTGCTGACACTCTGGACTATGCTGCCAGAGAAATTGTTAATTAGTTAGTTACAGTAGATACACTTTTATTCGCTAGAACATGTAATTTTGGGGAAGAAATGAAATAATATTCATTTTGCATTGTTAAAACTCAGTGAAAGTAACCCACAAGGCATACAAACGCGTTGATATAAGGAGAATATTGGGATGGTCCTTAGACTACCAGGTGATAAAACAGTGAAATGGATTTAATTAGATCAGGCTCTGACCAATGGCTGGTTTGCGTGAATTCACTTTTAGTACGAGGTTTCCACCAGAGCAGAAATTTCTTTCCCGAAACAAGAATCTTTGGGAAGAATTAATCGCCTAATTTACTTTGATATGACACAGACTGGATATATTAAAATGACGTGTCCAACATTTCTTCTATTTTTGCGTGTATTCGTTGCTGCGGTAACGTTTTTACGGAGTCGTTGCTTAGCAACGATAGGAGGGATACACATGCAGACTGATGGGAGGGATTTACGAGGTACGCCACTGAGAGAGGTTCAGGTATCCTACTGTAGTAGTACATAAAAAATTTCTTAAAGATTGGTTCAGGTGTTCAGATGTTAGTGGAGGGGATACACAGAGACAAGGAAAGAGACGCACAGACAGCATGGTGATCGCATTAACCTATATTTATTTTTTACAAAATAAGGAGAGTAGCCTAAAATATATCTCCTTTGGCGAAACAGCGACGATCAAACGCCGGACTGTTTGCATTATTATGATTTCCCACTACATGCTTAAAGGTTCGGCCACACAGAGCGCTACGCTATGTTCGCTACGTACGCTACGTACGCTACGTTCGCTGTGTGATGATAGCTATGAACTCTGAATGGGAAACAAAAATTTAGCAGTAAAACGGATACGAACCGATCACAGTGGCCTCAGGGTCTGAGACATAAACCGTCTTCGCCAGCTCGAAAACTTGGATCCTAGGTTCGAATCCTAGCCGAGGCATGCATTTTTCTTTGCGTTTATTCTGTGTTTGTGTTGTTCTGTGTGTAAGTAGCGGGCTTGCGACGAGCTGATCCCCCTTCCAAGGAGTCCTATCGACTGTGTATAGATTAAGAAACTGAAAAAGCTACCAAGGTTCGCAAGGGCTGTAGAGCCATAGAGAGAACTAGAGAGAGTGATACACTGACACGAAATCAAATCAGGAAGCACTGGGATATTTGTAGCAGGCCTGGCCGAGGGAAGCACGAAATCTCTTTTCGGCTTCCTGCTTACGATCCTCTGCATGGACCATAGTTGTTACGTGACGCAGCCTCCACAAGACGAAGATCGTGAAAAGAACTTCCCTTTCCAAAGCCGTTTACAATTCTGTTTGTCACCGAACAGCTGGAACTCTGTAAGGGGTAAGAAGAGAATTATGAAAATGACAAAAATCTATTTTTCTTTCCTTTCCTTCTCCTCTTTAGTTATCTTCGTATTCCTCCACTGCTTCTCCTCCTCTTTCCTTCGTCTTCTTCAGATTCTTCGCTTCCGTTCTCTTCTTCCTTTCTTATTTCAGCTCTACTTTTTGTCCCTCTGTTTCTTTTTCGTTCTTCCTATTATCTTCCGCCCCTATCTCATTTTCCTTAATTTCATTTTACATTTTCCCTCTTCTTGTCTTCCTGCTTCTCCTATTTCTTATATTTCCCTACAACGTCTAGTGTATGCTTGTGGCAGAAATGAAAGCTGAAAGTTGTTAACACAGAAGCAGATTTTTACACTTGCACACTACTGGATTCGAAATGATGGACGATATGTTGTAAGCAAACGCTGCGCTGATAACCCGTAGAATTTTGCGATCAGCATCAGGGGAAACGTTTGGATTTAAGAGAGCAGAGGCCTACTATCTCATAGTTCTATTCAGTAGGGTTCTTTTAATAGACAGGTATATTAGCCTAGCATCTGAGTGGACTTTATGTGCATTAAAAATCATTTTTCATAAATATTACATTCACAGTACGATAAGTTATGTTGAAGGAACAAGAGGTACAAGCGGTACCGAAGTAACAATTTGCTTCATATTACACTAAATCTTCTTTCTTTCATTCATCTCATGCAGGCACTTCCCATTCATTTTTATTGCTAGTGGGGTGGGACTGAGTCTCTTGTACTGGGGCCACTTCTGGCCTATTGTACCAGCCCCAGATGATAGGTGAGGGTGATTGTGGAGCACTTAGATCATACATGGACGGACAGAGGGATATAGATGGCCACCACATAAGGCGCTCATTTTTAATTCCTCATATATAGTACTGTAACAAATCTGATCAACGCGTTGCCAGGTAACAGCTCTGTAAACAGAGTCCTACACGCAACAATAGATGAGGCTGTGTTTTCTATATCGTCCGTGCAGAACAGCAATGGAACAACGGGGTTATGCAACCCGTTTCTAAGCAACTGCTCGGTAAACACACTTCCGCGCAAGCAGTGACGTCAGCAACAATAGAGACGGTGCTTTCCGTAGTGTCTGTGCAGAGTGCTTATAAGAGAAGTGAATGCAGTGACAAGAGTTAGTTCAAGGGCAGTTACGATTTCAGTCGTAAGCTGGAGGAGTGAGTCCAGAAGAGTTTTTAGTTCCGAGGTTCCGGAGTGATGAAGACGAAATAGAAAGAAGACTTCATACTGATTTGAAGTGCTAGTTTATGTGTTAGGATCTACTGCCAGGAGACGACTAGTGAAGACTGGGAATCCTAGTGTGTGTTCAACGGTGAACTAGAAATTGTGTAAATTAGCGATAACAATGTATTGTCCGTATTTAAGTGTGATTAACAGCACTTGTAACGAAGGTGCTAATAAATCCAATCATACGAACTAGAACCCGTTATTTTCGTCACGCTTATCACCATACACGTGGCAGTATATATGAAAAGTTATTGTGACGGTGAGAAAACGCATCTCTATATATTGACAGAGTTGACGTTTTGAGCACTCCTGCATATGAAAAAGTAGATTTCGTTATGCCGTTTCTCTAACTGTCTTTATGTGCGTGTATATGGTTCGGTGCCCGATGAATATGAACATTCTAACTCTAAATATAAGGGACTTTCAAATGGGGTTCCAAGAAGCAAAATGAACATTTTCTCGGAAAAGATTTCCATTAAATTTCAGTATTAAAGTAAACCGTCTGCTTAACTGAAACTACATACATGGTATCTTAGGGACGCGCAACAGAGGCGTAACGCGAAATGTGGGCTTTAGAGGTCGGAGGATTTCATTGATTATGTAGGGTTTGAGATTTTCACAGCGGTGGTTCTGAAGAGTAAAATGTTCTGGGGTATAACGCCGTGTAGTCCGTTGCAATTTAACGGCCACCTGCTTTCATGCTGGTGCCTTGCTCGACTTATTATTAAACCCTGAAGATAGAAGTGATATATTCCTCCGAAACATCGATTGACTTTCAACGGACTACACCGGGTTATATCCCGGAAGGTTACTATCTTCGATTTCACTGATTTGTATTCAATTACCAACAAAGATATACCGAATAACAATCGATTAAATGTCAAAGGTCACGTACAGTAATCAAGGTCAGTCTCATGTAGCACACTGTCAAGTATCCTGGTTACGAGGCTAATAATTAATGGGTTCCGGATTACATGAATCCGTTTATTTGACATGCACCGGTCGTAAGTACAAATAATTACAACACTTCGAAAGATTACTGACACAATAATAATAATAAAGCAAAGTTTTCAGCACTTCACTTTTATATGCTCCTGGAACGAATCCGGTGATTTAAGTCCGTACGAAGCCAAGTCCAATTCCGTAAGTCCGTAATTATGTAATTCCGCAATCCCGTAATTAATTAATTATGATTCTGAGTCTTATAGCCGACGGATAGTCGACCAGTCTGCCTTGGAATAAAGTATTCATCTGGCCGGTCACGGTAGCCGAGCGGTCTAAGACATGCACTGTCTTCGCTCGCTCGGAAGACGGGATCGTGGGTTCGAATCCCACTCAGGACATGGATGTTTGTGTGCGTTTTTCTGTGTTTGTGTACAGGTAGAGACCTTGCGGCTAGCTGATCACCCGCCCAAGGAGTCCTACCGAATGTGTAAGATCTAGAAAAACCGAAGTGATCAGAGAAGTTCATGGAGGTAGGCTTAGGCCCACTGGGGCTGTAGTGCCAAGGGAAAAACGGATTCATCTGAGGCGTACGAGCAAATTTTTATTACTGTCATACAATTGCGGGTTTGTTGATGTGGGGCACTCTCTCTGACGATAGGACGGATCTGTCGTTTACAATTGTGCTGGTCTTCGCCAGCACAGTCGCTCTGGGATCCGACTCCCGTGGGACTCGCGACCATATTTTATTGTCTCAGATTCGAGACTTCCCTTTTCGTCGCCTTCTACGATTCGCAGGGTCACGGTCTGGCAAAATCTCCTGTTATAATGTTTCGGCGAGCCGTATATGTCGCTTTTTACAACAGTACAGTTATTGCGAGAGACATGTAAATGAAAAATTCTTCACAGTCAGATTTCGTGACAAGAGTGAACGGGAAGACGGGTTTCGGCCCGACAGAAAAGGGGGACTGATCTGGTATACAGATGGTTCCAAGAGAAATAAGGGCACTGGAGCTGGTGTGTTCTGCTATGACACGAGGCGGAAACTTGGTTTCAGCCTTGGGCAGTATACTTCAGTATTCCAGGCAGAAGTATATGCCATTAAAGCATGTATTATGGAGAATTTAGATAGGAACTTTAGAAATAGGATCATCTACATTCTATCTGACAGCCAAGCTGCACTTAAAGCACTTGACAAACACCAGATCAACTTAAAATTGTTCTGCGATTGCCACAAAACTTTCATGGAACTGGCCAAACATAACAGGGTACAACTGATATGGATGACGGGGCATGAGGGTATTGCTGGAAACGAAATAGCAAACCAATTGGCCAAGATTGGAACTGAACAGCGGTTCATAGGACCTGAACCAGCCTGTGGCATCTCTATAGGAGTCGCCAGAAAGGTAATCAGGGACTGGACTAACATGAAACACAGGAAATACTGGGGATCCTTGACTGGATTCAAGCAAGCAAAGGGACTCATACATACTGAAGTGACATCTGCCGGCCAATCCCCGTGTCTCCTACCAGTGGGACCTAAAAAGGATTCCCGCGTAAGAGTGTTTAGCAGGTGAGTCGCTCTATTGTCCTTCTGACCGCTTGGTGGAACTATCGAAATTCAGTTCCGGAGGCTTTCTATGACGATGTTTATTTACGTATTTTTCTGACTGGTGTTTCGACCATTTGAGTTCTACCCAAGTCGAGGGAGCGAAGGTCCTTATCACCCTGGTATCAAGTTATTTACGGCAGAGAAATAATTGTTCCAGATCTTCTGTGGATACAATGTCACAGAGACTTTACTTCACTTGATCGAGGTAACTTGAGTTGGTTGCCCAAGAATGACTGTAACTCAGGTTCATTCTATTTGCCTGTTTTTGCTTGTGAAATACTTGTCTGCATTTTCTACGGATTTCTGACTGGGCAGAGGAAAGTATAAGCAGAGGACATTCTCCTGTCATTTGTATATTAAATTAATGTCATTATACGTTAGCTAGCTGTTCCAACTCTTCCATGCCAGTGTCCATTTTGCTTTTTCGTTTTAAGTAGCTGTAATATTTAACAATAGTCTATCTATGACAGGAGGTTGGAGAAAAATACATAATGATGAGCTTCATAACTTGTAATCTTCTCCAAGTATAATTGGAATGATCAAGTAAAGGATGATGAGGTGGACAGGCCATGTAGCACGAATGGCGGAGACGAGGAATGCGTATAGGATGTTGGTGGGAAAGCCAGAAAGAACGAGACCACTGGAAAGACCATGCCGTAAGTGGGTGGACAATATTAAAATGGATCTTAGAGAGAGGATGGGATGGGATAGATTGGATTGATCTGGCTCAGGATAGAGCGCAGTGGGGGGCTCTTGTGAACATGATAATGAAACTTCGGGTTCCATAAAATGCTGGGAAATTCTTGAGTAGCTGCAGAATTGGCGGCTCCTCAAGAAGGGCTCAGCTCCATGAGTAAGTAAGTTTAGCTATCTATCTGTCTCTAAAGTCTTTTGTTGGACCTTGGCCAATTTTTAAGTTTCTTAATCCTATACACATTTTGTGCCGGTCACGGTAGCCGAGCGGTCTAAGACATGCACTGTCTTCGCTCGCTCGAAAGCCGGGATCGTGGGCTCGAATCCCACTCAGGGCATGGATGTTTGCGTGCGTTTTTCTGTGTTTGTCTACAGGTAGAGGCCTTGCGACGAGCTGATCACTCGCCCAAGGAGCCCTACCGTGTGTGTAAGATCTAGTAAACCGAAGTGAAACGGAGAGTTTCATGGAGGTAGGCCTAGGCCCAAATTGGGGCTGTAGCGCCACAGAAAAAAAATACACATTTTGTAGGAATCTTTGGACAGAGGAACAGCCCGTCGCAAGTCCACTACCTACACACAGAACAACACAAACACAGAATAAACTCACACAGACATCGATGCCTTCAGTTGGATTAGAACCCAGAGTTAGAGCGAGCGAAGACAGTTCATGCCTTAGACCACGCAGCCACTGTGATCGTAATTTAATAATAGTAAACAAAAAAACAAACGCCGTGTCCTGTAGTCCGCAAGCGACCGCCGCTTGTCAGCGAAGTTAGTGTCAAATTTAGCAGATAGAGGGTATCGCGTGGTCAACGCAACGAATCCCCATGGCCGTTAATTTCGGGTTTCTAGACCGGTATTCTAAATACGTTATGCGCCTATCGTAACTGCTTTGCTTCTATTACAATTATCAATTTCTATCTCGTTTTTAACCCGTCTTTTAATTGCTTTCGTAGTGTTGCTAGGTACATTTACCCTACTAAATACACATTTTATTACTTGTTTAATCTCTTTCTCCCTTGTTACGTCAACAGAAGTACCCTTACGTCTACACCTAAGTTATGTATAGGGTTCTGGAGCTAGCGTGTTGGCAGTCGCCATACTTTACCTATCTACTCGAGCTTCCATTTTGCTGTCCCCTTCTGCCTTGAGGGCATTAAAAACCAGTAATTAAATCGGAGGTGATTGAAACATACCTCCCCGTCCTCATGACTATGTGTAGACCTGAATATAAGGAGGGAGGTGGAGTACACTTCAAATTTCATTGAAACATGTAACTAATTTCTAAAATGTAATATGAAAACGGGCGTGAATGAACCCGACGTCACTTTTTGGTTCATTTTATGCATGTTGTGTGCAATATTAAGTTTTAATAAGGAAACAGACTGTAGAGAGGAAGCTATCTCGAACGTGGAACGAAATACAGGACCATTTTAGCCTGACCTAGTCTTCCCTGCCAGTTTAATTTAATATTCAGCTCCTTCGCTTACCTCGGCTTCCTGTCTTCACATGAATGAAGGATATTAAATAAGTTTGAACACCGCGACTCGAGCTCTGTGAATATCCCGAAGTCTGTAGACAGGTCGTATCGTGGATACCTCAGATTATAACGTATCTGGTACACCGATTAATTAAGCCAAGGAATAAAGCTGAAATAAGCCTGTGGGTGGGACAGTTCGGTCGCAACAAACGAGTACAGTCGCTTCCGTTTTTGTCCAGATTACGTTTATTAATATTGTTGTCCTATTATTAGGAAATGTTCGGATCCAGTAGATTGGAAATATGAGAAATGGGAAGGATATCGTAGGCTGAGAAGCTCAATAATGTTTGTTCTTCACCTAACATTACTAGGGGCCGGGATAGCTCGGTCGGTACAGCGTCTAGGCTGTGGAATGGACAACCGAGGACTCGGGGTTCATTCCTGTTAGGGTCAGGAGATGTTCTCTCCTCCATAATGTTCAGACCGACTCTGAGGCCCACCCAGTGTCCTATCCAATAGGTACCGGAGGGTTGCTTCCCTGGGGGGCAAAGCGACCGGGTCGTGAAGCTGACATCTCACCTCCATCTAGTGCCGAGTTCAAGAATGGTGGCGCCATAACCTCACTCCTCCCAAAAGCTTCAACGAACCAAATCTCCAAGAATACATCTAACATAACCTCTGATAAATTTCATGTTAGCTCTCAATCTCGAAACATTCGACATCTCAACTGACACCATTTAAGTTTATTCTACTGTTGCAACAATTCAGTATAATTTTATTTATTTTATTCCATAATTCTTTTTAAAAAATGACAATCCATACGTTTCAACAAAATGACGAATTAAATATAAGTAAAAAAAAAAACCCTTTGGTGTCTCCACCTTATCGTGGTGAGGGGGTTTGAGTATGCCAAGGAACCTGAGAGCTATACCAGCGGTAGCGTAGCTACTGGCAGGGCCTCCTTTGCTGGACAGGTCAAAGGGTAAGCATCAGACGAAGAGAGAGACCAAAAACCAAAAACTGATGCCGGAAGCAGAGTCATCAGCAGCGACTTGAAGCACAGAGCAAATGATGCTCGAGATGGTTCAAGTTCGTATAGCAAGAGGCGTGACCAGAGTGGTTTGAACGGCTGTTGTACTGCGATGTGGAAAGCAAATGGAAAAAAAGCAGAGACACCATGTATGCGAACCAGAAGACGTAAGAAGATGCTGGGTGACCTTGGGGACAGAAGAGGATATTCTCATTTGAAGGAGAAATCTCTAGATCGCATTAAGTGGAGGAACTGTTTTGGGAGAGACTGTGGACCTGTCGTCTGACAGATTACTGATGAATGAATATAATATGTTCATGGTTATTAGAATAATCACAATTTATGCACACGTCTTATAACCTACGTTCATATTACGTTTTAATTACAGCAATTATAGTGTAAATTAATATCAACTACTAGGCATTACACCACTTTCTTTATGAATACTAACATGCGTAAAGAATTTACGTAAAATACAATAATGCAAAACTATTGAAAACCTGAGTCCATATCTCAATAAGGTGCGAAAATGTAATTAAAACTCAAAAATAGAATTTATGGTCATTTATCACCTGATAAATACCCATATATCGAAATATGAAAATGTTTTAACAAAAATTAGTTGCCACTGAAAGTGTATCGACGTTCGGGTAAGGTGAAATTCAATTTTGTTAGTCTTGCAATTTTTAAGGACAGTCTGGCACAATTTAATGGACTTAACTTCAGTACCTTTTCGCATACTGAAGTCTCAAAGTTCCAGTTAAGCACATACGCGGGGTGGCAGAGCCTGCAGGTGTTCGTAGGAGGAGGTTCAGTGATTTCAATTTCGAACGAGACGCGAGGAAAATTTGAATTGAGTGCGAGAGGAGAAAAAGGGGAGGGGGGGAGTCGGAGACTGACTCGGTCAGGACACTGTCAGTACAGTACGTAATACGAGTATATGAGGAAAAACGACATTAGTCACACTTCTCTTTCATTGTTCCGAGAATTCCAAGCATCAGAAGTCCACATATTTTACCGAAATATTATCAGTTGGTTCAGTGATTGTTGATTTATTTAAGAACACTTATTCAACTACATATGTTATACACATATGACGTCGGATGTTGGATGATTGTGGAGATATTGTGACATGTCTAACCGTTGCTGGGCAACGGGCTATAAAGAAGAATTCAATTAAGCAGCATAGAGTAAAGAATCGACTCGAGTCGAGTTTAGAGACATCAGTCTGCCAGGATATGAGCTTCGAATTTAACTGACGTGAGTCATGTCTTCGGAATTTACAGCTGCACAATAATGGCAAGAAAGTAATTAAGCTGAGAAATAAGTTTTCATGTGCTATTTGAAATGAGTGAGAGTGCTTGAAATCCGTTGCCAGGATACGACTAGTGAAGACTGAGAACCCTAGTGCGTGTGCAGCGGTAAACTGTGAAATGTGTAGATCAACGATAGCGCTGTATTTCTGGCAATCCTGAGCTGAATGTATAAGGTGTCAATAAATCCAGTCATCCAATCCAAAATCCCATCTATAGTCACCCCTACACGTGAGAGTATGGAGTGATTAATTGCATCACTAGTCATTTCGATGACATGGCGCCGAATGTCAGGATGAAAGGTGAATAAATATTGGAAAGGGGTATGTAAGGAAGGAGTAGTGCCCTAATTTAAGGCACTATCCCGGAATTTGCCTGGAGGGACTAATGAAAACCATAAAACCCATCATTAGGCTATCCCGTCTCAGGGCCGACATTTGAAGCCGGAATGCAATTCGTGAGCGTTGATTATTCAACAGTGATGTTCACCATCGAAACTGTGGTATAGGCCACTTTAATTAGTCATGTTTACTCTTATTGCATGATTTTCCTTAGGAGCCAAAGCTGATAGAGGTTTTTCTTTGGATATTTAACTACATGAAGTACAGCATTTAAAACAATATTGAAACTTCAATGTTCATATTTAAAATTTGTCAAATAAAAATGGAAAATATTGTCGAGAACTATAATTTTGACTACGTTTCGGTTTCTTTCTGAAATGAGTCATTGTTGAGAAAGCTGAAAGGTCAGTTTGACCTTCATATAACGTCCCGCATTCACCGACATCAGCCGAAATTAGAACTTCCAAGTTTTTACACCGATGACTTCATCAGAACCTATTCAGAAGTTACAGAGCTGGAAAGCAAGGATTAGCATAAAGACTAAGGAACATGACCTTTCCATTCTATATCCATTTAATGCACCGCGAGCAAAGAGTACAGAAGGAAATATCTTTCTGATAACACGTAGTAAAATAAGCAATGTTTGGTGATGGAATTCAATTAATGGCACATTTGTAATTAGTAACATAGGAAACTGTACAATTAAACACCCTGTTTCATGTCTTATGTTCAAACAACTCTCCTCAAAATAATATTAATAGGTAAGGAAGAGCATGAGAGAAATCTGAACATAATTTGATGTGGATTTCACATTATATCTACAAGTAGGACGCGCCATAACTCAAGCGGTTAGCCGCTGGCTTCCCACCGAGGAGGACCGGTTTCGATCCCGGGTCTGGTCAAGTGGGATTTGTGGTGGACAAAGTGGCGCTGGGGCAGGTTTTCCCCGAGTACTTCGGTTTCCCCTGCCGATCTTCATTCCACCAATTACTCCACAGTCACCCTCACATATCATCTCGGGCTGGTAAAATAGGCCAGAAGTGGCCGCAGTACAAGGGGCTTAGTCCCACCCCACTAGCAATAAAAAAAAACAGGTTGAATAGCCTAATACGACTAGTTAGGTGAAGCGTGCGTGTTTCTCCGAAAAGTCGGTACACCTACAAATCTATAGGGTGCTTTGACTATAAGACCAAAATCAGAAAATATAGCATGCTGAAACTTCGGATAGTTAACGCGATTGAGGTGCGTCCACATTACTCGTGCTCGTGCGTCAGAAGCTTAGTGCTGCCGGAAAAGCAGGATCTGGAGCTGACGAAGTGGACGCCCAAACTGGTTTGCATACAAAGCCTTCGCATTTCTTCACAACAGATATCAGCTCCAGATCCTGATTTTCCGGCAGCAGTAAGCTTCTGACGCACCAGTACGAGTAATGTGGACGCGCGAGGAAAATAATTCTTAGCTGGCTGTAGTTCATATTAAGTGGCAAGGACTGCATGGGAGTGGTTCATATTAAGAGGCAGATATTGCATGGGAATGGTTCATATTAATAGGCAGATATTGCATGGGAATGGTTCATATTAAGAGGCAGATATTGTATTGGAATGGTTCATATTAAGAGGCAGATATTGCATGGGAGTGGTTCATATTAAGAGGCAGATATTGCATGGGAATGGTTCATATTAAGAGGCAGATATTGCATGGGAGTGGTTCATATTAATAGGCAGATATTGCATGGGAATGGTTCATATTANGAGGAAAATAATTCTTAGCTGGCTGTAGTTCATATTAAGTGGCAAGGACTGCATGGGAGTGGTTCATATTAAGAGGCAGATATTGCATGGGAATGGTTCATATTAATAGGCAGATATTGCATGGGAATGGTTCATATTAAGAGGCAGATATTGTATTGGAATGGTTCATATTAAGAGGCAGATATTGCATGGGAATTGTTCATATTAAAAGGCAGACATTGCATGGGAGTGGTTCATATTAAGAGGCAGATATTGCATGGGAATGGTTCATATTAATAGGCAGATATTGCATGGGAGTGGTTCATATTAATAGGCAGATATTTTATTGGAATGGTTCATATTAAGAGGCAGATATTGCATGGGAATGGTTCATATTAATAGGCAGATATTGCATGGGAATGGTTCATATTAAGAGGCAGATATTTTATTGGAATGGTTCATATTAAGAGGCAGATATTGCATGGGAGTGGTTCATATTAATAGGCAGATATTGCATGGGAGTGGTTCATACTAATAGGCAGACATTGCATGGGAATGGTTCATATTAAGAGGCAGACATTGCATGGGAGTGACAGGAAATGAACACATGAACTGAAGAATCATAAGAATGGCAAAACTTCATCCGTAACGTGCGGTACAGCTCAGCCACTTCAACTTTCTTCCGGTCCATTATTCATAAATTACAACTAGCAGAATTTACAACAAGCAGCAGAAGGTTTGGTTCAACAGTGAGGGAAAAGGAAATCTTTTTTCCTCTCACACACGGGATATAAGTCCCCCTCTTAAGCTTCCTGCGGACACAATGCTTCTGCTCATGTGGGGAAAAAGAAGGAAGCTAAGAACGCAAAAACAACACCAAGAAAACATGCAATAAACAGAAAATGAGCTAGGAGCTAGCCTATTAAACTAACTGGAAAGAATGGAACAATGAACAGAAGTAGAGAATGTAGTGTCCAGAAGATTGAAACCGAGAGAAGATGCGAAAAGAAGATAACGTGCAGGAAGAGGTAAAGCAGATGAAATAGAGAAGTAAATAAACAACGGCACAAGTGTAAAAGAAACAGACAGAGAAAACGAGAAAAAAGCTAAACAGAGGATAATAAGTAGTAAAACAGAGTAACGACAAAGAATCGAAAAGGAAAGGACGATAGGAGATGATAAAAAGAAATAAAATATTTATAGAAATTTTTGATGCAGAAATAAAATGAAGAGTAGAAAGACAAAATAAAATGAGAAACATTGAAAATGAAAAGAAATTGAGAAATACATGAAAGAGAAAGAGAAAAAATGAAAAGAATTGCAGAGAAAGAAAATAAAAGGGGTATATGAAAGAACAGAGAGAAAGAAACAAAGAAATGCTTGAGAAGGAAAACTAACCGACAAATAAAGGAGGAAAAAAACAAATGATAAGAAAATAGAAGAAATGATGAGTATAATGAAGAAAATTAATAATATTAGGAGAACTTGGAGAGGAGAACGATTGGAAGCTTTTAAGAGAGAAATGAAAGGCGATGATGCATCCTGTCGCCTTTATTCTGCACTGGACAGCCAACCACCCAGCCGCCATCTCCACCGAACCACGCTTCATCATGTCAACAAACTTATGGCAGTAGAAGCAGCCTATGATCTTACTTCTGAGCGACATATAGGCTGACAACTGAAGTCTATATGAATCTGTGTGCTGTCTGGGAGTCTACGGTAGGCTACGTGAAGTCAAGTTCCCTTCAGGTCTGGTTGATTTCATTCCATTTAAAATGACATCATGGATAAGTTGGCTCATTTTTCTTTGGTTGATTCTTACAATATTCGAACCATCTATTTCATTATAAACCTAATATTGTATATAACGATTATGAGGAGGAAAAAAGTAAAGGTATCCCTGTAACAGGCCGTGGAGGCCCATAGGGTTGTAAGATGTTGAGGTTCCTACATTATCTATACAATCGGCTCATAGATGGCGGTGAGGTTGTCAGCCTTACTCGCCGGTCGCCCTTTACCCCCAGGAAGATTCATGGTACTCCTTAGAGGCTGAGTCGACCCCAGGGCCATAATGCGGCTGGAAGGGATAGGTAAATTGAAAAAATTCACCTCATCGGTATTCAAACCCGTGACCTTCCGGCTTGTAGCATAGTGCCTCAAACAACTACGCTACCGCGTATAATGACGTATTCTGAGCTATAATCACTGTATTCTGCTGGAGACTAAAGCAGGTACAAACCATTTCGTTAGAGACAGCCAACATCCGGTTGAATTTCGAATCCTGTATCTTCACAGAACTTTAGTACTACTCAAACCTACATATCCAGAGGAGACTGATAAACTTGAGGCGCCTGTAACTCAGATCACGATCAGAAACAAGCTATCTAACTTCGAGTTAGTTGTTTACACGACCGCTTCGAGATACTACCTTTGGAGGCACCATTGCATGCAGCATCTCAGTGTATGTTACATGACCCCAGCAGTGGATAGAGAGATGTAGAATAATATAAGTATTTTTAATTGCTAGTGGGGTGGGACTAAGTCCTTTGTACTGCGGCCACTTCTGGCCTATTGTACCCGCCCCAGATGATAGGTGAGGGTGATTGTGGAGCAATTGGTGGAATGAAGATTGGCAGGGGAAACCGAAGTACTCGGAGAAAACCTGCCCCAGCGTCACTTTGTCCACCACAAATCCCACTTGACCAGACCCGGCATCGAACCCGGGCCGCCGCGGTGGGAAGCCAGCGACTAACCGCTTGAACTATGGCGCTAGAATAATATAATAGACAAGAATCTAAAAGTCTAAACAAAATCTGGGTTTCCATTGTTGGATCTGAGCTTCTTACGGCCGTAACTATAAAGAGTGGGGCCTTCCGGGTCCTCAGCGTTTGTGGAGTTACAACCATAAGCCTTATTGTGCTGCTTGCGGAAATGGAACAGAGTCTTGCAGGAGAAAGCATGATAGTTCTGTGTTTCTGTGGTTTATAAAGGCAAGGAAACCGTGAACAAGTACCGCACAACACTTAGTGAAAGAATATCTTGGAAAGTCATCAAGACCCAGCTGGATATACAAGCATTAAAACGCACGTTATTGAAATGAATGGCTCTGAATACTGTCTAAGGGCGGTCGCACACCAACTGCGTCAAGACAAGCATCAAGACATGAAACAAAAGACGTAGCCTTGCTTCATTCGTGATTCGTCAGCATCATGACTCAGACCGGTGTAAGACGGTTTTCATAATCTCATTCTTTTTAACTGTGCTCCTTTCTTCGCGTCATGTCGAAGACATCGTGTCTTGACTGTAAAGCTTGGGTTTCCTCGGGTAGCGGTACCGTAATCAAGCGGCCGTAATATGACGGTGAATGACGTCACAAAAACGTTTCGATGGAAACCATGTTCCTATGTTTCCATGGCAACGTTTTAGGACGTCATTCACCGTCATATTACGGCCGCTTGATTACGGTACCGCTACCCAAGGAAACTCAAGCTTTACATGTCTTGACGCATTCCGGTGTGAGGTCTACTGGTCTTGCTGGTTGTTTGGTTGGCTTACTCTTCCACACTAAAGATGGGAGCAATATGTTCCTCCGAACATAGTGACCGTTATCCTAACCTGAAATCCTGTTTACTAAAGTAGGTTTGTACCTAGTGTGGATTAACTGGAAATGATTCATGAGAGGGGCCAGGGGCACGATCTTGTGTTAGTGGTGTTTAATCCGATTCTTTGTTCATAGTCCATTGTCTGCGGAGAGGGAAAATGTAAACGTACATACAGACCAAATTTGAAGCCATAAATATCGGAAATTTATTTACCATACCCTCACTCATTCACTCACTCACCCGTGGAGCTGAGCCCTTCTTGAGAAGCCGCCAAATGTGCAGCTACTCAAGAATTTTCCAGAATTTTATGGAACCCGAAGGTTCATTGCTGTGTTCACAAGAGCCCTCCGCTGGTCCCTATCCTGAGACAGATCAATCCAATCCATACTATCCCATCCTATCTCTCTAAGATCCATTTTAATATCGTTCACCCACCTACGTCTTGGTCTTATGTACAATATCTAGTTAAATATTTACAATATTAAAAATTGTTAATAAAAATTGTAGATAAGAGGTATATATATATATGCTCATGATGTGTATGTTTTATAGAAAATGCAAGTAGTTCGACTGGAATCCCATCTGAGTCAGGGCTCATATCAGACTTACAGAAAGCAAAATAGAATTCGTAAGATTTGAGGTTTTCACGGCTGTGACTATGAAGAATGTCGTCTTCTAGGATGTGGCGCCGTGTAAATATTGTGTGAACCGACGTTTCGGAGGAACGTATCGCCTCCATCTTCAGGGTATAAAAATCCGTGAGCGCCGAACCAGCGTGAGCAGGTGGCTGCAGTCAGCAGACGTTCCTCCGAAACGTCGGTTGACAGAATATTTACACGGTAATTACCTGGAGGCGCAGAGAGAAACCACACAAATATTTGAATCAGGAGGGCTATTTTCCGGCCTGGAAATGAAACGGTAATCTATTGAGTGCAGCCGAGAAAAACTACAGTTATGGCCCCGTCTTCCGGTCATCATAAGTTACTTAGTGTATGGGCCAGTGGACAAGACATGGAACAAAGAAAATTTAGTTAATCCTCCTATTACGAACACTAAATAAGCGATTTTTTTAATAAATAACCTTCCTTTTCAGTGTTCATAATGGACTGTCCTACAACGAAGCCATAGCGAGCATCAGATCTGCAACCCATTTTCACAGCCAAACATCGTTTTGTGCTGTGTTTCGTAGGCCACCTATTCTCAACAGAATCCGAGGCTCCACTCCTGTTGTTTACTTTTTCTTAAAACATCCTGCCCTACAGCATCATTTCCAACAACCATAACATATCTGTATGTCTCTGCTCATATGTTCACATTAAATTATTATTATTATTATTATTTATATAGTGTATATTATTATATATAGGCGCGTATATACCTTTCAAAGTCCCAGTATTTCTTCGTGTTTCCTTTAAACTCAAGGAGATTTTATTTTCAGTTGAGTAATTCTCTTCAGCTTAATGACGAACTTCAAGAATCCTACCCCTGGAATCCAACAAACTGACTAAGTAACTAAATGGATACGGGTTATTTTTAGAAGTTGATAGCTGTTCAACTTATCCAAAACTATCCTGTCTTTCATGGCATCTGAAAGCCAATTGCAGTATTCATGAAAACATAATACACTGAGCTACTTGAATCCTAACCACACCATCACACTCGAATACTAGCAACAGTCTTAAAATTATCCTCTCCCCTATGCCTAAGCCTCCCCAGTTGTTTTCTATTTAGAGTCTTTAGACTAAAGTTTTGTTTAATTTTTATCTTGTGCGTAATATATGCCCCATTTAACTCATCCTTGAATTAAGCACCATAACAGTGTCAAGTGAAGGGTACAACTTTAATATTATTTAGGTATATAATGGGCCGCGCCATAGCTCAAGCGGTTAGTCGCTGGCTTCCCACCGCGGCGGCCCGGGTTCGATCCCTGGTCTGGTGAAGTGGGATTTGTGGTGGACAAAGTGGCGCTGGGGCAGGTTTTCACCCAGTACCTCACTATCAATAAAAAAAATGGTATATAATTGTCATCATCCAGTTATTTTTATTGGCTCCATACATTCTTCTCCTTACTTTTGTCCGCCCTGGACCTATATTCTTGCTCCAAAAAGGCATCCCCACATTTCACACTTACATAAACACAGATACATGCAGAGACTTGTATATATACGTAGGAACATACGTAATATAACAGGTACATATTGGTTTTGTATGATTCAGCCTTTAACGCCGTTCAACTCTTCGGTCAGTGCTAACGCTGAAGTGGACGACTGGACCATGTGCAATGCATATTGATTGCCCCGCATTTGGGAGACTTTATAGTGGCAGGAGTTCCCATGATCCTATCAACGTACGCCTAGTTTAAGGGCCTCCAGACGTTAAAGGAGACATTTATTCTCCGTTTTATATGCCACTGTGCCAGACAGAGAGTTTACTGTTAGAGTAACGGCCATTTCAAGGAGTTCAGTGGATTTGATTTGCTACTTAAAAGCCTTTTAAGAGTATTTCTGTACGAAATGTAACAATAAAAGGATAAGGAGGAAATAGTTCAGTTAATTATTCCCTTTGTCTGAAAGTTTTATCTTCGAAAATATTGGAAAAAAGTAGATGACTTTAGTACTAAGGTGGGATTTCATTCTGGTTCATATTAATACAAAATTCTCTTTTTCCAAAATCGGTTCAAATCATAAAAATTTGTTTGTAACGATAAAAACATATTCCATTAATCTCAACAAATTTTATTCGATTTTTTTTTCGATAAGGTAAATGTAACTTATAAACAAATAGGTATAAAAAATCTGTAAATATGCAGTCCAATATTTTCTCATTAATCCTATTAATGACACTATTAAGAAAACCATGATTATCAAATTAGATAATATAATGTTATATCAGTACCTCTGTTAGTAAAACTTGGCAATGAAGAAAAGTAAAGTAAAGGTATCCCTGTAACTGGCAGTAGAGGCCCATATGGTTGTGAGATGTTGAGGTTCCCACGCTTCCTAGACAATCGGTTCACAGATGGCGGTAAGGTTGCCAGCCCAGCAAGAAACCATGGTGCTTGCCACCTGCTATCTCGTTACTATCTCACTCGGCTTATTTTGCAACCCTGAACTTGTCGGCGATAATTTCCTCCGAAATATGGGTTGACTGTTAACAGACTAGACGGCATCATAGCCCAGAAAATAATATGCTTTATAATCACCGCTGTGAGAACTTCAGAACCTCCTTATCCATTGTTTCGACTGCATATTGAAGGAAACGCGCAGACTGACACCCTGGTATGCTTCTGAGCACTGCAATTACATACAGTAATCCCCTCGCTTTATAATCAGCCTTATCCCTCGAACTGCCGGTGTATGATATGTGACGCTCAACATTATAATCCAGCGAAAAATCCGCTTCGTTTCATTCTCCAGTATTTACTGAACGGATCCAGAACCGATGCTACGTAATTACAGCAGTTCATTGTTCGAGTAAATAGCATCGCTCTCTGTCCACTGCACCCATGAGCTGCAATCAACAGACGAGGGCTGCTAATGTCATTAATATAATTAATTTTATTTAAAATATCACCTAAAGCGTAAAATGATTGGTGACAGGATTTACAAATCTTTCTCAAACCCCACTACAAATCCACAAGTTCTGGTTTAAGTTTGCCTCACTTACTGATCGGTAAAGTCACTCTTTCGTTACGAATGGGTAGCAGCTTCGAGAAAACATCTTCTTCCCTAAGTATCCTTTCATTTTCAGTTTAAGAAATGAAGAAATAATGCAAAAAAGGAACATGCAAAAGATGGAGGAAAAAGGTCGAAAATGTGAGAAAAATGAAGAAAAAATTGAGGGGAGAGATAAACAAGGACACAACGAGGAGAGAAGGAAGATTTATTTAAATACATCGCCGTTACTTCGGATATTATCCATCGTCTTCAATTCTTTCAAGACGACGTTTCGGAAACTGCGTATTTCCCATCATCATGAGTAATGCTGTTCCACGCTTAAAGTTTTTAGGATTCCAGTGATTGAGACGAGCTTTCTTATAACGGAACCAACTGGACAGGAATTTCAATCTTACGCCTCGTGTCGGAACCAGATCGAATTTCCAAAACAGTGTGTTTGGCAGATGTCAAGACCATACCCAAAATAATATTCATGTTTACTATTAAACACAATCTTTAGGAACACACACATATTCAAATATATTTACAGTAAGAATTCAGGAAACAAATCTAAGAAATATTGTGAATAAAACTGCTGAAATTATGAACATTCGATAGATTCATTTTATACAAAATAAAATATCTTGTGCAATAAATTGTATAGATATGATATTCATTTACAGTTCTACATATAATAGTAAGCCTATCATCTCATGTTGATGAAATATTGCAGAGTAAAGTAAAGTAAAGTAAAGGTATCTCTGTAACAGGCCGTGGAGGCTCATAGGGTTGTGAGATTTTCTAGACAATCGACTCACATATGGCGGTGAGGTCGTCAGTCTTAAGCGCCGGCCGCCCTTTACCTCCAGGAATATTCCTGGTACCCATTTCTGTTAGTGGCTGAGTCGACCCCAAGACCATAGTGCGACTTGAAGGATTAGGTAAATTGAAGAAGTCCATCTCATCGGGATTCGATCCCGCGATCTTCCGGCTTGTAACATAGTGTCTCAACCAACTACGCTACCGTGTGCCCCCTGAAATATTACAGAGGCCTCTATCAAAGCGTGGTTACTTAGTAACAGTGTGCCTGATTTATAATCTGTACTATACCTGATCGGCCTATCTTATCTCACTGTAGTCCTGCATTACAACACAGTCATAAGAACGACAGTCTTTTATTAACGTCTGACAGAGCACAGACACTCGGCAACTGACAATCTGAGACTTGCTTAAATGTCTTTAACGGCCTCCCCGACTGATTAATATGAAGACGCCTTAACCCACAGCCGTTACACTTCTCCGATATCTGCATTACTTAACGGAGATAAATGATATACGGGCGAACGTACAAGAATTAGTCTCATATCGCTCAAATTGGCAAAGAATATTTCAGCTGCTTCTTTCGTTGTTTTTTACTACGTCAAAATATTGACAAATACTTCTTAATCGTTCAAGTTTTCATATCCAATTTATAAATACTTCAATTCCTTCTCACTTTAATGTCACTGTAAATTCGTCGACAAGCGGCGGTCACTCGGTCGGTATGGTTCGCTTGCGGACTAAAACCACAGAGCTTGTTTGATCTGTAAAATTTAATGCAGAGCAACGATAATTCGGCCGATATAATGACTAGTTTCGTGCTGAGCAACCGATGTTCAAATTACGGAGAACGAATAGTTATTCTGTGTCGTTTTTTTTATAATGACGTCCTGACTACCTATCTAAGTCCATGGTGCTGTGGTCCGAAAAAAACTTCGTGGCTTTTAGTCCGTAAACGAACTATACCGACCGAGCGACCGCCGTTTGTCGGCGAAGTTAGTGCCAACTTTTGCGGATAGAGGGTGTCAGTGATCAGGGCAACGGATTTCCATGGCCGTTAACCTCTGTTTTCTATACCGGATTGAGCTGGGCTACCTTGAAAAATTATAAACGATCAGCCCGCCTTTTATGGAAGCCGAAATTTCACTACCGTGCCCTAGAAACCCCGCCATTTGAGAGTATCCTGA